>NC_138891.1:12298263-12666360 GCF_965194825.1 Balaenoptera physalus | reverse complement strand
GATCACACAGACGTTTGTAGCTGGGGTATTCTACCACTCCACGCCTGCCAAGCATAACCCCAGAATCAGCTCTTTGTGCCTGGTTGAGTGCTAAATCCATGTGTGGCCAGACCAAAAAGCATAAGGCCTTTCCTGTTCATGGAGTTGTCGTTGGTTGGAGGTTATTGTGGCTGTTGAATTGTTTAATGGCTAGAATTCTTAGTGGAGCAACTTTATCAATTTATGCAACAAATCTAGGTGTCATGGTGGGTGCTGACATATTTTAGCAACATGACCACTTGTGTCATCTCAATAACTCCAGCTAACTTATTAGAATTTGAATAGTAGATGTTTCCTAATTAATGAGGTTGGATATGAATTGATATTAGGAAAGCGAAGCATAATGATGGATTTATCATGCCCTCTATTAATACCACTTTTAAATACCAGAATATATCAGTTTAACTATTTTCTTTATTTTGTATGGTTTTCTTATATTTTTTATTTTACAGAGATTTATTGAGTACCAATATATTATGTCAGGCATGGCTGAAGGCAATTATATCTGTAAGGAACAGTTGTATTTTACTGTATGAATATATCAGCATGTTTCTTATCTGCTTGCTCCTTATATGAAACCAAAATTTAGGAAATACCGTTGTATCGTGTTCACAAATGTTGAAAAGTCTGTGTGAATATTGATTTGTTTTTAATTGCCAGGTTCCTCTAGAGTAGGCCTTATTGCACTGAAGCTAGGCATGATGCCCTTATGGACCAAAGATGGTCAGAAGCATGTGGTCACATTACTTCAGGTAAGAAAGAAACAGAAGATGTAACAAATCTATGTGTGGGCTGAGATCTATTTGTGCAAACCTAAATGGGCAATATTTGTATCCTGAAACATTTGACTGTGTGGTGAAGAAGAGATAAAGTCGAGCATAGATACTGTAAAAGAGTTTTACTTCTGATGGTGTCAGTAAATGTTCTCACTCATTCCTGAGTGGTGGCTTTCTTCATACTGGCATTGGGATAACTGGGGCAATGAATTAAAAAAAAAAAATTGTAACCTAGCTTCTTACAGATCTACTAGTTTAATTCATAATCAGAAAAAAATCTCAGTCCCATCTTATTTTCATTTATGGAGTTCTTTCAATTCCAAATTGTAATTTTGATCTCTTTACTAACTCAGAATGTAGCACTTTTGTCTGGGGAAGCAGCATTTTGTTCTCTGAGATAAGGTTAAACTCCAATGGTTAAGAATGTAGGCCCTGGAACCAGAATACCTCAAATGTTGGTTCTGCCATTTTCTAGCTGTGTTCCTTGGAGCACTGTGTCTTATCTGTAAAAGAATAATTTTATTCTGTAGAAGAAATCACTGTGATCTCCCTCAAAGGGTTATTGTGAGGCTTGCTCAAGATGCTAAATGTCAAGCACTTAAAATTTAAAACAATATTAAATGTCCAACAAATGTTAGCTGTTATAGTCTTTATCATTATTATAAAAAGATCACTGATAAAGTTGAGACTCATTCCCCAGATCACTTTGAACAGCTCAGTTCATATTGGAGTCAAGCCTTAGACAAGCAATTAGGCAGGTGATGGGGAGTAAAATGAGACCTCATGCACATAAGTGCTTCCAGTGCTGACAGGCACAGGTGGCCTGTAAGCCCTTAGTAAGTTTTTACTGACTCTGAATGATCAAGGAAGGGATTATAGTTTCTGGAACTCTACAGAACTTTGGGAGCTTTTAGGAATGATGGGTGGGATTGTCAATTGGTACAGCTGCTTCAGGAAATAGTTTAGCATTATGGAATAGTTGAGGTACGTGAACCTGTGGTCTCCCAGTTCCACTCCTGAGTGTTACTAGAAAATGCGAACAGATGATTTATAGCAGCATTACTCTTAATACTCCAGAAGTAGAAATAACTCCCATGTCCATCATGGTAGAATGAGTAAATAAATCATGGTGTATTTACATTATGGAGTGCTGGGTGGCAGTGAAACTGGACAGAATAGAGCCGTGCACAACAGTATGGGAGAACCTTACCAATAGAATCTTGAGTGAAAGCAGGAAAATATGGAGGAGTATATGTGGTCTGATTCCATTTACATAAAGGTTCAACAGGCAGCACTGAACTATGGATTAAACAATCCTTTCAAAGGTAGTAATTATAATGAAAAGTTAAATGATTACCATAAATGTCAAGAGAGGTGGTTATTTCTTGGACAGTTCTTCTCAAACTTTACCTCAGAATCACCTGGAGGGCTTATAAACACACAAGTTTAGATTTAGTAGGTCTTGGCTGAGGCCTGAGAACCTGCATTTTCACGGAGTTCCCAGGTGACTGATGCTGCTTGCCTGGGGACCACACTTTGAGAGCCACTGCTCTAGGGGTAAACAGGGTGGGGGGTAATGGGTGTGGGGGGGATTGGGAAGAGACACAGAGGTTTGGGGGATTTTTGACATTCGTAGTGGTTACATGCATATTTTCTTTATAAATACTCATTTTGTTGTATATTTGTGTTTTATGCACTTTTCTGTTTGTGTTGTATTCAGTATTTGACAGTGTTTTTTTAAGAGTGTGGTTGGTATGAGAGGGATGGTGAGATAAGAAACTTTAGGGAATTCCTAACTGTCCGAGGGCCTCAGTGTGGCTGATATGTAATGTTAACATGTGTCCTGGCACATACTTAGTTATTTTATGTTTGTTTTTTTAGGTACAAGACTGTCACATCCTAAAATATACTCCAAAAGAAAATCATAATGGAAAAATGGCAGCCCTGACTGTAGGAGGAAAAACTGTATCACGTTTCCATGTAAGGGTGCACTTTCATTCCTAGAATAGTGCATTTCATTAGTTTTAGACCTGAATTCTTTGAGATTCTGAGTTCTTTAAGTTTTGAGGATATCCCATAGCCACAGACTTGTCCAGGAGGTGAACTGTGGATTTGTGGGGAGGCAGTCTGATAGAGCCACTGACCCCAGGAGTGTGGGAGACTTAAGTTTGCTCCAGTACCTCCCTTCACTGTCTGGAACAAGTAACTTCACCTTCTAAGCTTCAGTATTTGCCCAGATGTAAAATGTGGATAAATATACTACTTACCTAAGAGGTTTGGTGCCAGGATTACGTGAGACTTTTCACATGTGCCTGGCATGTAACAGACACTCAAAAGATGGTAGCTATTTGATTATTTTGTGGTTGTTTTATGTTTAATTTCATTTTTTTTCTAAATTGTCTCAAGTCTTGACTCCAACAGCATGTAAGGATGAATTTTTCATATATTAGAAGTTTTCAGTATTGGGAAGAAAGCTGTGTATGAAGTCACATCAGATTTTTCTGAATAAAGTGTATTTCCCAAGTAGAATACTAATAGAATGCTGAGTTTGTGGTTTAAATGTGAAAAAATCTGCACAATTAGTATTTTGGCGGGTTTGGGGATGACTAAAAGCAGAGAATGCCTTTCTAGAAAAGGTGATGGTTTTCACTAATGGCTGCTGAAACATCTTTCGGTTTACTACAACGTTGCTTGTCTCTAGATTAACATCTTTCCATTATAAATTATTTATGAAATGAACACGAACGAAAGTTAGGAGACAACCTGTTCTGTGCAGCTGTCAAAACTAGCAAGTGTTTATCGATTGCCTCCTATTTCCTTGTCATAGTTAACTTTTGAGCACTTATTACTTGCTGAGTGTGTAGGCATTAAGTCTTTTACATTTATTAACTTTTTCAGACTCTAAAGATAACAAAGTTAAGTAACTCCCTCAGGGACACCCACCAATAAGAGGTAGAGTGACAGTTAGACTCTGAAAGCCTTACTTTGTTAATTGTGTCTTGATATCCACCCTTTGGGAATACATAGGGAAGATGGACTAATTTGGCTATCTCAATACAGTACTGTAAATGCAACAAGTACGTTGGCCAATTCTGCTTTTGGAAATCCTAGGAGGTTTCACAGGGAGGATACCAGAAAGGAGGGTCGGTGCTAAAGGCATGCCAGGCAGAGTGGGCTCTGCAGAAGCAGGTGCATGGAAGAGCATTCATGCTTGGGAAGAGAAGGGCCATGTGTCTGGATCTTAGTGTGCAGTTGGGGAGAATGTGGTAAAGGTGTGACAGGTGGGGTTGTCAGGATGGAGGGCTAACAAGTTTAGACTTCATCATGTAGACTTTGAGGAACTTTCTGAATTCTTTAACGAGGGCAGTGGTCAAATTGTTATCATGGTTAACTAAATTAGAAGATGCCAGGTGCAGGGAGGACATTTAGGAGGTTGTTTTAAGCCCTCAGGGAGAGTTGATAAAAGTCTTTTGCCCTAGAGCAGTTGCATTGGGCTTGGAAGAGGCAGGGATTATAAAAGATCAGGTGAGTGTGAGCGTGTGGGAAGAGGACCCAGCAGGTCAGTGCTCATGCCATGACCTGGGACAGGGACGAGGAAAGGGGTGCTTTGGAGGAAAGACGTGTTTGAAGTGTTTTAGAAAATCCAGGTGGAATTGTCCTATAAGTATATACTGATCAGCAAATTGGCGCTGGTTGGAGTCCTATGGTTTAATAGGCCTGTCTCGTAAGTATTAGAGAACTTAGCTATTTTTTGCATATTATGGTAGTATAGTTTATTTTTCATTAAGCCTTCATAGTAATATCTGCTATTCCTGACAGTTTATTGCCTAATAATTACAGGGTTCAGATAATACCACAGTAATTAAAAACACAATGTGATATTTTGGGAAACATTTTTTTAAAATGTCAAATGTTTGAATTTTTAAGTGTGTAAATATTTGCCCAACTTCCTGTGAATCATGTGAACAATTCTTCAGTTTGATAGACACCTCTGTTTTCTAATTGATTGTATTTCTGTGTTTTTGTTAGGACTAGCACTGTCATCTTTATTTCATTACCAATTTTGTAAATTTTTGACTCTACAGCCTTGGTATTTGTAAGTCAGGTGTCCTGTTGGGATAATCCATTCTGCTCCAGCAGATTTGTGAACATCACTTCCTTGGGACTGTGCGGTAGTGGGAAATGAGTGGACGTGGGATAAGAAGAGCTGAGTTCTTCCGTGGCTGCCAGTAGCTCCTTCACTCCACCTTTTTGAACAGCCATTTTCTTACCCGTGAAGACAAGGGATTGGACTTGATGGTCTCTGAATTCTCTCCCAGTTCTAAGTCTCACGTTGGTTCTCAAATATTTTAGTTTTTCAGAAAAAACAAAATTCCCCTCCAAAAATGAACTTGTCAGCTCAATTTATTCTATTTTACTTAGTGATAAAGATAGTCTTATTGATGAAGTCTTATTAACATAATAACTAAACTATTACAGAAACGATAGTACTTTTATTTCTACTTTCATATTTGAGACTCTGGTCTTCATACCTTAAGCTTTATCTCACCAATGAATATATAGCACAGCAGGGTGATTTGGATGCTGTATTCTTATACTGTGATGAATTTTAACCACTTATCTGACATAAACTTTTAAAACTGTTCACTATTCTGGTGTAGAAGTGCTACAGAGGCCCTTCAAGATATTATTTTTCTAGGACCAGAGGTCATGTATTATAATATTAAGAAAAAAATTTTGTCTTTGAATGACCTTTCATCAGAATAGGATGTGAAAATGAAGTTCTAGAATTCTTTATAAGTAAAGCATTTTGGTTCAGAAAGGAAAAAGGTTTTTGAAACTAAAAGTATACAGACTTTCTCTTACATATTGTAGCCCTCAGGGAAACTGCAGGTAGATTGATTATAGAGGGTTTGAGAGAGAGAAGAGACACCTATGACTAGGTAATATTAAATAGTTAAGCATTCTAAAATGAGTTGATTGAATCAGTTTTATTTATAATAAGGCTAGAATGTTATTTCTTTTTTAATCTGTAAAGAATTTATGCCTCCAAGAAACTAGACTGCTTTGCTTTTGCTATTTGTGTACCTTATAATAAATAAAAACTGATGTGGTACATAGTGTTTTTGAATAAGGAAGCTAAGTGGCCTTAAAGTTGGTTAAATCAATTCATCTTAGGAGCAGAGAAGCATTTTCATTGTGAGGAGGATAATTGCAGAGAACTGAAGAGGGAGGAAAAAAATGCAGCCTCATAGATAGGCTTATCCAAGTGTGACGCTGCTGTCAGTCTTTTAAATTGCCTTTTGAAATCATTTATTTGGAAGTTAGAGGGGAAAAAAAGCCCTCTGTTACACTGCTGTTGACTCAACTCAACTTGAACATCTGGTTTTTCTCAGGACAGATACCCAATTAGTTTTATGATATTTTGATTTTAAAAGAAAAAAATTATTCACTTTTAGTGAAATTGGAAGATAATCAGGAAATATGTATTACCTTTGTCCTTTTTATGTCTCAGTCTGTAGTTACTTAGTCAAGATGTTTATCTTGTCCATTTTGTATTACTAAAAAAAGTACAGGATTTTTCTCATAAGCCTCCTGGAATACTTAAAAACCAATATTAATAAAATAATGTGTTTTAAATTACCAGGTGGAATATGTGAAGGTCAAAAATAAAATTGAAGTCTGTTCTAAAATTTAATAAATCTGAATCCAATACATCAGGAAAATAATTTTAAGGATACACATTTTTAAAATTTTTATTGAAGTTTAATTGACCTAAAATACTGTTAGTTCCAGATACACAACATAGTGATTCAGTATTTCTATACGTTACAAAATGATCCTCACAGTTACCATCTGTCACCATACAAAGTTATTACAATATTATTGACTATTTTCCCCATGCTGTACATTTCATCCTCCTGACTCATTTATTTTGTAGCTGGAAGTTTACCTCTTAACCTCCCTCACTTATTTCACTCATCCCCTCCACCCCATCCCCCTCTGATAACCACCTGTTTGTTTGCTGTATCTATGAGTCTGTTTCTGTTTTGTTACCTTTGTTCATTTGTTTTTTTAGATTCCACATATAAGTGAAATCATATGGTGTTTGTCTTTCTCCATCTGACTTATTTCACTTTGCATAATATCCTTTAGACCCATCCATGTTGTTGCAGGCAAGATTTCATTTTTTTTCATGGCTGAGTAATATTCCATTGTGCATGTGTGTGTACACATATATACACATCTTTATCCATTCATCTAGTGTTGGACACTTAGGTCACTTTCGTATCTTAGCTATTGTAAATAACACTGTGATGAACATAGATGTGCATATATGTTTTCGTATTAGTGTTTTTGTTTTCTTTGGAAGAATACCCAGAAATAGAGTAACTAAATTATATGGTATTTCTATTTTTAATTTTTGAGGAACCTCCATACTGTTTTCCATAGTGGCTGCACCAATTTACATATCTGCCAACCGTGCGCAACGGTTCCCTTTTCTCCGCATCCTCTCCAAAACTTGTTATTTCTTGTCTTTTTGATAATAACCATTCTGACAGGTGGGAGGCAATATCTCATGGTGGTTTTATTTGCATTTCCCTGATGATTAGTGATGTTGAGCATGTTTTTTCAAGTGTCTTGGTCATTTGTATGTCTTTGGAAAAATGTCTATTCATGTCTTCTGCTTATTTGTTAATTGGGTTGTTGGGTTTCTTTTGCTGTCAAATTGTATGAATTCCTTGTATATTTTGGATTTTGACCCCTTATCAGATATATCTTTTGCAGATATCTTCTTCCATTCAGTAGGTGGTCTTTTTGTCTTAATAGTTTCCTTCACTTTTTAGTTTGATGTAGTCTCATTTATTTATTTTTGCTTTTGTTTCCCTTGTGTGAGGAGACAGATCCAAAAAAATTTTGCTAAGATCTAGGTCAAAGATTGTACTACCTATGTTTTCTTCTAGGAGTTTTATGGTTTCAGGTCTTATATTTAAGTCTTTAATCCATTTTGAGTTTATTTTTGTATATGGTATGAGAAAGTGGTCCAGTTTGATTCTTCTGCATGTAGCTGTCTGGTTTTCCCAACAACATTTATTGAAGAGGCTGTCTTTTCCCCATTGTATTTTCTTGCCTCTTTTGTCATAGATTAGTTGACCATTTAAGTGTGGGTTTACTTCTGGGCTCTCTATTCTGTTCTGTTGATCTATGTGTCTTTTTGTACCAGTACCATACTGCTTTGATTACTGTAGCTTTGTAGTATAGTTTGAAATCAGGGCGCATGATACCTCCAGCTTTGTTCTTCTTTCTCAAAATTGTTTTGTCTATTCTGGGTCTTTTGTGTTTCCATACAAATTTTAGGATTTTTTGTTTTGGTTCTCTGAACAATGCCATTGGTATTTTGATAGGGATTGCATTGAATCTTTACATTGCCTTGAGTAGTATGACTATTTTAACAGTATTAATTCTTGCAGTCCATTAACATGGTATATCTTTCCATTTCTCTGTGTCATCTTCACTTTCTTTCAGCAGTGTCTTTTAGTTGTCCAAGTGTAGGAGGTCTTTTACCTCCTTAGTTAGATTTATTCCTAGGTATTTTTTTTTTTGATAATTTGCAATTGCAAGTGGGATTGTCTTCTGAATTTCTCTTTCTGATAGTTCATTGTTAGTGCATAGAAAAGCAACAGGTTTCTATATATTAATTTTGTATCCTGCCACTTTACTGAATTCATTTATTAGTTCTAATAGTTTTTTTGATGGCATCTTTTAAGATTTTCCATATATAGTATCATGTCATCTGCAAACAGTGATAGTTTTATTTCTTCCCTTCTAGTCTGGATTTCTTTTATTTCTTTTTCGAGGAGCCACATTTTTAAATGAACTTTTGTGTTTGCTTTTGTGGAAGAAGTGAGTATGACTGAGGATGAAAAGCAGGGGCCTTGGTAAAAGCGATGTTGAATATCAGTCTTAGATTTCAGCATATGGGAAGTGAAACCATAGAGAATGACGGGAGTGAATGTATGTTATCACTGTTGGAAGAAAGGATAGCCTCCCGAGGGGACTCTGTGAGGTAGAGAACAATCTTCTGTGGACATCCAGAGCAGAGCTGTTCAGCATTTGTTGCACAGTCCCACTGGGGGGGCTCCAGGGAGATTCTCAGGGGGCTGTGGACTGATCCAAAAACTAAAGTTCTCTGCTTATAGGCCAATGCCACCCAATTTCATGTCAGCTGAGGATAGCCTACTCAGTAAGTTATAAAGGGGCACAGTTCTTATTTCAAACTGAAATTAGCAAGTACCTGAAGTTTGCTGCATATTCAAATACATGTTCTTCAGATAAGTGTGGCTTATCACTGGACCTGGGACTAGACATGTATTTAACAGACTTTCAGTGAGCTTTGGAAGTACATAGTAGGGGGAGATTATAGGCCAACAGACTGGCATGGGCAGGCACAGGTAAGCATACGTAGAGTACTGTGGCTCATTGGGGTCCTACAGGTGCTTCGTTTAGGATCAGAGGAGAAACAGAGGGAGAGGGAACAGCAGGAAGATAAATATTATTGCTTATATTCTCATGAAAGAGGCTTTTCACATCAGGAAGTGGTACAGCTTTTTTGGTAAGTCTTACAGTATCTATATCAAGAGTTAAGAATTAAAACAGAAAAAAAAAAGACAACAGGGCATTATGGTAAGGGAATAAGTTGTCCATAAAGTTTTCTATTCAAGGATATTTTCTATTCAAGGATATTTACAATAGCAGAACAAAAAAGCAGGGGTGGAGGGAAGAGCAGACAGTAGGACCTGCCAGGAGCTGGGGATAGAGCAGCCACTACAGTCTCTGCTCTCTAGAAGCTTACATTTTGGTGGGCTTGGGGATGAGACAGGGAAGCTATTGCACAGAAGATAAACAATTAAAAAATGTGTATTGTGACAGATGGAGGGAAGTGCTTTGAAGACTAATAAAGTGGGCTGAGGACATTGCAAGAGACAGAAAGTGGTGCTATTTTAGGTAGAATAATCAGGAAAGGTAAGTTGATATTTGGGTGAAGACCTGAATGAAGTGAGGGAGCATATTATACAGAAATCTGGCAGAGACGTGAGGAGAGACATAGGTGAGGGAGGTTAAGAGGTACAGACTTCCAGTTGCAAAATAAATGAGTCATGGGTATGAAATATACAGTGTGGGGAATATAGTCAGTAACTACGTAATATCTTTGTATGTGACAGGTGGTAACTAGACTTATAATAGTGATCATTGTGTAATATATAGAAATATTGCATCACTTTGTTTTGCACCAGGAACTCACAGTGTTATAGGTCAATTACACTTCAACAAACAAATTCATAGAAAAAGATTTCAGTTTTGTGGTTACCAGAGGCAGGTGATGGTGGAGGGGGAATTGTATGAAGGCAGTCAGAAGGTACAGACTTCCAGTTATAAGGTAAATAAATACTAGGGATGTATGTACAACATGATAAATATAATTAACACTGCTGTACATTATATGTGAAAGTTGTTAAGAGTAAATCCTAAGAGTTTTCATCACAAAGAAAAAATTTGTTTTCTTTTCCTCTAATTTCTTATCTATATGAGACGATGGATGCTCACTAAACTTATTGTGATAATCTTTCCATGATGTGTGTAAGTCAAGTCGTTATTCTGTGCACCTATAATAGTGAGGCAGACATTTTCTACAGTTGTAAATAGCATAGACAGTTTAAGACTATGGAGAGGAAAAGGGAAAGGGAAAAAAATCTGGCAGCATGGCATTCCAGGCAGGGGGACCAGTATGTGCAAAGGACCTAAGGCTGTTGTTTAGTGAGTTCTTAGACGGGTAAGGAGCACATTGTCCCCGTGGCAGGGCGAGCTGGGAGGAGAGTAGGTGGTGTAGAACCTTGGAAACCATGGTGAGGACTTAGGACTCGATTCTTCTGCACAAGATGCAGACCGTTGTGGAGACTAACGTAACTTGAGTTTAGAAGGATCATGCCAGTCTGTGAATGGAGAACATACCAGGGGGTCAGGAGTATAGAAGTTGGAGACCTGATAGGAGGCTACTGAAATAAACCAGACAATATACGGCTGGCTCGGGTGGGGGTGAGAAGTGGCTGATGTGGGCTAAGTGTTTAAATAGAGGCTACAGGAATGGCTGATGGATGGACATGGGATGTGAGAAAGAGAAGAGTTGTAGGTGACCATAGAATTTTTGGTCTAAACAGAAGTATGGAGCTGCTGTTTATTGAGACTCGGAAGATGAGGAGAGCAGGCCTGGCGGGGCAGGGGCATGTTGAGTTCAAGTTTAGACGTGTTAAACTTGAGTTGTTGCGTGACATCAAAGTGAAATGTTGACTTAACAATTGGGCAGAAGAATTTGTAGTTCAGAGTAGAATTTGGGGTGGATGTTAGAAAAGTGGGTCATTAGCCTGTGAAAGAATCAGGGAGTAGTAGCTGGAAGTGGAGTGGAGGCCTTCCAAGGAGAGAGCAGCTGCCCGTGCCAAGCAGTGCTCGTGGTGACCAGGGCATTTGGTGATTTTGGCCAGCATGTTCCATTGAGTACGAGGGGCTGGAAGCTCCTGATGAAAGCCTTGTCGTGGGCAGGCACAGAAAGATTAGCTGGAGGAGATAATGTGGCCAAGGAAAAGTTTGTGTTTTAATGTGAGTTATTGTGATTCTTTTATGCTGCTAGGAAAGTTCCAGTGGAAAGGGGGAAATTGTTGATTCAGAAGATGGTGGGGACAGTTTCAGGAGTAAAGCCATTGAGTAGGTGAGAGGAGGTAGGAGTCAGTACACAGTGAAGGATTTGGCTTTAATAAGAACATGGACAGTTCATCTGTTATTGTGGTTCCTAGCCCCAGATTCACATCAGAACCATATGGAGTGCTGAAAAAACACTGACACCTGGATGCCCCCTTAGACCGGTGAAGTTACAGCCTCCAAGCTGAGGCCCTGGCCTTGGTGTTCTCTGAAAGCTGCCCATGTGCCTCTTGTGCACCTGGAGTGGGGTGGGAGGGTGATGATTGATTTGGTGGTAAAAGCTTGGGGAAGGGCTCTCGATTCTTCTGTTTTTTTCAGTGAAATAAGAAGCAGCATTATCAGCTCAAAGCAGGGAGAAGGAGGGGAGAGTGCTGGAGGTTTTAAGAGGATGTGGCAGAGCTGCCTTGGGGAATGAGAGGGATTTAACAGGGGAATGTGGGTTGGCCAGGCCACACTGGGACTCACTGTGAAGTCTGATTGTACATTTGAATGTGACTTGTCATGTTTTCTCCCAGCTGCTTGGACACAGCAGGGAAATTAGACAGAGTCAGATTTCCCAGGATTGGGGTTCTTGATACAGACGGTCTCCAGTCAAAATCCAAATATGAGCATGACTGTATTTCTTTTCCTGTGGAACAAGAGTCTTTCCCCGTATACTTTGAGCTACACTATGCCAGTTCTTTATATGAGCTACACTAAGCCAATTCTTTATATGAGCTACGCTATGCCAATTCTTTATATGAGCTACACTATGCCAATTCTTTATATGAGCTACACTATGCCAATTCTGAGCGTGATGGATGAAAATCTCACCTCCCTTAACTAAGGTCAATAGAGTACTCTTTTGTTCATTGGGGAGGCAGAGTGCTCTTTAATTTGTTTTCCTGGAGTGTTAGTAACTTAGTTTAGATCTCTAGGCATTAAATTCCGCTTTTCGTAATTAATGTGTTATTTATATGTGCTGCTTTTCCTCTAGAAATCTACATCTATATTGGAATTTTACCGAGAACTTGGATTGCCACCAAAACAGAAAGTTAAAATCTTTAATGTAACAGATAATGCTGTAATTAAGCCAGGTAATCTGAGGTGGGGGAGAAGAGGGAGGTAAAAATACCCAAATATGTGATTTGTTTAATGTCAGCCCTTTCAATAAAGCTGAATTCACAATACAAAGTCCCAAACATTTATTTTTAAATATAGAACTGTATCTGATTTAATCACTAGGGACAAACAAGTCTTTTTCTTTTTTAAGTGGAAAGAACTGTAGAGAATTCTTTGTTTTCCATGAAAGAGGGAGGAACGCTTTTGTTTTTAATGTACAGAAGGTTTCACATTTGGAAAAGCCACTCCAAATAAATAAATGAACTTTTAAAATGTGAAGTTCACTGTTTGTAGGCTGGCATTTTATTAAGTGAAGAGTAGACTCTCACTGAGATAGGATAATTTGAGAAAATGTAGCCTGAAACAGGAAAGTGACTGACCATAGCACCTTGTAAAGATCTTAAATGTAAAGATTCTTACTTAAAAATTTCAAAGTATTTTACCTACTCCATGGGATGTCAAAAAGTAAGATTTGGCAGTATGATTATATTGGTTCATATAGTTAATGGCATTTTGATGTCTTTGAACTTCAGAAAAGCTCCCTGATCTCTTGAACTTGAGTTCTCTAACAGGTAGACTGTAGAAGGATGTTTTAAGATTTGATATTTTAATACCTGAACTGAATTTCTTGAAGTAGAATACAATTGCAATAGGCCTTATTAATAGGGGCGGTAGAGTCAGCCTTGATATAAGTTAGAATTGAAGGTATTTTTTGAAGTGCAAGTTTTTCATCTTGAGGTAAAGTACATGGAATTAAACTAACAAGTATAAAAATTAAGTCCACATTAACTTTTGCTGTAGCACAAACCATATGATAATTTTGTGTGTGTGGGTGATAAATGGTCAAATATAAGCAGTTCAGGTCATTCAACCTCGTAGAAATTCGGTCACTTTTTAATCTCCCCTATTTTTTCTTAAATGAAGGTTTTTCTCTGCCCATGTAAATCCACGTTGGGTCCTCCCTTAAAGGACACTAAACCTACAGCACTTTACTCCCTGTTTTAAACAAACAAAAATAGCTTTTGATTACATTCTCTACTACATTGGTTCCAGCTTTAAAAAAAAAGTCTTTTACTGGATGATGTTAAAATTGATTCCTATTTTTGGATAACTTATCTCCAATAGGAAAAAAAAAAAAAGACTTGATCCAGCCCCCGTGTTTTTTGAGTCATTCTCTTATTTTTATTTTCCTTATTTGAAATAGGAAATACATCTTAACATATTGTTATTCACAGAAACAACCAAGAATCTCATGTATTTATCAGCAGGAACAGTGTTGTCACAGGAGTTGCCTGTTTCAGCCAGTATCACGTTGGCCTCTGTGAAGGCACAAGCGCGCCAGTGGCCGTGGGCTGTTGGCCACTCCAGCACCATGTGCCCCATACTTCAGCCTACATGCAGTCCATTAAAATACATTTGTTGAGCAGTTTTCTTATTTTATTGTTGACATTGCTAATAATTAAAATTGCGGAAGAGACTCTCCTGACATTTTGAAATCTGATAGCTAGAAGGCTTCCTGTATGTAGTTTATGTTTAATGAAGTTATTTTTGGGCTGATTTCATACTGATTTTTTGTTTTCTTTTCATAAAGGCACTCCTCTTTATGCTGCTCACTTTCGCCCAGGACAGTATGTGGATGTCACGGCCAAAACGTAGGTCCACGTAACAGGTTTTTTCCTTTTGTTTTCCTTGTATATTAAAAAACAGCAGAGTGAGTGAAAGAAGTGCAGCCTTTCAAAGTCAGTGAATAAAGGATAAGTAACCATTATTCTCATTCATAACTCTAATCCTTAATGTTACTTATGGTACTGGTTTTTAAATTGCACCGAATTAGTTGTATGTGAAGAGTTCACTTTGGGTTACAGCTTTTAAACTGAGATGTGTGCTTCTTGAGATGGGATTAAGAGAAAGGTCCATTACTGAGTTCTTTGTGGGCTGGGCCCACATCTGTTTGAAGACCAAAGGCAGCATACGGTTTGTTGGTGAAAGATACAGGAAGCAGTTAAATTACAGACATCTTGCACTATTTGCGATAGTTGTGCTTAAGGTTCCCCTAAGGTAACTAACTGTAAAGCATTTTTGGAACTGTGTTAAAATCCTATCATGAGCTGAAAGAAGAAATAGGATTACACCTTAGGCGTCTTCAACAGCGTGGCATCATCTCTTGGCACTAGAAGAGACCTCTTCCACAAAAGCGAAATATTTTGTTATGTGTAAACAAGGGTTCAAATTTGGTAGAAATTAACACTTAATTTTCACTCTAACAGAAATGCTGACTTTGAATCATACTTATGTTGGGTGGTGGTATTTGGGGTACTGTAGTTTTTTTTTAATATCTTACCGTCTGTTAAGATAAGCCCAGTACTGGCTAGGTAATCTCCAGGAAACATTTAGATCTTATAGAAGTAGTTTTTCAAAAATCAGCTGAGGTTATCTCACTATGGAATGAAGTCACCAAGCCTTTAAATATGTTTATATAGAAATTGTTCAGGGACTTCCCTGGTGGCTCAGTGGTTAAGGATCCGCCTGCCAATTCAGGGGATACAGGTTAGAGCCCTGGTCCGGGAAGATCCCACATGCTATGGAGCAGCTAAGCCCGTGCGCCGCAACTACTGAGCCTGTGCTTTAGAGCCTGCGAGCCACAACTACTAAGCCTGCGTGCCACAACTACTGAAGCCCGCGCACCTAGAGCCCGTGCTCCGCCGCCACAAGAGAAGGCACTGCAGTGAGAAGCCCACGCACCGCGATGAAGAGCAGCCCCCGCTTGCTGCAACTAGAGAAAGCCGGCATGTAGCAATGAAGACCCAACTCAGCCAAAAATAAAAAAATAAAAATTAAAAAAAATAGAAATAAATTGTTCAGTATCAGTTGTTAGAATCCACATGATCTAGGCTAAGCTTAACTCCAGATATCAGCTCTTGTCTATGTGGCTTGCAGGATCTTAGTTCCCCAACCAGAGATCAAACCCTGGCCCACGGCAGTGAGAGTGCCCATTCCTAACCACTGGACCGCCAGGCAATTTCCCAGCTCTTGTCCATTCTTGTTTCTTGTTCTATCAACATAGATGGTAGTTTCACTGATTTATGTGCCTCAGTTTTCTTTTTGGAATATTCTGACTGAGAACCCTTTGAAAATGAACAGTGGCCCACTGGTTCTCTGGGTTAACCTTAGAATCACAGTGACTGAGACAGAGCAGCTTCTTATATCCAAGGAAACCAGATAAATCAGGCATCAGTTTCCTAAACGCCGTCAGATATTTCTTCACTTCCTACTATTATTACTGCCTACTTTTAAATACGGGCCATTGCACACAGGTCCTAGGGGCCTTAACTTTTGATTAGCTATTTAGAAGTGGAGTGGGCTAGGTTGGTGGTGGAGTAGGCTAGGTTGGTGGTGGAGTAGAGGAGAGTGGGGCCTATTTAAAGAGACTGTGAACCTTCCTCTTTTTCTCCCTGCTTCCTGCTTGTTGCGAACTCATTCCTACTTGCTGGGGCATCTGAAATTACTGGTCTTTTGGTAACGTTTGTTCTGCCTGCCCTTGTGAAGAAGTCAAAATATCGGAGCTGTAAAGCTTTGGTTTGAGTAAGTGGGGAGATGTGTGTGTTGTGAATCAGATGGTTTTACTTTTTAAATTCCTGAATTATTACGTATAATAAAATGCCTCACGGTAATTTGTTAATTTACACACGGTTAATAATGTGTGCATTCCATTACATATTTTACAGGGTAAATGAGATATTCAGGAAACCCTGCAAAGTCAGATTCCTTTGTTAGCAGATGCTCTGTGGCAGTGTTTGTGACTAGCTTGGGTTGGAGCCTAGCCTTTCAGTGCCTATGTTCACTAGATGCTTTCATTTCATAGGCTACTGTTGGGTTTCCTTGGCTTCCTAAAAGCTATTTTTAAAACTTCAGGCTTCTCCTTGTGAGTGTAAAGTAGAAGGAGAGTGTGTTGGTTTTGTTTTGTGTTTTAAGATCGTGTACCTAGAAAACAAGAGTGTGTACAGCCATGTGCCAGCCTCAGGACTAGATGGCTGATGAGAGCTGGGAGAGTAACTAACCCTGGGATTTAGAGTAGTTGACATTCAACTCTGGAAAAGGGGCACCTGCATTTGAGAAAACCCTCATTGTTGTGTGGGCTGCAGTACCATCTTCTGTTTGACTTTGTGTAGCATGTGCACTGTACTCTGGTGTGCGTACCTTTTCGGGGTATTTCCTGAGATCAAAATGAAACAGACTTTGACCTTTCACTAAATGTTGCCAATGGCTACAGCTCTTGGAGCTGGCATGTTATTATGGCCTCAGGATGCTTGTAAGTGCTTGCGAATTTACAGAGCTCTGTCCTCATGTGGAGATGTTTTGGATTCCTCCTGGGTTCAGGCTTAGGTCTCAGCTACACCCAGTCCTGGTGGAAGCTGTCTCTTTGCCGTTGACTTTCCTGTGCATGTGTATGTGCACGCACACATGAATTTGCTTGCTTTTCTTTTTCCTTTTTAAATTCTTCTACATCCTTTCCCTGATGTTTCTCATTTTTTGGACAGTTCACCCCGCTTGGAGTTTTAGCCCTCGCAGCCAGTGAGAATGTTTTTTTTCCTTGTTGACTGTAAATGGAACCATTATCTTTTGGACATAGGCTCTGAGTCCTTGCAGTCTCTTGCTATGGCTCACTTACAGCCAGAGATTTTCTACCTTGTCCTCCATTTTCAGCCCCTGTTTTAAAATTTTGAAACTTCTGGGCTCCATTGTCTTCATTATTAATCCTGTTACAGGTGCAAACACTAGAGAAAAAATGGTGCAGTGACATGGTTAGGTCAGATGAGGGACATGGGTTCACAGCCTGGAGCATCATTTCCCACACTTGAGTGGGCTTCACAATCTCCCCTACCTCCACTCCCCCACCAATCTTCAGATTCATTAGATCTGGGGTAGTACCTGAGAATTTGCATTTCTAACAAGTTCCCAGGTTGTGTGGATGCTGCTAGCCCAGGGACCACACTCTGAGAATCACTGGACTGGAGAACAGTCAGGAGCTCACCGGCGGACCTTCTTTTCCTGCTGCTCCTTTACCCAGCACAGAGTCCCAGTGCCTGCCTTTTCTCAACTCTACTCAAATTATAACATATGAACATCTGTTTTAAAGCAGGCAAGTCTAATTAATCCAGTTTCAAATAACATTGTCAGTAAAATCAGGCCTTTGTATTACCCACATTTTAGTTAGCATGAAACTGAAAACTGGTCTCCTTAGTAACTGGCTTCATCATCTCCTTTCCGTTAGAGATTAATTTGAGACTTTTTTCTTAATTGAAATTGTTCATTTTTCTCACGTTGTAATAGTGATATTTAATGGTTAAATCTATACTTATATTTCAAGTTTTTTACCTTATACCTTCAATTTTAATTGCTGGATTAAATATACTTTAGAAATAACTAACTAAATAAGAAAAATTAAAATGGAAAAGTACTAATTTAAGAAAATACAGTGTTAATAGAATCTTTCTACTTCAAGAGTGAAATTGTCTGCAGACATTTTCTTTTTAGTGACCAGTAACCAACAGTAGCAGCCTCTTGAAGGCTTCCTTAAATTTTTAAAATGTTCCTCTTTTAATGATTGCATTGGGAAGTCTGCTTACACTGAAAGTTACATTGTATTTACCTGTGCTGAATTTGGATATAATTTTCTATATAAATAAGTAAATTTACCATTGCTGTGTTGGAGTGTGAGGTGAATATATATTTAATAGAGTTCTTTTTAATTTTTACTTTTAAACCAGAAATAGTTTTTCATCTAAAAGGTCTTAGTATACAAATTTAGATTATATGGGAAAGATCTTTACATCTAATATATAAAACCATTCTAGCAGAATAATTTTTCACAGTTTTCATTAGGCTATAAATAGGTAATAAGGCCCAGTCTTTGAAATATGTCAGTTTTATGTAATTTATTCTAAATAAAATTTAAAGTCTAGCACATATATTGATGCGTTCCCCACACCACCACCACTACCCACTTCCTGTACTAGGGCCCTTTTAAAGATTATATTCTTGTTCTGTAATTATATTCCACCATAACTTCTAATAGATGATGGGTTTGGGGGCCTAACGTTTTCCCTTTCTTTCTCAGTTTTGAGGAGGAAACCTCTCTAGATAATATATAAAGAGTGGGTGAGATAAAGTATGACTGTTGATTCCACCCTCAACATAGGATGTTTAGTCCATTGTTTTCTGTTGAATCCTAGCAGTGCTTATTTTAACTTGTAGAGTTTTTCTTTTTTTAAGGAAAGAAATCAGAAAAGAATTAAAGTAAGATAAAAATAAAACTGTAAAAATGCATTCTGCAGTGTTTAGGAGAAAATGTTAGGTCTCTGTCTCAGAGGACTTGAAGGACACAGGTGGTGATGCATCTATAACGGTGGGCATGGGGGCACTTTCCTGCCAGGTGTCTTACTGAACTTTGAATTCATGACAGTGGCAAGCCTGAAGTAATTTCTTGAATCCCAGATTGAAATCAGAAAACAGCTCATTCAGCTACTTCTTTCTGAGTGAAAGATAATCTAAAACTCTGTCTACGAGTCTGGGCTAATGAAAACAACCCATATATTTTCAGGCACAGTCATATTACTTTAATAGCAAATTCTGGCATAATCTTACTATTTTTGAAGTTAACAGTGCCCTTTAAATTCTCATTACCCTTTGGCCTCAAAATAGAAAAATAGGCCCTTACTTTGATAATGTTATCCCTGGTAGTAAAAATGAAAGCAGTTGGGGAGAGTTAATTTGGGTTCTTTCATTAAAATATCAAAATGTGTACAGAAATATTGTCCATCAGAGCCTTAAGGTGACTAAAAAGCCAGGTAGGTTCTTAACAAAGCAAAGACTCTTCGGGCTGTGTGAGCAGTCCTGCACACTTTTCAGAGAAGGGTGCCTGCACATGGTCAGAAGCCTTCCCCACTAGCTTGTTATTCTGACTGGTGGGTGTTTGCTGGGAACTCGGAGGGAAAGCAAGGTGGATGCTGCCTTCAGGGAACAATTGCTCTCCAGCCCTGCACATTTGCAATTTTATTTCATTTTTAATAAGTTACTTTATTTACTAGTTATTCAAAGCAGTAAATTTTTAAGCATACTAGTGAAACAGTTTTCAAAATGAGTAAACTATAGAGGGAAATAGTCTCTGTAAAAAATAATCCTTCTTCAGTCAAAGTGAGTGTCTCATCAGAGGTGGTCTAGGGAGTGGCTGAAAGCATGGATCTGCTTCTCAGCAGCTCTGTGACCTAAACAGTTTCCTTAACCTCTCAGTGGCCTCATCTTTAACATGAGACTAATTACAGCACCTACCTCATAGCCATGTTGTAAAGACTGAATGAGATAATGCACAGAAGGCTCTTAGCTCAAGATCTGGGACATAGTGAATGCTCAGGAGTATTGGCTGCTATCGCTATTGCTGATATTACTGTTTTTTCATTTGTTTCAAAATTTTAAAGGAAAAATCTGTTTTCCTCAATAGGAAATATCTTTTTAACTGAATTAACAACATTAAGTCATTAGGAATTAGACTGTGGTATTTTCTAATACATCAAATTATTGCCTCTTACTTTAGACTGTTTTGTATAGCAAAGTAGTAGCTTTACAAAGCACTCTAGGTAATTTTAAGAGTACATAATACCTGCTACATCTAGAATTTACAGTGCAATGAGGATGCCCTTGAAATAACTCCATGCTTCTCTGATATGCTACTTTATTTTTGCTTTACTCTATTTTTCAAGAGGCAGTATGACCTGGGTTAAAAGCATGACCAGATACTTTCATTTACCAGGCATTTGACCTTGGGCAAGTGGCTTAACCTCTCTGGATGTAGATTTCATTATCTTTAACATAACGGTTTGGGAGTAAATGGTTTCTAAGGTTCCTTTCTTTTTTTTTTTTTAAATGTGGGTTTTTGTTTTTTTAAGTATAGTTGATTTACAATATCATGTTAGTTTCAGGTGTACAGCAAAGTGATTGAGTTACACATTACATATCCTTTATCATGTTCTTTTCCATTATGGTTTATTACAGGATATTGAATATAGTTCCCTGAGCTATACAGTAGGTCCTTGTTGGTTATTTATTTTATATTTAGTAGTTTGTATCTGCTAATCCCAAACCCCCAATTTATCCCTCCCCACCCTTTTGCCCTCTGGTAACCATAAATTTGTGTTCTATGTCTGTGAGTCTGTTTCTGTCTTGTAAATGTTCACTTGTATCATTTCTTTTTTAGATTCCACATATTCTAAGTTTCCTTTCAATTCTAAAAATCTGTTTCCAAAAAATAATCCCTCAGTTTTCCAAGTGGCATAACTCACTGTTTTCTATATTAATGAAGAAGTAATACTCAGAAAACTGTTGTGTCTTTTCATGATATTGCAGAATTATTTGAGTTTTTGAGTTTTCTTCTTTGAGAAGAGCAGACTGAACTCAGGACAGCAAACGTGGTGTTCTGGGTTTACTTAGAACAGCTGGAAAATGCTCCCTTCTGTAAGAGGACTCACAGGAATCACTGCACATTTGGCTCTTTGTACTATTGAATGAGCTAGATTTGATGTCAGAAAGCTGTAAGCGGTGCACTCTTAGCAGTCAGTTGTTGATAAAAATATTCCCAGATATTAATGGGAGCTTTATAGTTTTTAGACATAAACAGAATACCTGCAGTTCAGGTCATGCTGTCACAAATTCATCCTGGAGAGTAACAGCCATACAGATCTTCCATGCCAGCTTTTAACTGTATGTGATGGGACACAGAGCAACTGGAAGATTCCACCATGACTTACCTGTGTGCTCAGGAGCTGTTTTATATCACTGATGGAATAGGTTTAGACAACAACACTGAGTTGAGTAGAAATTGACTCCCAGCATTTACAGGGATCTTCAGTGGCAAGGGCAAAACTCAGTGATGGGAATTTTGGAGGAATTTCCCTGAGGACTCAGAATGGATGGACTAGAGAGCACTCCTCACCTCATGGACATTTTGTTTTACCCCATATACAAGTGTATCCAGAACCATGCAGTCAAAGGCAGTTTCCCACAAAGTGGGGAAATACATGATGGGTTTGTATTAAAACCTGTGTGTCTGCTGGTAGACATTTAGGCATTTGTCAATGTGACAGGGAAATGAAATTCATAGTAGTATTCTCTAGAGATTTATAGAATGCAGTTGGAAACACTAAATTATGCATTCTCTTCTGCAAGATTCTTACAGTCAAACCTTTAAGCCCCTCCTCACCTTTTCTTAAAATAATCTTCATAAACTTTTGTAAAAGACAAGCCCATTATACAGCATTTGGAAACTACAGGACAAAATAAAGGAAATAATCATCTCTCTTCCTAAGACGCAGTTATAGCCAGTAACAAAATTACTCTGAGTTCTCTAGGTAGGGCACTAGGGTTAGATGCTGCACAATCCCTGCACTTCATGAACTTAAAGTATAGTAAGGAAATACACCCAGAAACACGGGCAATAAAGTCTAAATTTAAATCGCATCTCTGAGATTTTTTGATGAAGTTTTGGTTTTAGCAAGTACGAATGCTCTAAATAAAATAAATTTTTTATGTTTTCCTAATTTTCAGATATGTTTCACTAAATTTGGAACTTCTAACATTGTGTTCTTAGCTGATTTGAATTTTCCTTTATTTGGTTTTTTCTGCTGTCATTAAAAACTGCAGCAGAAAAGGGGTGGGAGAGATAAAGTATGTTATGTGTTTTATATCCTATTTAGTAAAGTGAAGGTATTATTTTATGTGACCTGTGAAAACCTTATGTTTGAATTCTGCACGGGTTTGCTAAGTGTAGATTCGTTCATATCTTGCTCTTGTTTCGTTTTTCTTCTCCAGTTGGGTGACAACTGAGAGAAACAACAGAATAGACACCTGTGCCCCTCCATGGAGCAACAGGTGCCCTCTGTTCTCCATAGTCTCAATTCAGCCAGTGATTTGTCACATCATGTGTGTCTTACCCTTTTGTTTAAAGGTTATTTATTGAAGAGGCTCCTGTTGTATAACAACATGATGTGTTCTAGAACTAGATTGAAAAACAGTCTGTAATTGGCTGACAGTAATTAGCACTTTCAGGATACCACTTTGATTTTGTAATTGTTTGCTGGTAAAATGAGCTAAATTATCTCCTGTAATTTACCTGGAGTGTCTTTTACTGGTGCACACATGCATGCTGTCTCTTTAAGCAGGAGATGAATCAGTTTGGGAACTCAGAAGTTACCAACAAACTTTCTACAAAGAATGACCAGTGTTAGAATGCCATATTTTGAAAACATGCTCATTTTAGATTTGGCATTGCCAGTCCGTTCCCTTGTTTTCTTTAAAGTGTTATTTGCCAGGGCTTCCCTGGTGGTGCAGTGGTTAAGAATACACCTGCCAATGAAGGGGACATGGGTTCGAGCCCTGATCTGGGAAGATCCCACATGCTGCGGAGCAACTAAGCCCATGCACCACAACTACTGAGCCTGTGCTGTAGAACAACTGAAGCCTGTGCACCTAGAGCCCATGCTCTGCAACAAGAGAAGCCACCACAATGAGAAGCCTATGCACCACTACAAAGAGTAGCCCCCACTCGCCACAACTAGAGAAAGCCCGCGTGCAGCAACGAAGACCCAGTGCAGCCAAAAATAAAATAAATGAAATAAATAAATTTATAAAAAATTTTAAAAAATGTTATTTGCCAAACAATATCATAAGTTCAAATGACTCTTTAGTTACTTCTTTTTTATTTTTAAATTGCAAAGCATTTATTTTTCAAATATCAATATATTCTAAAATTCAGCGTTAAGTAGAAATATTTGTTAAGTTTCTGAAGCCAAATTTCAGTAAAATATTTGATTATCATAGTTTCCCTTCTTAGATGTTAACCTTGCAAAGTTTATAGTGACTTTTCAATGAATATATGTTAAATTTCTGTTTTAGTTCTTTGATCAAGCATAAACATTATTTTGAGTTTTGGAGGCAAAAAAAGAATTATGTACAGGCACGCCTTGGAGATACTGCAGTTTGGTTCCAGACAACGGCAGTAAAGCGAGTCAAGCTTTTGGTTTCCTAGTGCATATAGAAATTATGTTTACACTGTACTGTAGCCTGTACAATAGCATTATGTCTAAAAAAACAATGTATGTGCCTTAGTTTAAAAATACTTCATGGCTTAAAAATGAACGAAATATAATGCCATTTTCAGCGACATGGATGGACCTAGAGATTGTCATACAGAGTGAAGTAAGTCAGAAAGAGAAAGACATGTATCATATAATATCACTTATATGTGGAATCTAGAAAAATGGTACAGATGAACTTGTTTGCAAAGCAGAAATAGAGTCACAGATGTAGAAAACAAACTTGCGGTTACCAAGGGGGGGGAAGGGTAGGGTGGGATGAATTGGGAGATTAGGACTGACATATACACTACTATATATAAAGTAGATAACTAATAAGAACCTACTGTATAGCACAGGGAACTCTACTCAATGCTCTGTGGTGACCTAAATGGGAATGAAATTTTAAAAAGAGTGGATATATGTATATGTATATCTGATTTACTTTGCTGTACAGCAGAAACTAACACAACATTGTAAAGCAACTATACTCCAATAAAAATTAAAAAAAAAACAACTTCATGGCCAAAAAGTGCTAATCATTATCTGATCACACAGGGTTGCCACAAACCTTTCAAATTGTAAAAACCACAGTATCTGCGGAGCATAATAAAACAAGGTGTGCTGGTCAGTGTACTCCATAAGTGATGTGTTCAATTGATTAATGTGAAAAAAACTACATTTAAATTATTCATATACAAATAACTTTTGACATGTGATATGATATTATTCGACTGTTCTATACATATTCATATTATTTTTATGCTGGTTTCTTGATTTATCTAAAACAAACCATCTTAGTCATGTGGGCTTACTTCAATCCATTACTCTCTGATAATTCTTTGTTAAATGCATAGCAAAGTCCTTGTGGAAATAACATAGTTTTCAAAATCTTTTGTGATTGGTCCTTTTTGTAAATGTCCTGAACTGGGCACTATTTATTTAATAATAGCTAGCTTTATTAAATTAAGGGAGCACAACATGAAAAATATGTTGATATATTATCTAATGAAAGGTGGAAAAAGTGTTCATATTAAGAGTCTATAAAAAGAAGCCTGGTAGCGTCTTACAATTCATTCTAGCCCTTTCCTTGTATCATTTGTCCCGATATATTTGACAGAGATAAACTCTAATACTGCTTGAACCTTAGTGTTGTGTCTACCTACATTGCATAATGTTTCTCTAGTTAGCAGAATTTGAAAATAGAATGGTTTTGTTTAAAAATTGAAATATTAGATTTTTTCTCTGATTTTATTTCTCCATTGGCTTCTGATTCAAACCTTGAAACCAAGATCCATCTTCTAAACTTGTTCAGCATTTAGAGCATTATTACTGTTTTATTTCGTGTTCTATTGTATATTGCTGCCTAGCACATTACCCTAAAATACAACAGCCTAAAACAACAAACATTTATTACCTCACAGTTTCTGTGGTCATAACTCCCAGTACAGCTTAGCTGGGTGCCTCTGGCTCAGGGTCTCTCACGAAGCTGCAGCCGAGGCAACAGTCAAGGCTGTGGTCATCTCAGGGTTCAACTTGGGAAGAAGTGCCTACAAGCTCATTAACATGGCCACTGGCGAGCGTCAGGTCCACAGTTGTTGACTAGAGAGGTCCTTGCTGCATAACTCTCCATAGGATAGCAGCTGGCTTCCTTCAGAACCGAGAGTGCAGAGATGGAAGCCAGTGTCTTTGTAACCAAGAGTCAGAGGTGACGTCTCATCTCTTCTGCCGTAGTTTATTCCTTAAGAGGTGAGTTGCTAGGTCCACACAGACTCAAGGGGAGGTGATTGATCGCACAGGGGCATGTGTACCAGAAGGTGAGTTTTTTCAGGGGTTTTTTTTGTTTTTAATTTTTATTGGAGTACAGTTGCTTTACAGGAGGTGGGGGTCTTAATGGTGGCCTGCTGCATTGCTTACAAGTACTTTGAACTTATAAAATGTCCCACTTTTACTGTGTTGTTTCATAGGATTAGGAAGATAGAACTGCTTAGCTTGCTGTTGTCTCACAATCTTGAACTAATCATTTTATGTAGAATGAGACTCCAGGAAGGGGTGCAAACCAGGACAGAGATAAAGGCATGTTCATTTGTAGTTTTGCTTGTATGGCCTTTTCTAGTTATTTGGATAAGGAACTTTGCTAAAAACTCTAAGGTACTATCAAAGTATACAGTTGGGGGTATTTTATCCTCTGTTCATTATGTAAATTCTAATGCCTGTCTTGTTCAGTATTGGTAAAGGTTTCCAAGGTGTCATGAAGAGATGGGGATTTAAAGGCCAGCCAGCTACTCATGGTCAAACAAAAACCCACAGAAGGCCTGGAGCTATTTCAACTGGTGTAAGTATAACTTAGTGATCCTCTTTTTAGTACTAAAGATTCAGCTTTTGTGTATATGGTGCTTTAGTCTGTCCTTGGGATCAAGTCACATTATTTGAATCTTACTCCAGGTGGGTCCTAATAAAAGTCACACATTTATGAGTCCTGGCCTTACTTACTTTCCAGAGCCAGACTTGAATCATTTGGTTATATCCTACATACTTAGGGCCAGTGTTCTCAGTACTTGTCTGCCTACTTTCTTTCCCATCTCTGTCTCCCATCCTACACTCTGATGTGAGCTGCCAAGTGATCAGGGATCAGAATGCCCTGCCATCTGCCCTCACTGGTTCCTTCACAGATTTGTTTTTGCCTTAGAGGAGACCATTAGGAAAAGTTGTCAAGGACAGTATAATGATGAAGGAGAAAGTAATAGAGAAAAAATGGAGAAATAGACAATAAGAGCATAGGAAGGAGAGAAGGAGTTTTGTACTGCTAATTTAGTCCTACTGAATATCTCTCCCAGAGGTGTACCATAAAGAGCCTGGGGGAGTCTTACTCTTGGGTGGGAAGAGTATGGAAGGGCTTAGGAGTGGCAGGAGTGGCACTTAACTAGATATACTTTTTTGTTACACTTTTTACTTTGGAACCATGTTAATGTTTTACAGATTCAAAGTAAAATAAAAATGGGGGGGGATCCATAATGGAATATAATTAGGAAATGAACATAACTATTTCAAATGAGTAACAGAACCTCACTAAAGTGGGGGACTAGAGTGGACTAATAACTCAAGTAACTTGTGAACACATAGTTGTTGGCTGTATACCCGGAGTCTAAATTTAAAATGTACTGTGTGCAAGTGTTGAGTTCTAATTATGTTTTTTTAGTAGTATTAGTTAGCCATTCTGAGATAATTTTCTGTGAATTATAGGATTGACCAGATAAGTGAATATATTGATAATGGAAGCCAAGTTTCTCACTATTGGAGGTAACTAACTCTCTCTTTTAGTCACTCTGCAGAAGGATAGTAATATCAAAAGCCAGGGTGGGAGAGCAGGACCATTCCAGCAGCTGCGGACTGGATGGAGTCCAAGTCAGTTAATATGGAAGATTTGTGAAAACAGGCCAGGCAGTCCATTTTTTCTTTGAATGGTGGTGTGACATGTTTTTATGTCCTTCTCAGCCATTATGGGCTCAGTTGCTGCTCTCTTGTTACTGAACTTTTCTCCTAAATATGTTCTTAGTCTATATTTTTTTGTTCTAATCTAATTTAGAAAGGGAATTCTCTAGGGGTAAATGTGACTAAATCCATGTTTAGTTCTTTACTGGGGGCTAGCAAAATGGGGGAAAAAATAAAACATTTTAATGACATATCTTATTTGCATTTTGGTTTGATCGGTACTGTTTGAAATTGAGAGTACTACTTAAAAGTGCTACTTTTGGTTCTCTCCTTTAGGATGTTGCCAGAGTCTGGCCTGGAACTAAAATGCCTGGACAATTGGGGAACATAGATAGGACAGCATTTGGACTGAAAGTAAGTTTCTGGAGTGGCTTTTCATAGGAATGGTTAAATTAGTGCCTATAGGCAAATGCACCAGCATACATATTTAACACGTGTTGGCGTATGGTGGTTCTAATAGGTTTTACAATTATTGAGGGGTGGGGGATACGTGAACTCTGTGTGTGTGTGTGTGTTGGAGTTGTCATATATGTTCATTTAACATGCAAGCCATGGAAAATGCACTCATTAAAAAGAAAAAGTTAATTGTCTACTACTTGACCTGGAAGATTTCCATAAAGTGTTGTTGCATGAAAAAATAGAGATTCAGAGCATTATGTATAATACTCTTATAAAAGAGTAAACAGAAACTCCCTACATATATATGTCACCATGCCATGTAAGCACAGAGAAGAGTAGATGGTTATATATCAGATTGCTTTCGATTAAATGTCAAATGTGTGGGTGGATGTGGGTGAGGAAGAGGAGAGAGGAAGACAAAGTAGGAGACAATCAAAATAGGAAAATAGAGTACTAAAAAAGCATTGTGGTATACATCCATTTTTGTAAAATAATTATACATTTATAAGGGGCAGAGAGTTAAATTCACTCTCTGCTAACTTGAGGAATATATGTAATATCTAAGTGAAAATGAGTTGTACATAATAGGTGCCATATAATTATATTTTTATTAAAACAACTAATCTGTATATATGTATGAAAAGTGTAGAAAGTACAAAAAAGAAAATAGGCCATTCAAAAGAACAACCCCCAAAGAGAACCACTGGTAACATTTTGGTGCATATTCTTTCATTCTCTATTCTAGATATATTTTATTTATAAATTTTAACCAGCAGAAGTTTTTAAATTTTATGTAATCTAAGATTTTTTTTCACTCTCTGTTACATTTATACTTGCCACAGACAACTATATTTGTATCTGACTTTGTGCATTTTCTTTTCATGTATGCATATGTGTGACAGGAGAGAGATTTCAGTTTCCCTAGTATTTAACATTTAGCCATGAGGTATGGGTCAAACTTGATTTTACCCCCAAATACTTTCTCAGTACCATTTCTTGACTGTTCTCTCATTTGTGTAAATGTTTTTCCCACATGAAGATCTGTTTGAAGGCCATCTGCTCAGCACACTTTTTAAAAAAATTAGACCCAGAGAGGTTGCGGCTTCCCAGTTTCTAGTTGCAGCAAGCTCATGTTAACTAAGAATAAAATAAAATTGAATTTTCATTTGTTATTCTTAATGGTGCCAGAAGAATATTGAAATATCCAAGTAGTCTTGATCGTTCAGTCACATTTATACTTAAAATGAGAGTTTTCTACCACTTACATGAGACATATCTGTTGTAGTATTGCAGTACAAGTCATCCATAGGATTTGAAATTTTTATTCTCATTCAATATTTTGAGGTGCTAACATGATTATTTCTTTACAGGCTACTTATAGCCTCAGCTTTTGTTTGTACTGATATAAGTATATTCTCATATTTTTGATTCTTAAGGTTTGATTTTATTTCCACTTTAGGTGTGGAGAATAAACACAAAGCACAATATAATCTATGTAAATGGCTCTGTACCTGGACACAAAAATTGCTTAGTAAAGGTATGTATAACTGTCTTTATGTCTTTATTTTCCCTTGTTCAGAGATGTGGATGTGTGCCATAAGTTCTCCTCTCACCCATAAATGTGTCTTGAAAATAAGTAGCTGTTTCTCCACATGTTCTTTGCTAATTTTTCTGCTTTTTAGTAGCACCTGAGTGAGAAAATTGCACAAAATAACCTATAGCCTATGTCTCTAAAACCATGAACCTTCACAAAGGGTAGGTCCAGTAAGAGGCGCTTTAGAAATACAAAAAGGATATTAGCAAAACTACTTGCAAAAATATCAATATATCTCTATCCTTCCAAAAAATAACTTTTTCATTTTTTAAGAGTACTTTGACACAGGAACCAGAAGTGTGTGTGGTGGAAATAAAATGAGAATCAACAAGAAAGGTGGTTTGAGGTGGACATTTTAAGGAAAGATTTATTATTATTATTATTATTACTAGCATTGCTCTGTGTTTTCCTTAAAAATACATTTTTATGTTCAAAACATGAAGAGAAGAAAACATGTTATACAAGATAGACTTGAAAAAACGTTCTTAAGCTCTCAGAGATTTATTTCCATCAAATAAAATACAAAATAAATATTCAACCTGGGATTTAAGTCAACATAATACAAAATGAGATGTCACTTTTGAATTTTGAATCTTCCATTCTGAAAATAAATTTGTAGTTGAAGTGATATCAGCAGTTCCCCAAAATAGATTCTTCATTACTCTTCCAACAATAACAACAAAAATAGGCTGAAACTTAACCCTCAGATTTTTCAAAAAACCTGTCTTTTTCTATGTATTCTTTTCATTTCTTAAAGTAGGTTCTGTTACTAGCATAAGGTACAATATTTATTTCAGTCTTACAGTAATTAAAATCCCCTTTCTGGAACTCTTCACATTTTTGACTAGAGTATTCTCTTTTTTTTTTTTTAAAGAAAAAATGCATTTGATTAATTCTTGCAAGATTTTTTGGTCTTTTTTTTTTTTTTAAGTTTGCAGTTTTTTAGGTTTAAGTAAGTTTTCAGACCCCCGGTGACCCAAGTCATGTATATAGTGACAGGTACTGGAAGCCAGCAGGTTGTCATTGTGCTTTTCCTAACATTTGGGCTTCATAATTCAGTGTATTCCTACCTCCAGATTTATTACATTGTTATAAATATAACAACCAAATAAAAGAGGAAAAAAAAGAAAATGATCATTTTTCATAATAAATTATACTGGATAGCAGATGAAGTTTTAAACATTGTCAAATCCTCCTTTTCTCCCCATTTGCTGTATACAGTTCTAGGCTGGCTTCCAGCTGAGCCTCACTGTTGCCGTGACTCCTCAGGTTCACCTCAGCATCTTCCTTGACACCAGCAGGGATGAACAGGTGAACTGCCTTGAAAAACTATATGTGCAGGGTTCTGATCTGGTTGTTATAAACAATTTATAATCAACAACACGTATTACTCAGATTTTTCCACCCACTTCAATAAAGATTGCCTCCAAAAACTCAATCCATTTAATGGATGGTGGCTTGCTATCACTGAAGATATTCAGAAGGTACACTGAAGGCAGTTCCAAAAGAGGAGTCCAAATACATTTTGAGAAACTGTACCATCAGAGAAATGTCTAGACACTTTGAACTGTTAACACACTAGGTGAATATATTTCCAACAAACAGATTTTGATAAAAGAACTCATCCTGAAAAAAAATCTTTGAAATATAGTGCCTTTTAACTGTCTTTTATAACCTTAAATGTCTGTCCCAAACATTAAGGTGTGGGTTTGGGGGAGTTTTTTGTGGGCTTATGTTTTAAATGTCAAAAGTTTGGTAAATCTTCTGAAAACAGTCACCCCACTTTGTCCATTCTTCCCAGTGATCCCACAGCAGGTGAATAAGCCCCTTGCCATTGGAGGTTGAGGCTTGTCCTGCTGGACAGGCAGCCTCATTGGCATCCACTCACTCCACAGGAGCTTTTGGTTCCATCAGAGTACAGAGCACAGGGCTGCCTGTCATTCATTCTAAAGTTAGTAAGATAGTCTTAGGGATAACCAAACTGTTTAATTAATGTAAGCTTTTTGTTCTTCTTTGGATTCACTAAATGTATTAAAAGAGCCTAAAGAACTGTTATTTACAGCATAGTGTACTGTACTATTTGTGTGTGCTCGTCCCTGTATTCTAATTTATAATTTAAGTTTGTTTTCAGATTTTCCTGTTTTTTGTGTGTGTGTCCTACCTCCAGCTTTCCTAAAAAGTGTTTGAACTGGTTTGCCAATATACATAAATATAAAAAGAATGAGAGGGAGTCCTGAAGGCAGGGAAATAATAAAGCCAGGGATAAGATTCAGTGCACAAAAACATGTACCAGCAAATTTGGGACAAGATGGTGGAGTAGAGGGACCTTGAGCCCACCTTCTCTTATGAGCACACCAAAATCACAACTAACTGCTGAACAATCATCAATTAAAGAAAAAGCTGGAGACTACCAAAAAAGATATTCTACATGATATAAAGAAGAAACCACAATGAGATGATAGGAGGGGTGCACTCGTGATGTAATCAAATCCTTTACTACCTGGTGACACAAAAACTGGAGAATGATTATATCACAGAAGTTCTCCCACAGGAGTGAGAGTTCTGAGCCTGACGTCAGTCTCCCCAGCCGGGGGCCTGGCATCAGGAAGAGGAGCTCCCAGAGCATTTGGCTTTGAAGGCCAGTGGGGCTTGATAGCAGGAGCTCCACAGGACTGGGGGAAGCAGAGACCTCACTCTTAAAGGGCACATGCAGAATCTCATGCACCTGGAACCTGGGCAAAAGCAGTAATTTCATAGAAGCCTGTGCCAGACCTACCTGCTGGTCTTGAAGGGTCTCCTGGGAAGTTGGGGGGCAGCTGTGGCTCACCCTGAGGACATAAAAACCAGTGGCAGATATATTAAGGAGTATTCATCTTCATGAACTCTTGCTGGAGGCTGACATCTTGCTTGGGTCATTAGCACCAAAACCCGGCCCCACCCAACAGCCTGTAGGCTCCAGTGCTGGGACACCTCAAGCAAACAACCAAGTGGGCAGGGACACAGCTGCATCCGTCAGCAGACAGGCTGCTTAAAGACTTCCTGAGCCCACAGCCGTCTTTGGACACACCACTTGACACAGCCCTGCCCACCAGAGGGCGAGGAACCAGCTCCACCAACCAGTGGGCTGGCACCAGCCCCTCCTGCCAGGAAGCCTGTACAAGCCTCTAGAGCAGCCCCTCCTGCCAGGAAGCCTGTACAAGCCTCTAGAGCAGCCCCATCCAGCCAGGGTCAGACACCAGAAGCAAGAAAGCTATGATCACACAGCCTGTGGAACTGGGTCTGCAAACAGACTGGTCCCTGATCCTTCAGTGATGAGAGGGAAGTGTACTTTTGGGACATACAGGACATCCCACTTCTCCAGGGTTGGGAAATGCAATTAACCTGCCACACATAAATATGCAAGTAGAAATTTGACGGAATGAGGCAGCAGAGGAATATGTTTCAGATGAAGGAACAAGATAAAATCCCTGAAGAACAGCTAAGTGAAGTGGAGGTAGGCAGTGTACTCAAAAAGGAGTTCAGAGTAATGATCGTAAAGATGATCCAGGAATTTGGGAAAAGAATGGATGCACAGAGCAAGAAGTTAGAAGTTTTTAACAAAGAGTCAGAAAATATAAAGAGCAACCAAACAGAGATGAATATAATAGCGGAAATGAAAAATAGAAGAACCAGTAGCAGAATAAATGAGACAGAAGAATAGAGCAGTGAACTGGAAGAAATAGTAGTAGAAATCACTGCCGTGTAACAGAATAAAGAAAAAAGAATGAGAAGAAATGAGGACAGTTTAAGAGAACTTTGGGACAACATCAGGAGCACTAACATTCCCATTATAGGGATTCTAGAAAAAGAAGAGAGAGAAAGGGCCTGAGAATATACTTGAAGAGATAATAGCTGAAAACTTCCCTAACCTGGGAAAGGAAACAATCACCCAAGTTCAGGAAGCGCAGAGTCCCATAGAGGATTAACCCAAAGAGAAACACACCAAGACACATAGTAATCAAATTGACAATACTTAAAGATAGAGAAAATATTAAAAGCAACAAGGGAAAAGCTATAGATAATGTACAAGGGAACTCCCATAAGATGGTCAGCTGATTTTTGAGCAGAAACTCTGTAGGCCAGAAGGGAATGTCATGATGTATTTAAAGTGATGAAAGGAAAAAATCTACAACCAAGAATACCCAGCAAGGTCCTCATTCAGATTTGATGGAGAAATCAAAAACTTTACAGACAAGCAAAAGATAAAAGAATTCAACACCACCAAACCAGTTTTACAACAAATGCTAAAGGAACTTTCCTAAGGGGAAAAGAAAAGGCTGCAACTAGAAACAAGAAAATTATGAAATGGAAAAGCTCACTGGTAAAGGCAAACATACGATAAAGGTAAATTGTCCACACACAAACTAGTAGGGAGGTTAAAAGACAAAAGTAGTAAAATCATCTGTATCCACAATACGCAGTTAAGGGATACACAAAACAATTAGATGTGAAATATGATATCAGGGACCTCCCTGGTGGTGCAGTGGTTAAGAATCCGCCTGCCAATGCAGGGGACACGGGTTCAAGCCCTGGTCCTGGAAGATCCCACATGCCATGGAGCAACTAAGTCCGTGCACCACAACTACTGAACCTGTGCTCTAGAGCCCACGTGCCACAACTACTGAAGCCCACACACCTAGAACCCATGCTCCACAACAAGAGAAGCCACCACAATGAGAAGCCCACGCACTGCAACAAAGAGTAGCCCTCACTCGCTGCAACTAGAGAAAGCCTGCGCACAGCAACAAAGACCCAGTGCAGCCCCCCCAAAAAATTAATTAATTAAAGAAAAAAAGAAATATATCAAAAACAGTAATTGTGAAGGGAGGAGAGTACAAATGTGGGGTATTTAAAATGCAGTTGAAATGAGATCAGCAACTTAAAACAATCATATATATTTATATTTATATATATGCACACACACTGCTATACTAAAACCTCATAGTAACCACAAACCAATAATCTATAATACATATACACACAATAAAGAAAAAGGAATCCAAACATAACACAAAGATAGTCATCAAATCACAAGAGCAGAGAACTAAGAAGAAAGGGACAAAAGACCTACAGAAATCTAATAACAAAATAGCAATCAGAACATATATATTGATAATTACCTTAAATGTAAATGGATTAAATGCTCCAATCTGAAGGCATAGACTGGCTAAATGGATACAAAAACTAGACCTGTATACATGCTGTCTACAAGAGACCCACTTCAGATCTAGAGACATACAAACAAAGTAAGGGGATGGAAAAAGGTATTCCATGCAAATGCAAATCAAAAGAAAGCTGGAGTAGGAATACTCATATCAGACAAAATAGACTTTAAAATAAAGACCGTTACAAGAGAGAAGGACACCACATAATGATCAAGGGATCAATCCAAGAAGAGATATAACAATTGTAAATATATATGCACCCAACATAGGAACACCTCAACATATAAGGCAGATGTTAATAGATATAAAAGTAGAAATTGACAGTAATAATAATAAGGGACTTTAATGCCCCACTTACATCAACGGACAGATTGTCCAAACAGAAAATCACTAGGGGAAACACAAGCCTTAAATGATACATTAGACCAGATGGACTCAATTAATATGTATAGAACCTTCCATCTGAAAGCAGCAGAATACACTCAAGTGCACATGGAACATTCTCCAGGATTGATCATATGTTGGGCCACAAAGCAAGCCTTAGTAAATTTAAGAAGATTGAAATTGTATCAAGCGTCTTTTCAGACCACAACTCTATGAGTTTAGAAGACAACCAGGGAATTCCCTGGCGGTCCAGTGGTCAGGACTTCGTGCTTTCACTGCCGAGGGTGCGTGTTTAATCCCTTGTCAGGGACCTAATATCCCACAGGCCGCCCGATGCAGCCCAAGAAAAAGAAAAGAAAACAGCCACAAGAAAAAAACTGCAAAAAACACAGACACGTGGAAGCTAAACAATATGCTACTAAACAACCAATGGGTCACTGAAAAAATCAAAGAGGAAATCAAAAAATACTTAGAAAATCATGAAAACGAAAACACAATGATCCAAAACCTATTGGACACAGCAAAAGCAGTTCTCAGAGGGAAGTCTATAGCAGTACAAGCTTACCTCAGGAAACAAGAAAAATATCAAATAAACAACATAACCTTACACATAAAGCAACTAGAGAAAGAACAATCGAAACCTAAAGTTAGCAGAAAGAGAACTCATGAAGATCAGAGCAGAAATAAATGAAATAGACACTTTAAAAAAAATCAATAGAAAAGATCAATGAAATAAAAGCTGATTCTTTGAAAAGATAAACAAAATTGGTAAACCTTTAGCCAGACTCATCATGGGAAAAAAGGAGAGGGCCCAAATCAGTAAAATCAGAAACGAAAAAGCAGAAGTTACAGCCAATACCACACAAATACAAAGGATCATAAGAGGCTGCTACAAGCAACTATACAGCCATAAAATGGACAACCTTGAAGACATGGACAAATTCTTAAAAAGGTGTGATCTCTCAAGACTGAACCAGGAAGAAATAGAAAATATGAACAGACCAGTTACCAGTACTGAAATTGAATCAGTAATTCTAAAACTCCCAACAAACAAAAGTCCAGGACCATATGGCTTCAGGCAAATTCTACCAAACATTTAGAGAAGAGTTAACACCTATCCTTCTGAAATGATTTTTAAAAATTGCAGAGGAAGGAACACTTCTGAACTCATTCTATGAGGCCACCATCACCTTGATACCAAAACCAAAGATATCACAAAAAAAGAAAAGTACAGGCCAATATCACTGACGATCATAGATGCAAAAATCCTCAACAAAATCAAACCAAAAAAAAAAAAAAATCTAGCCAGCTGAATCCAACAATACATTAAAAGGATCATACACCATGATCAAGTGAGATTTATCTCAGGGATATAATGAATTTTCAGTATCTGCAAATCAATTAGTGTGATACACCACATTAACAAGTTGAAGAATAAAACTATATGGTCATCTCAATAGATGCAGAAAAAACTTTTAATAAAATTCAACATCCATTTATGATAAAAAAAAAAAAAAACTCCAGAAAGTGGGCATAGAGGGAACCTACCTCAGTATAATAAAGGCCATATGTGACGAGCCCACAGCTAACATCATAATCAACAGCAAAAAGTTGAAAGCATTTCCTCTAAGATCAGGCACAAGACAAATGCCCACTTTTGCCACTTTTATTCAACATAGTTTTGTAACTCCTAGCCACAGCAATCAGAGAAGAAAAAGAAATAAAAGGAATCCAGATTAGAAAAGAAGTAATTAAATTGTCACTTATTGCAGATGACGTGATACTATACATAGAAAATCCTGAAGATGCTATCAGAAAACTACTAGAGCTCATCAGTGAATTCTGTAAAGTTGCAGGGTACAAATTAATATATAGAAGTCTGTTGCACTTCTATACACTAACAACAAAAATCAAAACGTAAAATTAAGGAAACAATCCCATTTACAATCACATCAAAAAGAATAAAATACTTAGGAACAAACCTACCTAAGGAGGCAAAAAACCTGTACTCTGAACATTATGAGATGCTGATGAAGGAAATTAAAGAAGACACAAACAGATGGAAAGATATACAATGTTCTTGGATTGGAAGAATCAATATTGTTAAAATGACCATACTATCCAAGGCAATCTATAGATTCAGTGCATTTCCTATCAAATTTCCAATGGCATTTTTCACAGAAGTAGAACAAGAAATTTTAAAATTTGTATGGAAACACAAAAGACCCCGAACAGCCAAAGCAATCATGAGAAGGAAGAATGGAGCTGGAGGAATCAGGCTCCCTGACTACAAAGCTACAGCAAGCAAAACAGTATGGTACTGGCACAAAAACAGACATATAGATCGATGGAACTAGATAGAAATCCCCAAAATAAAGCCATGCACATATGGTCAGTCTACATCAAAGGAGGCAAGAATATACAATGGAGAAAAGGCAGTCTTTTCAATAAGTAGTGCTGGTAAAACTGGACAGCTGTGTGTACAAGATTAGAACATTCTCTAGCACCAAATACAAAAATAAATTCAAACTGGATTAAAGAACTAAATATAAGACCAGATACTATAAAACTCCTAGAGGAAAACAGGCAGAACACTCTTTGACATAAATTGCAGCAATAACTTTTTTGATCCTAGAGTACTGGAAATAAAAATAAACAAATGGGATCTAATTAAACTTAAAAGCTTTTGCACAGAAAAGGAAACCATAAAATGGAAAGACAACCTGCAGGATGGGAGAAAATATTTGCAAAACGATGCTACCAACAAGAGATTAATTTTCAAATGTACAAACAGCTCATACAGCTCAATATCAAAAAAAACAAACAACCCAATCAATAAACGGGCAAAAGACATTGACTGTCTAAGTAGACATTTCTCTGAAGAAGACATACAGGTGGCCAAAAGGCATATGAAAAATAATGCCCAACATCGCTAATTAGTAGGGAAATGCAAATCAAAAAAAACTATAATGAGGTATCACCTCACACCAGTCAGAATGGCCATCATCAAAATGTCTACCAATACTAAATGCTGGAGAAGGTGTGGAGAAAAGGGAACCCTCCTACACTGTTGGTGGGAATGTGAATTGGTGCAGCTACTATGGAAAACAGTATGGAGATTTTTTTTAACTAAAAGCCAAGTTACCATATGGTCCAGCAATCCCACTCCTGGGTATATATCTAGAGGAAACGATAATTTAAAAAGATACATGCACCCCAGTGTTCATCGCAGCCCTATTTACAGTAGCCAAGAGATAGAAACAACCTAAATGTCCATCGACAGAGGAATGGATAAAGAAGCCATGGTACGTTTATACAATGAAATATTACTCAGCCATAAAAAAAGAAAATAATGCCATTTGCAGCAACATGGATGGACCTAGAGATTATCATATTAAGTGAAGAAAGCCAGACAAAAGACAAATATTATACAATATCGCTTATATGTGGAATCTAAAAAATGATACAAATGAACTTATTTACAAAACAAATAGACTCACAAACATAGAAAACAAACTTATGGTTACCAAAGGGGAAAGGGGTGACGGAGGGATAAATTAGGACTTTGGGATTAGCAGATACAAAGTACTATATATAAAACAGATAACCAACAAGGATCTACTGTATAGCAAAGGGAACTATACTCAATATCTTGTGATAACCTATAATGGGAAAGAATATGAAAATATGTATATATGTATAACGGAATCACCTTGCTGTTTCTTGGGTATAATAGATATATAAAAATTTGAAAGTACTTGAGAATTCACCGTTTAGGCATTTATAACTAAATTTTCACAATTATCAAATTTGCACAGAAAGTTTTGTTGTTCGTTTTGTTGTTTATCTGCTTGGGTTTTATTTTCATTTACAAATTCTGAGACAATTTAATTGGTAAGAATTTGACTTTTTTTTCCCAAGTTAAAGTTCAACTCAAGATTAGTGGATTGGAAAAAAAAGTTAAACAAGTGTATTTTCTTCTGGGCAACTTACTGATAATTTCTTGGAACAATTTAATGAGAGAAATTAATATAGGTGTTTTTCTGTACTTAGCTATTCCTAGCAGCTGTGTACTTACTTCAACCATATTATTCATTTCTTATTGCCAAAATGAGTATGCCTTATTTTAATCTGTTTGTGTAATTACGTGTAATTGTTTTTTTTACTTCTCTCTGAATGAAGGCTGTAGAATGAGTCAGAAGCTTTAAAGAACCTAATGTTTTCCAAAAATATAACCCAACATTTTAGATCATATCGATATCTGTACTATTCCTCAGTTAATGAATTTACAAATGTAATTAGAATATTTTTAGAATATAAAGAGCTAATACAGCTGTTTTCAAGACTTCTGGGTTTATTATTGTTTCTGCTAAATACTATTCTGTCCTTAGCTTCTCAAAGAGAACATTACTTGTTAAATATAAGCTAATTTCCTTAACAAAACTTGATATTTTGGGTTATGTGCTCTTAGAATTAAGACTAACAAAAGTACTAGGTAAATTTTATATTTTTTAACCCGAGCTCAAGAAATTTATGGTAGAATATAGAATAATAAAAATACATGATATGAGTAGATAATAAAATCAGTAATTGAGAAGTAGATAGTAATACCTTTTAGGTATATAGTTTATGTCAGTTCTTTATATTTGAAAAATCAATTTGGGTATAATTGATATTTATGTAGTAATTGTAGAATATAATTTATTCTGTTGGGCAGTTCTGTTTATGGATAAAATATAATCAGAGTAATTTTATTCTCATGAGGTAGCTGATTAACTTGAGGAAGGTTATATTTCTGTCATTGGATTAGTTAAGTTTATTGGAATAAAAATACATATATAAAGTAAAAGGAACTCAGTGTATAATAGCTGTGTTATTCACATTAGAAAATGAAGGAACAAAAAACAAAGAAAAAGGAAATGTAGGAAGAGCTATTCTTTGATTATGAATGAGACTATAAGCAAATAAGTAAATAAAGTAATAAGTAAACCAGACTATCTTTAAATAACTTAATTGGTATCACTTATTATTAAGATCTTTGCTTCCTCCCCCCAGATCAAAGATTCTAAATTGCCTGCATATAAGGATTTCTGTAAAAATCTACCATTCCCAACATATTTCCCTGATGGAGATGAAGAGGAGCTACCAGAAGATTTGTTTGATGAAGATGTGTGTCATCCTGGGGCGCCTTCTATTACGTTTGCCTGACCTCATTGGACATGACAGACTCCCACATGTCCTGTGAATTCTGATGAGCCAGAACAATAATATAACCAGGAATTATGTTTTCTTTTCTTAGTAACAACATACCACAGTGGTTATCTTTGTCAAGGGCATAAATTTATCCCTCATCCGCCAACTGAATTTCATTTAAAAAATTACCACATTAAGCAAATCAGTTAAGTAGATTGAATATGCCAAATTTAGATGGACCAGCAGTTTGCATATTAGTAAAATCTTTGTAATTTGTGGGCTTTGTTCTTTTTTTACTATGTATTTCTCAAGTTATCTTAAATGTTTATAAATTTAGCTTCTTTTACTAAAGATTTGTCTGTCTTTGTGAAAGAGTGGTTGTGGAACAGTGTCAAATCATATGGGGACTATGGTGTTATCTATTTAGGTAAAAGAAACCATTTCCTGAGTCCTAAAAAGAAAACGGAATTGAGATTTTTATCTAGATTATAGAAATGTTTATGTCATAGTTAAAGGCCTGACACAATAAGATCATAAATTATGGGTCTTATTTACACTTCTTTTGGGAGGTATAGTTATTTTTTAGTTAGATCACTCAACTATAAGACAGGTGTAATTATTTTTCCTTTTTTTTCAGCCGTGCCCTGCAGCATGCGGGATCTTAGTTCCCTGACCAGAGATCCAATCTGCCCCCCACAGTGGAAGCTCAGAGTCTTAACCACTGGACCACTGGGGAAGTCCTGTAATTATTTTTCCTTGATGCCTTCCAAAAGGGATTTGAAATGGCCTGGGTGTACATTCAACAAACTTTTTTTTTTTTAATTAATTTATTTATTTTTGGCCGCATTGGGTCTCCGTTGTGGCACGCGGGCTTTCTCTGGTTGCAGCGAGCGGGGGCTACTCTTTGTTGTGGTGAGCGGGCTTCTCGTTGCTGTGGCTTCTCTTGTTGAGGAGAACGGGCTCTAGGTGAGCAGGCTTCAGTAGTTTGGCATGCGGGCTCTAGAGTGCAGGCTTAGTAATTGCGGTACATGGGCTTAGTTGCTCCGTGGCATGTGGGATCTTCCCGGACCAGGGCTCGAACCCGTGTCTCCTGCAGTGGCAGGCAGATTCTTACCCACTGCGCCACCAGGGAAGTCCCTCAACAAACTTATTAATCACTTATTACTCATGTTAATTAAATGAGTTAAATGTTAATAGCTCCTGGGTTTCTCTTCATTGTATGGAATGAAAATGTTTACTAATGGCTACTTATAACAGATAATTAAGCTTAAAAATGTTAAGTATGAGCAGGCCTCATTTAACTACTGGATTTCCTCTGGACCAGATTCCTGAGGATCCACAGAGTCTAACTTTTTAAACTCCAGGTATCTTCTGAGACTTGATTCACATGGCCACCCAAGAGACTTAATAACCACAGTTTTAGACCTTTTAATAACAAATCCATTAGTTATCAGGGAATCACACGAAAATCTAACAGTATTTTCCTTCCCACATTGCATTTCTCATTCTTAATTTTAAATCCAACTGTAGCCACATCTCTTTTAACGTTTTCATTTATACTTCATCTCTTTTCATTAAAGACTTGTGACTTTAATGGTTCTGGTGACTGAATACAGCATGAATATGCAAACATATAATAGCAATATTTAATTGGGAAGTTCTGTGGGAGGAAAGTGGATACCATCCATAACAGCAATTTTTTAAAAGGTTACTGAGGAAAAAAAGCCTGACATATATTCTAGAAGGTCTTATTGGAGAAGATAAGATGTTATTGAAGGACATAAAAGATAACCAAGATAGTCCTTTCCATTTTTTAAGTTATGAATGAAAAGACTGAATATTGTAAAGAATTCAACTCAATCATATTTTTAAAATCTCAACAGGACTTACCATAGAACTGTTGAAACTGATTCTAAAATTGATATGAATGTGTAAATTCAAGAATAACCAAAACTTAAAATGGTACCCATTGGTTAGGTTTGCCCCATACTATGATTAGGGACTATTTATGCATATTTAACTTTGAAATTCTGAATACTGTATGCATCAATTCTATTCCTTTAATTAGCTGCATTTGACCAAAAGATTTTAGTGAACTTATAGATATGTCAAGGTTGCTGATAAAGTTATGGGAAGCAGCTGTTACCTTGCAAAACAAATGAACAATTATTGCTGGGAGAACATAAACTCTTGTTTCTGAATAAGGTATTTGCAGAGGTTTGTATCAGGAGTCCCCAACCTCTTCTGAATGAAAAACTGTGTTTAATTTCCCAGAAGCCATTGATGGGGGGAATCATTACTCAGGAAGGATGCTTTACACAGTGCAGGAAAGGAATCATATCATCTGAAAGTAGCCAGATGACAGGAGAGCCAGGACATATGGCGTTTTGAAGAAGGCAGGGAGTCCTCTCCACTAGAGAGCCTGCCCCAGACCCATCACCATCTTCCTCTAGAGTTTGTGTTACCAAGTCCAAGCTCGTGCTGCTCACCCCACAACAGGCCAGTAAATCAAGAGACAAGCTGTTGGGACAAGGAAAGCCAGCAGACCGAGAAGATGGTGGACTCATATCCCAAAGAACCATCTTGTCTGAGTTAGAATTCAAGTTTCTTATATAATAAAAGCAAAGGGAGTAAAGTCAAACATTTCCTGGTTCCAGCCAGCCTCCGGAGGGGATGTGTTAATTCACAGGTGGGCCTGGTCCAGATGTTTCCTGTGAGCTAAACAAAGGTATTTTAGCTTAATGCTCATTACCTGGGAGGCAGGGTTCCCAGAGATGGGAATTGCATATACTTTAAGCTTGCAGGCAACATCCCTTTAGTGATTAACTTGTAATAGAATACAAAGGTTCTTCCCTATTACAATTCCCCACTGCCAATGTCCATTCCACAGTCTTGAGGGGAAAGGGACAAAGACTGCTCTGGCTACTCCCTGCTAAACAGGGGCAATGAATATTCTTTAGAATCTTTAGGAGTAAAATCCTCTTTCCTTTTTTGTCTACAACCATTTGAACCTGATGAAACTCCTTAGCACTTTGTTGTCTAATTTGTAATTGAACTTGGGGTTGGGGTTCGGTTCCAGTTCCCAATACATGTACTAAGTTCCTGTGCTGTTTATTTGGAAAAAATTAAATAGGTTGACCCCTCTCCAGCCATAATGAAATTACCATTTACTTCAGTTCAATAGGCAGACCTGTTGGAGTCAAACTCATGAACAGGGTTTAGTATAATGCCCAAAGTTTTAGCATAATTGGCAACTGCTAGCTCTTTCAGAGCATTTATAGATTCTCCTGCCTGGACAGACACCTAGAATGAACTACAATACAGTATTTCAAAGGGGCTTAATTTAAGCCTGCTTCTGAGAGCCACTAATCCATAGCAGGGCAACTGGCAAGGCCTTATCCCAAGTTAAATTAGTATTCATTTTCTCAGTTTTTCCTGTTGATTGTGGTCTCCAGGATTAATGTAGTTCCAATGCCTTAAACCAAATCAGGGGATAATTTCCTTTTAGGAGGGCTTTAACTGATTAAAAAGTACTGATTTTAATGAACTTATTTACAAAACAGAAGCACAGACTTAAAAAACCAAAGGGGAAAGGTTAGGGGGGGAGGGATAATTAGGAGTTTGGGATTATCATATACACACTACTATATATAAAATAGATAATCAACAAGGACCTACTGTATAGCACAGGGAACTCAGTATTCTATAGTAACCTATATGGGAAAAGAATCTGAAAAAGAATATATGTAACTGAATCACTTTGCTGTACACCTGAAACTAACACAACATTGTAAATCAACTATACTCCAATACAAAATAAAATAATTTTTAAAGTACTGATTTTAAAAACTGGTAATTTTAAACTGTCACACACAAAACCAGTGGTGCACAAAACAGTGTCCTTTCCTTCTGAAGTTTATACAATTCATTGTTATCATTAATCAGTCTTTTTACAAAGAGTCCTGAGACCATTATTCCACCACTTACTAAGACTGGAGTGGCAGGTATTGGAGATTATATTCATTTAGCCTCTGAGTTTTCTGGACGGACTTGGTGACCTTGCCAGCTCCAGCTGCCTTCTTTTTCACCACTTTAATGACACAGCAACTGTCTGTCTCATGTCATGAACAGTAAAACAACCCAGAGGAGGATAGAGAAACTCTCAACAGATATGGGCTTGCTAGGAATCGTATCAACAGCAGCAGCATCACCAGATCAAAAATTTGGTGCTAGGACTTCCCTGGTGACACAGTGGTTAAGAATCCACCTGCCAGTGCAGGGGACATGGGTTCAATCCCTGGTCTGGGAAGATCCCACTTGCCACAGAGCCTGTGCACCACAACTCTTGAGCCCATACGCTGCAACTACTGAAGCCTGCATGCCTAGAGCCCGTGCTCTGCAACAAGAGAAGCCACCACAATGAGAAGCCTGTGCACTGCAATGAAGAGTAGCCCCCACTCGCCGCAACTAGAGAAAGCCTGCACGCAGCAACAAAGCCCCAATGCAGCCAAAATTTAAAAAATAACAATAAATATAAAATAAAAACGAACTTGGGCCCATCTTCCAGCTTTTTCCCAGAATAATGATCAGTCTCCAGCTCAGCAAACTTGCAAGCAGTGTGAGCTGTGTGACAATCCAGCACGGGTTCATATCTAGCACTGATTTGGCCTGGGTGGTTCAAGATAATCACTTGAGGTATGAAGCCAGCTGCTTCCATCGGTGGGTCATTTTTTCTGTCACCAGCCACATGGCCACAACGAACATCTTTGACAGACATGTTCTTGACATTGAAGCCCACATTGTCCCCAGAAAGGGCTTCACAAAAGCTTCATGGTACATTTCAACAGACTTTACTTCAGTTGTAACATTGACTGGAGCAAAGGTGACCACCACAATAGGTTTGAAACAGTCTCCACTCAACCCACAGGGACAGTACCAATACCACCAATTTTGTAGATATCCTGGAGGGGCAGACTCAAAGACTAGTCACTTGGATGAGTTGCTGGCAGGATGCAATCCAGAGCAGCATGGTTCCACTGGCATTGCCATCTTTTGGGTGAATTTCCATCCCTTGAACCAAGGCATGTTAGCACTTGGCTCCAGCATGTTGTCACCATTCCAGCCAGAAACTGGCACCAATGCTCCTGCGTTGGGGTTGTAGCCAATTTTCTTAATGTAAGTGCTGACTTCCTTAACAATTTACTCATATCTCTTCTGGCTGTAGGGTGGCTCAGTGGAATCCATTTAACAGCAACATTTAGTTGTTTCACACCAAGAGTGTAAGCCAGAAGGGCATGCTCATGGGTCTGCCCATTCTTGGAGATACCTGCTTCAAATCCACCAGCATCAACAGCAACAATGAGAACATCACGGTCGGCCTGGGAAGTGCCTGGAATCATGTTTTTGATCAAGTCTCTGTGTCCTGAGGCACCAGTAATAGTCACGTAGTACTTATGGTCTCGAATTCCCACAGGGAGATATCGATGGTGGTACCACACTGATGTTCAGCTTTCAGTTTGTCCAAGACCCAGGCAATCCTCTTCAGAGACTTTTTCTGTCCAGGTGGGATTGCTTCCACCAACCCTGAAAAAAAGTGTCCACAAACACTAGCAGGTATCTGAAATTTCCTGCAGCTCAAGGCATTTGTGTCCAGTCATTGGTGGCACAGATTCCTTTGTGTTGGGTCCCCATCTGGGAAGGTCCAACAGCAGTCTTTGGGTTGCTTTTAGCACGAATCATGCAATTCTGAGTGACTCGCTGGATGGTCTTCTATAGGTTAGGCCCCATTATATATTTTTGAATCCATTGTAAGGTGGCATCTCTCCTGTAATGGGTACTAATATGAATGTGCTGCAGCACAGGGTCCAAGATCACCTCAGGAATCAAAACAATTGTGCACTACATTTCCAGCCAGGCAAGGTGCAATCCAAGTGAAACCCCACTCCTCGACCCTCTCTTTGTCCTTTTCTGAATATACTGGATGGTATTTTGACAAGTCAGTCTGTGGGAGAAGTGATCCTCTTGCCTCAGAGGATATTGCTTTAGGTTAGGTGTCCCAGCGTCCCTTCTTAAGGGGATGTCTATTGGCCATGTGTTTTTGGCCTTCCCTGGGGTGCTGTTAGCACACACTCTGGTCTTACCTTTCAAAGACCTGGGGTTCGGGTGGGGGGTTGGGAGGGGGAGGAGAGCTCTGTCTCCTGGGGTTTTCATGAGCACCATCTGTAGGCTTAAAGAGTGTTCACGTGGGACTCTGATGTCAAGCTGTTCTGAAGAAAAACTTAAGGGTGAAAGCTCATTGTTCCTCCCCCAGTAGGGGCTTACCTCTCTTCCAGTTACTCCCCTTTCGGGAATCCAGTGCCAAAAAAGTGGCATTTTGTTTTACATCTTCATTCTTCTGTTGCTGTTCCCAGTTGAACACTTTAAAAACAACATCTACCCATTGAGAAGGGTTCATTCCAAATGCACCATCTAATCTTCACAACTTTCTCCCAATATCTGAGACACTTTGTCCAAAAAAGATCAAATTTATCATTCTAATATTTTCAGGGGTCTCAGGATCTGCATTAGTATAATGTCTGTAGACTTGATAAATCTTTTCCAAAAATTCAGAGGGATTTGTTTTTTTGCTGAATTTCTTGAATTTTGTTTGAACTATTTTGCTTTGGTTCCCCTTTTCAAAGCCCTGCCCAGATGCACTAATAAGTAGTATTATAATAAGGGCATTCCTCCCTCATTGGGGTCCCATTTTAGTTCAGCTGTGGGTGATGCCAAGTGGGCTCCAGTTGTAGAGGACCCTCCTTGTGAAGGAGGGTTGCAATCTTTCCATTTCAAGAAGTCTGAGAAACGCAGCTGACTGATCATTTAGTCCCCATATGAGGTAAAAAGGTGTAAGGGAAATTGCCCTGCCCTGGGAGGGGCCCAAACTGGGTGCCCTGTCAGGTCTTAGATGGCGGTACTAGACCAAATCCCTGTGCCCCAGGAACTAACACAGGATTTTCTAATTGATCACTATAAGGAGGGGCAGTTCTGAGCCCCAGTGTCAGGAATTGGGGTTGGATAGGAACGGAAAGTGGTGGAAGGGGTGGATATATTGGCATAACAGCTGGAGGAGTTAAGGTTTTTTATCTTCCCCCCAGAATTAAACTTTTTAAATTGAAGTATAATAGATTTTTTTTTAATTGTATTTATTTATTTATTTGGCTGCTTTGGGTCTTCATTGCTGCGCACAGGCTTTTCTCTTGTTGCGGAGAGCAGGGGCAACTCTTCATTGTGGTGTGTGGGCTTCTCACTGCAGTGGCTTCTCTTGTTGCAGAGCACGGGGTCTAGTCGCACAGGCTTCAGTAGTTGTGGCTCACGGGCTCTAGAGTGCAGGCTCAGTAGTTGTGGTGCATGGGCTTAGTTGCTCCGTGGCATGTGGGATCGTCCCAGACCAGGGCTTGAACCCGTGTCCCCTGCATTGGCAGGCGGATTCTTAACCACTGCACCACCAGGGAAGTCTGAAATATAGTTGATTTACAGTGTTTTCTTACTTTCAGGTGTACAGCAAAGTGATTCAGTTATACTGTATATACATATATATATTCTTTTTCAGATTCTTTTCTCTTATAGGTTATTAGAAAATATTGAGTATACTTCCCTGTGCTATACAGTAGGACCTTGTTGTTTATCTATTTTGTATATAGTAATGTGTATATGTTAATCCCAAACTCCTAATGTATCCCTCCCCCTCCTTTCCCTTTTGGTGACCATAAGTTTGTTTTCTATGTCTGTGGGTCTATTTCTGTTTTGAATATAAGTTCATTTGTATCATTTCTTCTTGGATTCCACATATAAGTGATATCATATGATATTTGTCTTTCCCTGACTTACTTCACTTAGTATGATAATCTCTAGGTCCATCCATGGTGCTGCAAATGGTGCTGCAATTCCACTCCTCAGCATATATCTGGACAAAACTCTAATTCAAAAAGATACATGCACCCCAATGTTCACTGCAGCACTATTTACAATAGCCAAGACATGGAAGCAACCTAAGCGTCCATTGACAGGTGAATGGATAAAGATGTGGTATACACACACACACACACACACACACACACAGAGTAGAATATTAGTCAGCCATAAAAAAGAACGGAGGAGTTAAGATTTGAAGCAACATATTCTCACTCTCATTCTCTTCCTTTTCTTATTTTCCTTGATGTAATAGCGCAAATGCTTGCTCATAAAGGATTTCATCATTCTTCCCTGCTTCTTCACAGAATAGCCATAAATAGTAATTGATGATCTTTAACCTTTAAAGGATGACTTTTTGCCTTGGCATCAACCAAACAGGGAGAATTCTGGGCTGAGGGTTTTGGTGATTTTAGGAACCAAGTGGAATCTTTCTCTTCTCCCTAGGAATATCCCACAGACACGCCTTTCCACCCCGCCCCATTCCTTTTCTCCATTTGACATCAGTAAAAGTTTTAAATATCACAAAATTGATTTGACTGTAAATGAAGAAACAATACCAAACAAAATGAAGTGAAAAACTCAGAGGACAAACAGTAAATCCTAAATAAACCCTCAAGTTTGGTCTTGGAGTTTTACATATACAATGACACAGGAGACCATAAATGATGTAATTAACACAACAAGGGTAGCAGTGCATGGTGCACAGGGTCCCAAGATAACCCTGCCTAAACCCCCTGTGGAGATCCAGACAGGTACAGTGGCCACACATTTTTACAGTAAAATATCATCTTCTCACTCATGGGTTCATGGCTGTAATCAGATCACTTATCCAAAACCTACCTCAGAGGACTTACTATAAGGGATATTTAAAACATTTTCCATTTTTAAAGACAGAAATTCTAGACAAAACACAAATGGCACATATAAATGCTAGCATCCAAAGAAGCAAACAAACCAGTTCACAAATCAAGTAAAAGTCCAACAACTCTTTCCTCTCTCTAACAGGGTACCCTAAACAAAGGTATTTTAGCTTAATGCTCATTACCTGGGAGGCAGGGTTCCCAAAGATGAGCCATTATGTATAATTTAAGCTTATAGGCAACATCCCTTTAGTGATTAACTTGTAATACAATACAAAAGTTCTTTCCCATTACATCTGCAGATGGACTGTGTGTCTGCATTTGAGTTTGAAGGAGAAATTTTCTGATCACCTTTTAGGATCACAAGTGTGAGCCCTGTCACTTAGAGCCAGACAGGGAGCAGAGGATCCACTTCACCCCCACTCCCCACCACCAGCACCTTGTACAGCTCCCTATTTTTGAAGAGGATCAGGACCCCATTCCCTCAAACTTTTTCTGTGGCCCAGAAGAAGTGACCTGAGTTCTACTGAGCCAGGTGGGAAAGGAGGATGCCTTCTCTACGCTTACAGGGTACAAAAGCCAAAGTCTGCCTGGTCCAACAGACACTAAGCAAAACACCTGTGATTTGCTAAGAATCTTAGGTCACTTTCTGGCTCCAGCTCTTGTCATCAAATATTCAACTCGAGGAAAATGGAACTCTGCCTACTATAGATAAGCAGTACATGGTCTGGACATGGGTCACTCGCCTTTCTGTTTGGAGCCCATGCAATACTAGTGGCTTACTCTTGAGCTGTGTTGGCAGATGGAAAGGCATGGAGTTCAAATGGGCTTAAACTTGATCCACTGTTTTAGATTTTGTCTTGAAATGAGGAAATTTTTGTAACCATACTTCATTCAGTTTAGACATTTCTTCCAGTCTTAGTTGGTATTAGCTATTAGTTATAAAATAGGTAAATACTGGGCCTTATATAAATTCTGTAGGCCTCAGTAAGGCCAACTGGTCAAGACATACCTGCTTTAGCACTATTCACAATAGCCAAGATATGGAAACAACCTAAATATCCATCAAGAGATGAATGGATAAAGAAGATGTTTTATACACACACACACACACACACACACACACACACACACACAATGGACTATTACTCAGCCATAAAAAAGAATGAAATAATGCCATTTGCAGCAACATGGATGGACCTAGAGATTATCATACTAAGTGAAGTAAGTCAGGCAGAAAAACAAATATCACATGATATCACTTATATGTGGAATCTAAAATATAACACAAACGAACTTATCTACGAAACAGAAACAGACTCACAGACATAGAGAACAGACTGTGGTTGCCAAGGGGGAGGAGCGGCATGGGAAGGCTGGATTGGGAGTTTGGGATTAGCAGACGCAAACTAGTATATACAGAATGGTTAAAAAACAAGGTCCTACAGTATAGCACAAGGAACTACATTCATTATCCTGTGATAAACCATAATGGAAAAGAGTATATATATCTGAATCACGTTTCTGTACAGCAGAAACTAACACAACATTGTAAATCAACTATACAATAAAATACACTTTAAAAAAAAATGCCCATTAGTGCCCGCATTGGCTGAAGGTCACTGCTTTGGAAGTTCCCCCTGCTCTTGCAGGAAGTATGGCAGGAGAATGGGCTGGTGGTGCTTATCTTGCTTCAATTAATTGTTCCATAATGGGCACACATGAGAAGGGAATGGAATGAGCATATTGAAGATTTTGTTTTTCCTTCTATTCATTTGACCTTATTCTTTCCTCTGGTCTGGCTTCCCCTCTGCGTCCTGCTGACCAGCATAGTGCTCGGCAGGTGACAGGCAGAACCTCCAGAAGGCTTATTTGGTAAGTGAATGAAATGAACATACTGAACATACTGGAGCATCTTCTTTTTTTTTTTTTTTTCTGTCTTTCAATTTCCTTGGTTATTCTGTTTGCCTTTCTCTTGGTTGACTCCAAGCACCATAGTGACATTCTTGTAAAGGTCTGAAACCATTTGAGAGGCCCACAGGGCAAATCACACATTTACATACCCTACACTTCTAGATGTTAATGGTCAGATTAAAACTTGAATAAGTGGAGGGCAGACTTGTTCCTGGTGAAAAGACTATATTTCATAAAATTTCCTGTTATTTCTAAATTGTACCTAAAGGTCCAGGGCCATTCCATCATAATCCCACCAGAGTTGAGGGAAGGGAGTGAACAGAAAAGGCATGAGGGTATAATTCTGTAAAAATGGTTCTCAAATTCATCCAGAATAATAAACTAGAAGAAATCTCAAAAGAAATTCTAAAGATAATAAGTAAATGGGGAAAGATTTATCTTTCCAAATTCTAAACCATAAATACTGCTTTAAGAATGAACAAAGCCCATGTGGTACTGGCACACGAATAAGTAGATCTAAAAAAACAATAGAACAAGTACAGAAAGATGCTTTTATAAGTAGTCAGTTTTTAAATTTTAAGATATTTGAAACACAGGAATCCATAACTCCATACAATAATACATATAAATAAGTGGGAGAGAAGGGAGGACTATGGCTTTCAATGGAATGTTGACTGCCCAGCTGACAAATGTGGAAGGGGTACTAGAGTTGGAAAATCATTGTTCTGCAGCCATCATGGTACAGACAAGAATCATCAGTGGATACTAAGTCAAGGGGGAGGGAGGGACAGATTTTGATGGTAAGCAGGATATTTGCATGGTATTAAAGTGTCTCCCCACACATGGAAGCAACCTAAATGTCCATCAACAGATGAATGGATAAAGATGTGGTATATACACACACACACACACACACACACACACACACACACACACTGGAATATTAGCCATAAAAAGAATGAAATAATGCCATTTGTAGCAACATGGAATGGACCTGGAGATTATCATACTAAGCGAAGTGAGTCAGACAGAGGAAGACAAACATCATATCTCACTTATATGTGGAATCTAAAGTATGACACAAATGAACTTACCTATGAAACAGAAACAGACTCATAGACATAGAGAACAGATTTGTGGTTGCTGGGAGGGCAGGGAGATGAATTGGGAGTTAGGGGTTAGTAGAAGCAAACTATTATATATAGAATGGATAACAACAAGGTCCTACTGTATAGCACAGGGAACTATATTCCATATCCTGTGACAAATCATAATGGAAAAAAAATAAAGTGTCTTCCCATGGATTGCTTACTAGTTGAAAGGGGAAAACACTAACTATACAGTAATTACCAGGTGATCAAAATTAATAGCACCAATATGGGACAGATGAATATTGTGAAACCAGATATAATACTTTGAGACAAAATGTCACTTCTATCATATCCCAGCTGGAATGTATAATCTGAATTTAGTCATTAAGGAATGTCAGGCAATTCCTCCCAAAGAAAAAGGGAATGAATGCTTTCAAAAAATGTCAAATGCATAAAACCAAAAAAAAAAAAAAAATGACTGGGTATACATACCAGATTAAAAGAGATTAAAGAGACATGACAACCAAATGTAATACCTGATCCTAAACTAGATCCTATATTGGAGGTGGGGAGGGATGCTAGGAAGGACATTATTGGTAAAATTGGAACATGGACTTTATATATTTTTTTTATTGAAGTATTGTTGATTTACAATGTTGGTAGTTTCAGGTGTACAACAAAGTGATTCAATTATACATATCTATATATATGTATATTCTTTTCCAGATTCTTTTCCCCTATAGGTTATTACAAAATATTGAGTATAGTTCCCTATGCTATACAGTAGGTCCTTGTTGGTTGTCTATTTTATATACAGTAGTATGTATATGTTAATCCCAAACTCCTAATTTATCCCTCCCCTGGAACATGAACTTTAAAGTATTATGTCAATGTTAAATTTACTTAAATTGACAACCCTACTGTGGTTATGTAAGAGAAATTCTTATTTCTAGAAAAGGCACACTGAAGTATCCAGAGGAAAAGAGTCACAGGGAGTGCAACTTATCTCAAAAGTTCAGGAAAAGACTCAGGAGAAAACATTTATATAAAATAGGTAGATAGATAATAAAGCAAATGGGTGTAAAATGTAAGCAATAGGTGAATCTAAGTAAAATGTACATTGATGTTCTTTGTAGTATTATTGCAACTTCTCTGTAACTTTGAAATTATTTCCAAATAAAAAGTGTTTTTTTGTTGTTTTTGTTTTTGTTTTAAGAATACACACAGTTGGGACTTCCCTGGTGGTGCAGTGGTTAAGAATCTGCCTGCCAATGCAGGGGACATGGTTTCGATCCCTGGTCCAGGAAGATCCCACATGCCACGGAGCAACTAAGCCTGTGCGCCACAACTACTGAGCCTGCACTCTAGAGCCCATGAGCCACAACTACTGAGCCTGCATGCCACAACTACTGAAGCCCGTGTGCCTAGAGCCCATGCTCCACAACAAGAGAAGCCACCACAGTGAGAAACCTGTGCACTGCAATGAAGAGTAGCCCCCACTCGGCGTGACTAGAGAAAGCCCATGTGAAGCAACAAAGACCCAATGCAGCCAAAAATAAAAATAAAATAAAATAAATTTATTAAAAAAAATATATGTCCACAATTTAAAAATACTGAAAAAAAAAAAAAAAAAAGAAAAACGAATACACACAGTTATGGTCCCATTTATATAAAGTTCAAGAATAGGCAAAACTGGGACTTCCCTGGTGGTCTAGTGGTTAAGAATCTGCCTTCCAGTGCAGGGGATGTGAGTTTGATCCCTGGTCAGGAAATTAAGATCCCACATTCTGCGGGGCAGCTAAGCCCATGCACCGCAACTACTGAGCCTGCAAACTCTAGAGACTGTGTGCCACAACTAGAGAGCCCATGTGCTGCAACTACTGAGCCTGTGCACTCTGGCATGGAACGAAAGATCCTGCATGCTGCAACAAAGATCCTGCATGCCACAACCAAGACCTGACACAGCCAAATAAATAATTTTAAAAATAAAATAAAATAAAAAAGGATAGACAAAACTACTATAGAGGTACTGAGTGGGTGGGGCTCACAGGAGTCAGGTGTGGTGTTGGAGACATTTTATACCTGGATTTCAGTAATGGCTATGTGACTTTATGTGTTTATATGTAAACATTCATTGAGTTGTTTGCTTAAAATTTGTGTACATATACATAGTATGCCTCAATTATAAATTTAATTAAAAATTTTTTTTATTAATTGTGGTTGAGAGCAAGTCGTGTATGAAAGTGTAGGAATAGAAAATGAGGAATGCAATGAAATTGCATTTGTAATGAAATGGGACCAAGAAAAACTACTTCAAAATTGGCCTCAGAACTTTCACAAATGAAACAAAGTATTCTAAATCACCATAGGACTACACACAACAGAATGATACAATCGCTGTGCAAGAAATGCTAAGTCGGAGAAGGATTGGTAGAGAGGTTGATTAGGAAAGATCTCCAGGAAACCTGAGGTGAGGCTTGAAAGGAAATATAGGAGTTGGAGAGGAAGAGGATTACATAGCATACTTACTAATTTCTCTTCTTCAACCATTTATGTAAGCTTTTAGGTTGGTGAGGCTTTCATTTGAGACTGGCTTGGTCTTTTTTTTTTAATGCACAAGTATAGAACTGAAGAAAGTCATATCTGTTAGATAAAGAAATAAACGAGCATATATTATCTCTCTGAGGAGAAGTATTAAAAAAAAAAAGAAAACTATGATGATGGAGTCTCGAGACATGGGGCTGCAAGAGAAGGTTGGCACTTAGCAAGTCTACATACTTACTTAAACCCACATTTATAGAGGAACTTCTCCCATGTCCTGGACAAAAGTGCTATTCTTGGGAGACCAAGATGTGTCCCTCAAAGCCCCAAAGAGCTTACACACTCATAGGAATACATAACAAAGAGTCATATTAAAAATGGCAAGTTGGGGGCTTCCCTGGTGGCGCAGTGGTTGAGAATCTGCCTGCCAATGCAGGGGACACGGGTTCGAGCCCTGGTCTGGGAAGATCCCACATGCCACAGAGCAACTGGGCCCGTGAGCCACAATTACTGAGCCTGCGCGTCTGGAGCCTGTGCTCCGCAACAAGAGAGGCCGCGATGAAGAGTGGTCCCCGCTTGCCGCAACTAGAGAAAGCCCTCGCACAGAAACGAAGACCCAACACAGTCATAAAGAAAGAAAGAAAGAAAGAAAGAAAGAAAGAAAGAACGTGAATTTCAAAAAAAAAAAAATGGCAAGTTGGGACCTCTCATCCGCAAAGTGAAATGAGATCACACTTTTTTGCACCCCCTTTGTTCCAAAACATAACAGTGATAGACAAGATCTGTAAATAGACATAGCCAGGCTCCACAACAAATAAACCAGAAAAGGAAAAATATGTAAAGCAGAGAACAAACTGAAGCACAAGCCTCTTAAGACATGGGTGAGAAAAAAATTGTGGCAGTGGAGTTAAAGGGGCCAAAATGCTTGATTAAAGAGGGGAGACCAAAGCCAGAGGAAGGGCTATACCATCCCAATATCCTCACCAAATGAAGACAAGGGGAAAAAAAACAAAAACCTTTTGCCAATGTCATTTACTGGCCTAAGCATACATACACACACACACACACACACACACACACATGCACACACACACAATGGAATATTACTCAGCCATAAAAAAATTAAATTTTGCTATTTTCAGCAATGTGGTTGGACATAGAAAATATTATGCTTAGTGAAATAAGTCAGAGAAAGACATACTGTATGATATTTATATGGTCGAATCTAAAAAATAATACAAATGAATGTATATGCAAAACAGAAACAGACTTACAGTTATAGAAAACAAACTAGTGGTTACCAGAGGGGAGAGGGCAGTGGGGAGGGGCAATTTAGGGGTATGGGATTAAGAGATAAAAACTACTAGATATAAAATAGATAAGCTATTTTATTTATTTTTAATATATAAATAGATATAGCCATTATCTTATAATAACTTTTAATGGATTATAATCTGTAAAAATACTGAAACACTAGGCTATATATCTGAAATTATTATATTATAAATCAACTATATTTCTATTTTAAAAAATATATATATATTGCCCTTCCTGTTTATAACCCTGCAATGATTTCTGTTGTTTTTAGATTAAAATCCAAACTGAGCCAATCAATTAATAAATGTTATTACCCAGAGATAAACCAAGTTCCTGCTGGCTCAGTAACTGGATTTGCAAAGTCTTCGTTATTACCAGAGATCAGGATCTTTTGAAATCCTTCTGGACTAAGGGTCCAGGAGCCAGGTAGAAGCAACTAAAAAACCATCAGATGAAGACAGATGAGCAATGAGGCAAAAAGAGAAAAAGAAAATACATTTTTATGGGTAAATAAACAAAATATCTCCCATTCAAAATCAAAATTCTTTTTTAAAATGTTATGTTTTTACCATAAAAAGAAATCAAATGCTAAGAAAGAGCCAAAACAACCAACAATCAGAATGAATTCTCTCCACGTGAAAGTTATAAACAGGTCAACAAAGAACTTAAAATTAATGTCTTTAGGATGCTCAAAGAGATGACTAAAATTACAAATTTCATTCAACATGGTAGGAAATGACAAAATAAAAACAGGCCAAAAGGAAATAAGAATGGATTGCTATATCACAAAATGGTATGCTCCTAACAATTTAACTTCAAAATATATAAAGCATATAAAAATAAAATTTCAAGGGAAAAAATCACAAATCAATGATTAGAGTGGAAAATGTTAACATATCTTTATCGGGTATGTTAAAATAAACTGATAGAAGAAGCAGACCAAAATCAACAAGGACATGGAAGATGTGAGCAACACAATTAACAAGTTTAATCTAATGGGTATTTACAGAACATTTACACCCTGGCAGCACAAAGGTCTCTCCGGACTCTTCTAGGCATTAATTAATACTTTGCTGTTTCTGGAAGATTCATTCCAGCCTTATCCTAGATAAGGTGCCTATCATTTCTGCCATTATTGCATCAGTGACAATAATAATTGCTGAGATTTATTGCACCAGGCCAAGGGCTAATTATGCTGTTATCTAATTTAATCTTAAAAACAGTTCTCTAAGGTTGTACTTTCCAAAGTACTGGCTACATGTGACTCTTGAAAACCTGAAATGTGTCTAAATTAAGATATAATGTAAACATAAAATACGCACTAGAATTTTAGGACACAGTACCAAAAAAGAAAAGAATAACACATTTCATTAATAATTTTTATACGGTGGCCTTAACTCTGGTGGCCCAGTGGTTAAGAATCTGCCTGCCAATGCAAGGAACACAGGTTTGCGCCCTGGCCTGGGAAGATCTCACATGCCACAGAGCAACTAAGCCCACGCACCACAACTACTGAGCCTGAGCTCTAGAGCCCGCAAGCCACAACTACTGAGCCCATGTGCCACAACTACTGAAGCCTCCGCACCTAAAGCCCGTAGTCCACAACAAGAGAAGCCACGACAATGAGAAGCCCATGCACCGCAACAAAGAGTAGCCCCCGTTCACCACAGCTAGAGAAAGCCATGCACAGCAATGAAGACCCAACACAGCCAAAATTTTTTAAATAAATAAATAAATAATTTTTGTATCTATTACATGTTGGACACAGACAATCTCATACATGCCAACAGCCAACAAATCTACTCGGCGACCGTGACGGAGCAGTACAAAAACATGATCACTGAAATTGTGTCTGAGCACAAACAGAGCAAGAACACAGTCCAGACCATAAAAATGACCAAACGCCCCAACTCCCAGCTAATACAAGTGACTTCTTCACCAATTACAGCTTTTATTATGTTTTGTTTCTCTCACCTCTGAGGGATAAAAATTATTAAGGTTTAGCAGAATTGTTCCTGCTCACAGCACCCAGTCAGAGCAAAAGCACCTGTCTTTGAATTCTCTCCCAAATCACCTAACACAAGTTCAAATCCTGCGACAGCCCCCTCCTAACCACCCCTTTCTGAAAAGCCTCGAGGCTCCTTGTGGATGGCTATTTCCAGCATTGCCGCAGGTCATTAAATCCACTTTGTTCAACTACAATGTATTCCTGATGGTCTTTGGCTGGAGGGCATTGACAAACCCATTTACCAGATAAGAAAATTGGGCCTGGAAAAGCTAAGTCACTGGCTTGAGGTCATACGGGATACTGGGCTACCATCAGTGATCTTCAACCTTGACCACACATCAGATTCTCTGGAGATGGAACCGAAATATCCATATGTATTAAAAGCTCCCCCCAGCAGTAGCCAGCCAGCTGAGGTTGAGAAACGCTGGCCGGGTGATGTCTAGGGCGGCACATCTCAAACTTCAACATGCCTGTCAATCATCCAGGGATCTTGTTAAAAATACAGATTCTGATTCAGTGGGTCTGGGTGGAGCCTGAGATTCTGCATTTCTAACAAGATCCCAGGTGACACTGACACTGCTGGTCCATAGACCATATTTCGAATAACAGAATCTGGTGTCCCCTACACCTCCATAGCACTGACTTTCCAGAAATGTGTTTTATGTCTCTATTTATCAAAAAAAGTAACATTCATTTATTGAGCACCTACGATTCATTAAGCACCATGCTGGACCCTGGGGAATCCAGCAGGAAACCAGATAAAAAATGTCTCTGACCACCCAGAGCTGACTTTCTCAGGACTGAGGGGGACGTGTCTCATTGTCCGGTTGACCCAGGGTCAGCTATTGTGCTTCCCCTCTAGCTGGGGCCCTTGTGTTGGTTGGGGCCCTGGTAGCTTCCTTCCAGCATCAACATTTTATTATTTGATTTTCTCCTGAATAGTATGAATTTGGGAACCATACATTTATTCCAGAGATGTTTGTTTACTAAAACAACTATAACATGGGGAAGAGAAAACACAATATATTCAAGGTCATGAAAATAGAAACTGTGTTGTCATTTTTTAAAAATCACAGCAAATGTAATGGAATTTCACAGTAAATTATTTAGCATCCACGAAAGAATCCCCCCAAAGATTATCGCATGGTTAAAGTAGGTCAGATTCTGGGACTATGTGTCTTTAGACTGTACCTAACTGAAGCTCAAATGTTTTCATTGCTCTTGCATTAAATGGTTTTGACATGAAATTTTAATTAGTCTTCAAAAGGCATTGTATGTCTGCTGCTGGGAGATGGGGAATTTGGTAACCCTGGCTTTTTTGTTTCTCCTGGATGTTATACCTACAGGACCAATTTATTGATAGCTGGAGTTTTCTTGCTCTTCATGCCTGGTCAGTTGTGTAGGGTGAAAAAGAGAAAAGCTGTCCTTGACACCTGGGAGCTGGCTTGGTGCTCTCTGCTGGGCTGTGGTCCTCTTGAGGAATATAACACTTGCACAGACCATCAACATCAGAGGAGGCCATACTGTGATGTTGATGGATGGAGACAAAAAATGACCACCCTACAATCACGTATGAACACAGACAAATTGTGATCATTGTCCAAACCACAAAGTGACCACATGTCCCCTATCTTGGCTGAGTGACCGCTGCTGCTTTCTCAGCACCAGCCTTGGTCTATTCCTCCCTCCTTCTAGGTGAGATTACTCGGGTAATTACTTGGGTAATCACAGAATTCTCCTGGCACACAGTGGCCACTCCAGATATAATTGTGGAATGGATCTCCTAATTTCTGATTCCGTACACCGTCTTCTTGGACCGCCATTTCCTATTCTTCTAGCTCACAAGACTTACCTCAGATGCATGGATCTCAAGGATGCAAAGCCAAGCTTTTCACCTCCCCCAGGCCTGGCCTCAGCCGCTGGATGAGGCCGAAGAGACTCACAGCATCAGCTGAGCTGCCTCACATTAGGCTCAGGAGCAGGGCCACTGCAGATGTTCACACATGCTCTCAGGCTGTGGGACAGACCGGGCAGGCGATTCCCCCGGGGGAGATTTGAGCCGGGCAACATATGAGGAAGGTAAGAGGGGTTTGAGATAGAACTGAGAGGTCCTGGGGCAGAAAACATGGAGGAAAGGGGATCAGAAGTGAGGGGTCATCTTCAGAAGCACGGGCTTCCAGTGGAAGAAAGTGTCATTTCACGTCTCTGGGGTAGAAAGAAACAAATTCCTTTTGGGAGCATGACCTCTTACTCCTCATCCCCCAAGTTCTGGACCATCCCATTCATAAGCCCTTTTACAATATTTTAGAAAGAGGTTCATTTAATAAAAAAGCACTACCAAGTAGCCTAGTGCTGCCGTTGCGTGCAGGGCAGAGAGCCCCGTAGCGGTCTGGTCTCTGGATATCCCCCCGTTGTTGTCACAACCACAGCGCTAGATGGGCGTGGACTCGCCCCACCTCCTGACACACAAGCCCTCTGCCTCGTCCGGCTTTCCTGCCCCTACTCCCAGCTCTCCTGTGACGTGGAACAGCTCTTAACTTATTTTGGGCCATCCTTCTCCTTTCGAGCTCCGCAATCACCTGCCTCTTTCCCAAAACACATCTCCAGTATTAACAAAGGAAACATTTCTGCTCAAGCCACAGTCTCAGAGCATCTAGTGTCAATGCCCCCACATGGCAGTAGGAAAGCACTCTTTCTTGGGGAGTGTGGTAGACTGAAAACGGCCCCCCAAAAGATACACATGTTCTAATCCCTGGAACCTGTGAAAGTTACCTTATGTGGCAAAACAGAACTCTGCAGAAGTGATTTTGAGATGGGGAGATTGTCCTGGATTATGGGAGTGAACCCTAAATGCAAGCTCATGCATCCTCCCTGGAGGGAGGCAAAGAGAAGACAGGCAAAGAGGAGAAGCAGAGTGACGACGGAGGATGCAGCCACACGGCCAGGAACACCGACAGCCACAGAAGCTTGGAAGAGACCAGGAATGGATTCTCTCCTGGAGCCTCCAGAGGAAGCCCAGCCTGCCAGTGCCTTGATTCAGACCTCTGCCCCCCCAGAACTGGAGAGACTACATTTATCTCTAGCCACTGAGATTGTGATCGTTTGTCACAGCCTCCCCAGGAAACTAGTATAAGGAGGTCCCACCTCTCCCTCTCCTGCCAGCAAGCTGGTGAGCAGCCTGCCGGGAGCACAGAGTGGGCACCAGACTCAGAAAGACAAAGAAATATGTGTGGAGCAGCAAGGGGATTCCAGCCAAGGTGTCTGCCCATGTTTCTGCTCTTGACCTGTCATTGGGCAATGAGGGTCACTACCCAAAAAGAGGCAGAAAGTTCATGACTCCAGATGAACCCAGAAGCCCTCAGCTACAAACCAGCATTTCTTGGGGGGGAAAAAACCCCATTTTTGGAATAGAAAAATTTACAGGGGAAGCCTTCAGGGAGGTGACCTTTCTTGAAATGTCATGGCCTGTGCAAACTTCCAGTGTTCAGTTTGGCAAACAGAGGAGCCTGGGGCTGGCAGGAGAGGAAGGCCCAGGGTAAGCTGATACTACTGAAGGCTGTTGGTTTAGAAGGGGCTGGAAGCACCAGGGGCTGAAACCATTTGCAGAAAGCCCCTTCCTTTCCTGAGTTCACCTAACCCCAGTGTTGTCCAACAGGAGCTGAAGAACCAAAACGTTCAATGAATAAAAATGTTTCTAGCCTCTCAGACCTACCCCTTCCCCAGGCTAGTGTGAATGGCAAAAAAAAATCCCTTTTGGTGGGTGTGAGTTATGCTGTGCCCAAGGGGAGTCTGGGATCTATTAAACAAATACTTCTTTCTCTTAATATTTACTTTTCATAATTAAAATATATAAGCATTTTACAGAAAATTTGTAAAACAGAATAGAAGGGGAAAAAAATCATACACCCATCCCTCTAAATGCACCCACCCACTGTTGGGATTTCAGAGTATTTCCTTCTTCCACATCGTTTTTCTTTGGTTTTAAAAAACTATAATCAGAGGACTAGATTCTCAAATTCTGAGAGCTTGCACCTAACCACCCACTTTGAGACAGTTACCTATCACCTCTCCCTGTTTTTATGTTCCTCATAACCCTCATCATCGTTTGCAGTACTCACCTGCAGTCAAGGCCCAGACATTGGAGGGAAAAGGGATGAGGAGGAGGGGAATGAAAATTGGTAACAACCACCAAAGCAAAATTAAGCTCATTTGGATAAATAGTGTTCATTAGTGATGTTAAATCCAAGTGACAAAAGTGAAAACTCTGACTTTATAAAGTTGATTCTCATTATTCATGGATTTGTGAGTTCGCCTACATACTAAACTTCCTCTGTAAATGGAAAATCCGTACTTGTGGGCCTGGGGTCATTTGCAGACACAGAGGAGGGAAAACCTTGAGACCCTGCCACCATGTTCCAAGCTGAGGTCACACAAAGGGACACGGCCTCCTTGCTTCAGCTCTTCCTGTAAACAAGGGTCCTTTTTGAGTTTTATTTAGCGCTATGTTTATACATTTTTGCACTTTGTGTTGGTGATTTTGCTGTTTTCCGAGCCCAGTACAGAAGTGCTGTCTAGGGTCCTAAGTGCAGAAGGCTGTGATGAGTCTTACAGAGAAAATACACGTGTTAAATAAGCTTCATTCAGGCGTAAGTTCTAGTGCTATTGGCCATGAGTTCAATGCCAATGAATCAACCAAATATATTAAAAGGTGTCTTTAAACAGAAACACACATTAAACAAGGTATGCATCCATCGGTTGACAAAAACACCATGACCAGAAGACCAGGACCCTAACCCTGTATTTCCCCTGGGAGCAGTGGTTCCATGTTCACAAATCTAGTGTCCATGGCACCTTTATAGAATATCATGACTGCAAATAACAAGATTCGATTAGACACATTTTAAAAAATATTTTCCTTAAAAAACTAAAAATAGAGTTACCGTATGATCCTGCAAGCCCACTCCTGGGCATATATCAAGAGAAAACTCTAATTTGAAAAGATACATGCACCCCAATGTTCATTGTATCACTATTTACAATAGCCAAAACATGGAAAAAACCTAAATGTCCATCGACAGATGAATGGATAAAGAAGATATGGTACATATATACAATGATATACTACTCAGCCATAACAAAAGAATGAGATAATGTCTTTTGCAGCAAAATGGATGGACCTAGAGATTATCATACTAAGTGAAGTAGGTCAGACCAAGACAAATACCATGATATCGCTTATATGTGGAATCTAAAATATGACACAAATGAACTTATCTGTGAAACAGAAACAGGATCACAGACGTAGAGAACAGACGTGTGGTTGACCAGAGGGTGGGAGAAGGAAGAATTGGGAGTCTAGGGTTAGCAGACGCAACCTACTATATAGAGGATGGATAAATAGCAAGGTCCTATTGTATAGCACAGGGAACTATATTCAATATCCTGTGATAAACCATAATGGAAAAAATATGAAGAATGTATGTATATGTATAACCGAGTCACTTTGCTGTACACTAGAAACTAACAAAGCATTGTAAATCAACAATACTCAGTAAGAAATTTTTTAAAAAATTTTACCTTTAGAGGATTTTGATGCATGTATAATGAAAACAGATGGACCAAGTTCATGGGCACATCTGTGTACAAGTCAATGAGGACAGCAAAGGTGCTTCTAATTTTTGTTCTGCGTGTCAGAGACCACTGGAACCCTCCCCAACACCTCTTTTTTCTCACAGCACCCTAATTTTATTTGGGGTACAAAAACATAAAACCCAAAAGTCTACATTTCCCAGCTTCATTTGCAACTGACAGTGATCACAAGAGTGTAAGCAGCAGTCATTGATGGTGAGATGGTTTTTTAAATTACAATAAAATATACATGAACATAAAAGTTACCATTTAAGCCATTTTTAAGTGTACAATTCAGTAGCATTAAGTATATTCATATTGTAGTGTTACCATCACCACTATTCATCTCCAGAACTTTTTCATCATCTCAAACTGAAACTCTGTCCCCATTAAACACCTTCCCCACCCTCCCCTGCCCCCTGGTAACCACTATTCTACTCTCTGTCTCCAGTCACATGACATACTTGTCATACCATATGACATACCATTCCAGTCATACCATATGACATACCAGTCATGTGGTAAATGTATGTCTAACTTTTTAAGAAATGGTCAAATTGATTTCCAAAGCGTTTGTGTATTCCCACCAGCTAGTCTGAGGTTCAAGTTCCTCCATGCCCTCACCAGTACTTGGTGTGGCCAGTCTTTCTATGTTGAACGATTCTAATGAGTGCGTAGTGGTATCTCATTGTGGGTTTTTGGATTTTTTTTTGTCTCAAAAATCTTTTCTTAATAGGGTGAAATTCATATGACAAAATTAAACATTTTAAAGTAAACACATCAATGGCATTAAGTACAGTCACAATACTGTGCAACCACCACCTCTATCTAGTTCCAAAACCTGTGCATCCCTTCCAAATAAGACCCCATTAAGCAGTCACTCCTGGTCCCCTCTCTCCTCAGACACTGGCCACCATCAACCTACTCTCTGAATTTGATGACTCTAGGGACCTCATATAACTGGAATTACATAGTATTTATCCTTTTGTGTCTGGCTTATTTTACTGAGCATGTTTTCAAGTTTTATCTATGTCGTAGCATGTATCAGAATTCCATTCCTTTAAAGCTAAACAGTATTCCACCTTACATTGTCTTAGTCCATTCGGGTGGCTATAACAAAATACCATAAACCATGTGGCTTATAAACCGAAATTTATTTCTCACAATTCTGGGGGCTGAGAAGTCCAAGACCCAGGCACAGCAGATTGCGTCTGGTGAGGACCTTCTTTCTGGTTCACAGACAGTGTCTTTGTGCTGTGTCCTCACGTGGTAGAAAAGGAGCAATCTAGCTCTCTGGAGTCTCTTTTATAAGGGCACTAAACACCTCCAAAGTCCCAACCTCCTAATACTATTAGATTGGGCATTAGGTTCTACATATGAATTTGGGTTGGGTGTGGGGGAGGTTACAGTGGGGGACACACAGTTTTTTACCCCTCCCTGGTTCCTTTACTTCATCTCTAAATGTGGATGTAATAGCTGGAGCTTCAGCAACCATCTTAGAACTTGAGGGCACTTTGAGGATGGGGCACTAAGAAAGATGAAAGTCTCCTTGATCATATCATGGAATGTAGTATAAAGATGGTGATGACCAGGTTTCCTTCCTGTGAGAGAAAAATCCAGTCCCTCATTTGTCTTGTGGGGTCAGAGTGGTCTCTGATACTTGGCAAATACAGGCCCTAACTGACACATCCCCCTTAGTACTGACCTCCATCCTGGGGCAACATTGGTTGGATCAGAAATAATTCTGCTAGGAATAAACCTACCTAAGGAGGTAAAAGACCTGTACTCAGAAAACTATAAGACACTGATGAAAGAAATCAAAGATGACACAAACAGATGGAGAGATATACCATGTTTTTGGATTGGAAGAATCAATATTATGAAAATGACTATACTACCCAAAGCAATCTACAGATTCAATGCAATCCCTATCAAATTACCAGTGGCATTTTTTACAGAACTAGAACAAGAAATCTTAAAATTTGTATGGAGACAAAGACCCCAAATAGCCAAAGCAGTCTTGAGGGAAAAAAACGGAGTGGGAGGAATCAGACTCCCTGAATTCAGACTATACTACAAAACTACAGTAATCAAAACAATATGGTACTGGCACAAAAACAGAACAGGATAGAAAGCCCAGAGGTAAACCAATGCACCTATGGTCAACTAATCTATGACAAAGGAGGCAAGGATATACAATGGAGAAAAGACAGTCTCTTCAATAAGTGGTGCTGGGAAAACTGGACAGCTACAGTAAAAGAATGAAATTAGAACACTCCCTAACACCATACAAAAAAAAAACTCAAAATGGATTAAAGACCTAAATGTAAGACTAGACATTATAAAACTCTTAGAGGAAAACATAGAAAGAACACTCTGACATAAATCACAGTAAGATTTTTTTTGATCCACTTCCTAGAGTAATGGGAATAAAAACAAAAGTAAACAAATGGAACCTAATGAAACTTAAAAGCTTTTGCAAAACAAAGAAAACTACAAACAAGATGAGAAGACAGCCCTCAGAATGGGAGAAAATATTTGCAAACGAATTAATGGACAAAGGATTAATCTCCAAAATATATAAACAGCACATGCAGCTCAATATTAAAAAAAAACAAACAACCCAATCCAAAAATGGGCAGAAGACCTAAATAGACATTTCTCCAAAGAAAACATACAGATGGCCAAGAAGCACATGAAAAGCTGCTCAACATCACTAATTATTAAAGAAATGTAAATCAAAACTACAATGAGGTATCACCTCACACCAGTTAGAATGGGCATCATCAGAAAATCTACAAACAACAAATGCTGGAGAGGGTGTGGAGAAAAGGGAACACTCTTGCACTGTTGGTGGGAATGTAAATTGGTACAGCCACTATGGAGAACAGTATGGCGGTTCCTTAAAAAACTAAAAATAGATTTACCATATGACCCAGCAATCCCACTACTGGGCATATACCCAGAGAAAACCATAATTCAGAAAGACACATGCACCCCAATGTTCATTGCAGCACTATTTACAATAGCCAGGTCATGGAAGCAACCTAAATGCCCATCAACAGACCAATGGATAAAGAAGATGTGGTACATATATATAATGGAATATTACTCAGCCATAAAAAGGAACGAAATTGGGTCATTTGTAGAGACGTGGATGGATCTAGAGACTTCATACAGAGTGAAGTCAGAAAGAGGAAAAACAAATATTGTATATTAACACATATATGTGGAACCTAGAAAAATGGTACAGATGAACCAGTTTGCACGGCAGAAATAGAGACACAGATGTAGAGAACAAATATATGGACACCAAGGGGGGAAAGTGGTGGGGGGGTGGTGGTGGTGGTGGGATGAATTGGGAGATTTTGATTGACATGTATACACTAATATGTATAAAATAGATAGCTAAAAAGAACCTGCTGTATAAAAAATAAAATTCAAAAAAAAAAAAAGAAATGCCAAATTTTTCATGCAACTTTTGACCAGTGAACTCATACTTTTTACTTCCTAGAGGATGAGTTGGTTTTAATTCAATAAAGTGAATGGAAACACACACACACAAAAGAAACACTCTGATGTTCTGATGTCAGAATGCCCCAGGGGTTCCAGGGGCCAGGCTGGCCATGACTCTGTCAGACATGCATCCCAACTCACCTGCCTCCTCCCCCACCTTCTACGGGTATTGATCTCTAGTAAACATCCTGTGCCCCAAACTCCATCTCAGTCTCTGCTTCTGGAGAACTCAATCTGCAATACACTCCACAGTCTCTCAAAGTCCTTCCTGGCTCTAAGTGTCTATGTGGAAAGACCAGTGGAGAAAATACAGCAGAGTAAGGGCATGGGCTTCAGAGTCAACCTTGTTTGAATCTTCATGCTTCCCAGCTGTGTGGCCTTCAGTAAACGACTTAAATTTTCACATCTATGAAAATTTTCACATCTACGAAAGACAGACAACAGTTTCTCCTTTGTGTAAAAGGGAAGAACAAACCTGACTCCATATTAGATCTGTTCATTTTTTTTCTTTAATTTTATTGAAATACAGTTAATTTACAATGTTGTGTTTAATTTCTGCTATACAGCAAAGTGCTTCAGTTATATCAATATATAACTGAATATATTCTTTTTCATATTCTTTTCCATTATGGTTTATCACAGGATATTGAATATAGTTCTCTGTGCTGTACAGTAGGACCTTGTTGTTTATCCATCCTATATATGCTAGTTTGCATCTACTAACCCCAAACTCCCAGTCCCTCCCTCCCCCACCACCCCTCCCCCTTGGCAACCACAGGTCTGTTCTCTATATTTGTGACTGTTTTTTGTTTCATAGATATGTTCATTTGTGTCGTATTTTAGATTCCACATATAAGTGATATCATATGGTATTTGTCTTTCTCTTTCTGACCTACTTCACTTAGCATGATCATCACTAGGTTCATCCATGTTGCTGCAAATGGCATTATTTCATTCTTTTTTATGGCTGAGTAGTATTCCACTGTATATATCTATACCACATCTTCTTTATCCATTCACTTGTTGATGGACATTTAGGTTGTTTCCATGTCTTAGCTATTGTGAATAGTGTCGCTATGAACATACAGGTGCATGTGTCCTTTTGAATTATAGTTTTCTCTGGGTATATGCCCAGAAGTGGGATTTAGATCTGTTCCTTTTACTTTAAACTTTGTGCTCTGTTGTCTGTGCTTAATCATGATGGCTCTTTACCTTTTGTAAAAGAATATTGCCTATAGCCTGAAATATATAGGATAGCACATTCTCAAGGCTCTGACATTTAAGAGTCCGTTCATATAGAGGTAAAAAGTTGCAGAACAGAGAATAACATTTGTCCTGTTGAAGGTTTACAGGAACATTATGACCTGACCTATGTGGTGCAAGAACGAAGGATTCCAACACCAAGAAGTTTGTAACAACCAACCACGTTTCTCCCTTTCCTTGCCTTTAAAAATGTTTGTTGAAACCCTTCAGGGAGTTCGGGGTTTGGGGGGCACGAGCCACCTATCTCCTTGTGTGGCCCTGCAATAAACTTTCTCTGCTCCAAACTCTGACATTTCAGTATTGTTTGGCCTCACTGTGTGTTAGTGTGCACACAAACTTTTGTTCGCTAGCATTTAGACAGTTATTGTGTGGATTAATTGAGCTAATGCATGTAGAGGGCCTGGCAGAGGGAATGGCATATGCTAATAACATTATTATAATTCTTCCTTTGGCAAAAACCTCCTTGTGCATTCAACTTCACACAGTGATTCACATAAAAGAATTCCCTAATGAGGGTGCATGAAGCAGCAAACACTAAGATTTACATGTATTTTCCCATTTAATCTTCCTGGGAACCTTACCCAACCCAAGGTGGTTGTCATTAATATCTCCATTTTACAGATGAGAAAGTTGAGGTTCAGAGAGATTGAATAACTTGCCCAAGGTCACAAAACCAGTAAGTCATGGAGCTAAGATTCAAATCTGGGTCTCTTTGTGTCCAGAGTGTGAGATAATAAGTAATACATGTATTGGTCTCTGCCCCAAGATTCTAACACAGAGTTCCTAAAATCCTTGTAAAAAGGGATGCTGGGAGAATCTTTAGTTCTAATATTTAGTCTTTGATCCTGGTTCCTAATACTAGTTCCTAAATCCCTTGGAATTTCCTGGGGGACAAGAACATCTTCTGTTCAAATGAGATGACTCTGGGTGTGCTCTTTGATGAAGGCTGGTCACAGGAAAGACCAAGCCATGATTAGAGGCTTGGAACTTTCAGCCCCTCCCCTCATTCTACAAAGAGAGGAGGGGGCTGGAAACAGAGTTCCTAATCGATCATGGCTATGTGATTAGGTTCCATAAACATCCCAATAGGGGATTTCTGGGTTAGCAAACACATCCAAGTACCAGGGGGTTGGCACACCTGTGGTGGAGGGGGGAATTTTCCCCCTACCTCTCGTGGGTTCTTGTGGCTGGATTAATAATGAAATTAACACAAGACAGATTAACAGGCAGAAAAGAAACAGTTTAAATAGTGAACACAGAGGTCACATAGAAATGGCACCTATGAAGTGGCCAAAGCAGTCAGCTTTTATACTTTTTAGACAAAGAAACACTAAATTTGAAAGGACAAAGAAACTTAGGTTTGGGTGCTTAATTAGTGAAGAAGTAACAAGGTTTGTTTATATGAGCTTCTCAGCCCTGGATTCCCTGCCTCTGGATGTCTCTCTACCTCCTGGAATGGGGAGGATGCCTTTCATGTGGGAGATTTGTTTCCTGCTCTCAGGGGACAGAGAGGAGGGTAAAAGTCTCTCGTATCAGCTGTTTCTTAAATAACTTTAATTCAAAACAATCAATACACTATTGAGACATATTTGGGGGCAGCCTGTCCTGGGCCCCAACACACCTCAGCTCCACGGGGACTGAATTTCCTGCACTTGGGGCTCTTCCAGACCTTGTCTTATGTATCTCTCCACCTGGCCATTCCTCTGCATCCTTTATCATATCCTTCATTATATAATAAACAACTAGTAAACATGAGCATTTTTCCTGAGTTCTGTGAGCTGTTCTAGCAAATGATGGAATCCAGGGAAGGGGTTGTGGGAACCTCTGATTCGTAGGCAGTTGGGACAGAAGTTGTGGGTCACCTGGGAACCTACTGCTTGTGATCGGCATCTAACATTCAGGCGACGGTCTTGTGGAACTGAGCCCCTAACCTGCGGGGTCTGTGCTAACTCCAAGTCAGACTTGAATTGAATTGTGGGATACCCAGCTGGTCACAGAGAATCTCTTGGTGAAGGGAAATGCCCAGACATTTGGGGACCAGAAGTGTCAGAGCAAAGTTCTCTGTGTGAGGAGTAACAGGAGACACAGACACGTGCCGTCCTGGGTGAGACGCAGAGGCTGAGCGTTTTGCTGCACAGCCATCATGCCCGTGGCTCTGTCCCCACCATGCAGCCCTTCCCAAAGTAGCAGGGGCTGAAGAGATGATTGCTAGTTCAATATTAGGCAGGAGAAGCCTCAGGGAGAATACAGATACAGATCAGTATTTGCTTCTATACATTTATGTTTGTTGATTTTAGTTAGGGAAAGATAATCCTCAATTCACTCCCTGGATCAAACTAGGGCACAACTGAAGAATGCAATCGCTGTGCATGTAAAGCTCCTCTGGGAGCCCCAGAGGGAGGGAGTGAAGGGGCTGGAACCATGGAGAAGTGGGAGGAGGAGACAAGTGGAGGAGGTCAAGCTGGACAGTAGGACAGTGAGGGGCAAAGCACAGGTGGCAGTTGTGGCTGGGGGACTTCTAAGAAGGGGATCCCTGATGTCTGGTGTTTACAGACCAGCCGGACTGGCCCAGACACCCCAACTCCACGGTGATCTGCAAATCATCAGTAGTGGAGACTTCACAGGAGTGTGAGTGGCTTGGGGGCAGCAGGGAAAGGAGGCAGGGGCTGGTGTTTGCAGGGGGGGTGGTTCACATGCAAAAGAAGGAAATGGCCACAAGAGACAGAATGGGATACAGAAATCAGCAGAAACAGGAAATCAGAGCAACGATAACTGGGAGAAACATGTGCCTTCAAGAGTCTCCCCAAATACTAAGGAGGCCAGGATTCTGGAGGACTTGACACATCCAGGTGGTGCTGGGCCAGATTGATTGGAAAATGGCCAGGTACCTCCAGCTCGGTGTCCACTGCTTCTGCAATGGCTGAGCCTGGATGTCCTCTGACCAGGTCCCTTAAAGAATCCTAATCGGATAGAGAGACACTGCCCCACCCCAAGTCACCTGGGAAAGAGAGTGCATGTGTGTATATACATGGGTGCACGTGTGTGTGCATGTGTGTGTGTAGGGGCATGGAGCATTCTCTGGGACTGGAGCTGCCTTCCCCTGCCTTCCCCTCCCCTTGGGCTCAGCCTTTGAGAGCTGAGGAGGGGAACGCAGAGAGAGGGCTGCTGAGGGCTGGAGGGAATTGTGCCTATGAATGGGCCCTGCCGGGACCTAACTTTTTTCCTCTTCCAACCACAGTACACATAAATGCTCCTGCATTAACGGACTAGGTCTTACCTGTCCGCAGAGGAACCCATCTGTGGGGAGAAAAGCACGGAGATTTATCAGCTGTCCACTCGCAAGACCATTTCTCCTAAGGGCCTTGCCGGCAGCCCTCACACCCACCTGGAAGAGAACCTGTTTAGTTCTTCTGGGTGGCAGGAGGTGGGCGGGTAAGGAGACAGAGGCCTGACCCCCTTGGCCACACCCCATCAAAACAGACACCCCTTCCTCACCTGCCTCTTTCCCACCCACCATGACAGGGAGCAGGCAGGGAGGAAAAGCAGCTGTAATGGGGCCCTTTCCACTTCTCACAGCAAACAGGAAGCTCATCCCACCCTGGAATGCTGTCTTCCCTGGAGTAGAAGGCAGCAGCCTGGAGCAGGAAGACTAGGCAACCTGGGGTTCAAACCTACCCCCAGCACCTACAAGATGAGAGTCCTTGCGAAAGTAGCAACCTCTTGACGCCTGTTTCCTTGCCAGTAGAATTGAGATAGTAGTTGTGGAGATTCAGAATATGTCACCCCAAAACATGCCATTTGGGCATACTGATTATTTTGAATTAAGGGTACTTGAGAAGCAGCCAGTACAAGACACTCTGAATCTTCTGAAAGCAGGAGGTGAATCTTCCATGTGAAAAGCACCCTCCCAGACACACCCTCATCACCAGAAATAGGGAATTCAGGGCCCAGAAGTCTGTATAAACAAACCTGTTACTTCTTCACCAGTTCACTACCCCATGCCCAAACCCCTTTTCTTGTCAATTCTTCACAAATGTATTATTTCTTTGTCTAAAATGTACAAAAGCTTCTTGCTTTCGTTACTTCTTTGAGTCTCATATTTTTATGGGACTCCCGTACAGAGGAAATTAAATTTGTTTTTCCCCTCTTAATCTGTCTTATGTCAATTTAATTGTTAGACCAGCCAAAGGATCTAGAAAAAAAGAAGGGAAGTTTTCCTCCCCACTCAGTCTTGTGCTCACAGGGGGGCTCTAAGAAGGAGATTGCGAACGCAACACACTTGGAGCAGAGCTAATGCTCAGCAGATGGCAGTTTATTTTTGCTCTGGAAAACCCAAAGCCCTTCCCACCATTTACTCTTTTCCCCAAGTCAACTTGAAAAAGCAACAGGGGCTCATCATGTGACCTGAAGGAAGGTCAGTATCTGCAAGCATCTGCCGTCAATCAGGCACAGGCTGTGGGCCTTCTTAAAACAAAACAGATGTGTGGGGATGAGACCAAGGAGCCAATCCTCTCAACCCCAACTTGTGGCCCCTGATTTTCTCAGAGTAAAGAGCTAAAAATGACAAAGGGTTTGATCAGGGTGGGGTATGGAGCCTGGAACAGAGACCATCTCCACCCCCGGTCTCGTGAACGCTGTTGCCTTCTGGCTCTGATGAGCCTGGAGGGTAATTGGGAGAGAATGGAATGGGGTGCAAACCTCTGTGAGCTGGTCTTATTGTGTTACTGAGTCCAAGCTCACTCTGCTCGCCACACGACAGGCCAATAAATCAGAGACAAGGTGTTGTGGCAAAGAATAGCAACTTTATTCAGAAAGCCGGGCGTCTGAGAATATGGCAAACTAATGTCCTAGAGTCCCATCTTATTGGTGTCTGGATACCAGTTTCTTTCATAAAACGGGGGGGAGGGTGGGTGAGGAAGTAAAATAAAAAGGCCATAAGTCTTCCAAAGTATCTCCTGGCTTGGCCAGCCTCAGGGAGGGGATGTGTTAATTTCTTCTTTTCTGCAGCCATTCACAGGTGGGCAGGGTCAGGGTGTTTCCCTGTGAGCTGAACAAAGACACCTTAGTTTAACAAGCAGGTGGAGGGGCAGGGTTCCCCGAGGCAGGCCATTATGTATGCTTACAGCTATAGAGAGCATCCTTTTAGTGATTATAGTAACAAAAGCAACAAAAAGCAAAGGTAAAGTAAAAGAAACAGATCTAACATGGAGTCAGATCCTGTTCTTCCCTGCTACAATTGTCTACAGTAACTGGGAGTGGGGGCAGGCACAAGGCCCTGCTCTGTTCATTGAACTAGAGTCTCCTACAAAACAAAAGCCTTACACAGCTGCGGAAGCGGCAGTAAAGCTTGCTGTCTCCAGGGCACAAAGGCCCATGTATCTGGAGGAAGGATGGAAGAAAAACTCTACCCCAGCTTAGGGCAGAAACCTGTCTTGTGGGAAGGGAGCTGCTGTACTGTGAAAACACTCAAGCAGCCCAGTGGAGGGGCTCCCATGAAGAAAAACTGAGCCCTCTCCACCTCCCTCCCCCCACCCCCTCCCTGCCCCAAGAGCCAGAATCACCTTTCCAGATGCATGAGTAATCCACCTTAGAAGTGCCGCCCCAGTCAAGTCTTCAGCTGACAACTGACTTCAACCTAATTATAAACACCAAGCTAGAACCATTCAGCCAATTTACTCCCAAATTCTTCACACACACAAACTGTTAAAACCAAGCAGGACCCTGTAAGGCCCTCTCTGGTACAAGTCCTTTCTGTGTCCCCCATTTCTCATTTGCAGGAAATAGGCTCCATTTAGCCTCCTTGACCTTCCCTGACTTCCAAAGGACAGATTTAAACAGTTGTTAATCAGGGAAGGGAGGGAATACAGAGACAAGAGAGGAGCAGTCAAGAAACAATAGTACAGCCTTGGGGCAGGGTCCTGGTTCCTCCTCAAGTAATATACATAAGGATACCTTTGAGTTCTTCTGCAGGAACTAAAGCCTCCACCCAGGTGGAGGATGTTAACTTCAGGCTGAGCACAAGATTTCTGGAGCACCGTCCTGTTACCTCACCACTGACCAATCAGAGGAAAGTCACACACCCTGTGGCCCTCACCCCAAATTTTGCCTATAAAATTTTTTCCCCAAAAACCATCAGGGAGTTCAGGGTTTTTGAGCACAAGCCACCCATCCCCATGCATGGCCCTGTAATAAACCTTACACTGCTCCGAACTCTGATGTTTCAGTTTGTTTGGCCTCACAGTGCATCAGGCACATGAACCTGTGTTAGGTAACACTGTGAGACATAATAAATTATTACTTGTTTAAGCCACTAAGTTTTGGGGAGATTTGTTTAACAGTAATAGGAAACCAATACACGATTTTATACATCAGAATTCCAAGTAAAATTTCATTTGAAGAACTCTGTTGTGTAAAAGAAAACAACAGCAAACAAAAAACTTTAGTATCCATGTAATCCAACCTTCTTAATTCATTAATTAGAAATAGAGCCAAGAAAGATCAAGATATGATGACATAACTGAGTCAAGGCAAAACCAAACCAACACACAATTTTGATGGTTACTTCATTCCATAGCATTCAACAAGATCAGATATTGAGAGAACAAGGTATTCAGAGTTTGGTTTAGAGAAAAGACTGGTTTATCCAACCTGGTTGTTAAGGCAAGTACCAAGATGTTCTTGAGGGAAGTTTAGTTGCCTGGCCTTCAGGTTTAATTTGATAACAAGGTGAGACAGGAAGGGGCCAGGGAACAACATTTTAAAGAATGGTATGGCCCAAGGACATGACATAAACTGGTTAGAACCAACTAGGTCCAAGATGGTGGATGAGTCAACTTCTGCTAGACCTTGAGCCTCAGTGTACCCTCATTGTAACACAGCATGCTAAATGACACACCCACAGGTGCCATGACAGTTCAAAGGTCAACCATAAAAGGTCAAAAAGTGGGTGGTGGTCCAATTCCTGGAAATCCCCACCCCTTCCCCAAAATAGCTAGAATACTCCTCCCACTCATTAGCCTATGAAATTACCCACCCCTATAAAAATTGACAACCCCATTCCCTGGGTTCTCTCTCACCTTCTGAAATGACCCACACCCTGTCTATGGAGTGTGTATCTCCCTGAATAAAACTTCTTTTGCTTTACTTTGGCTCGCTCTTGAATTCTTTCCTATGTGAAGTCAAGAACCCACACTTGGTGGCTGTCCCAAGGATTCACCTGAGACCTGGGACATGACAATCCTCTCGTGCCCCACTCTTTTTCATGCAAGAAAGGGTTGAGGTAAATGGCAAGACATCACTGTTTATCGCTATCCTGAACATAAGGCATGATGAGTTGGAACTTTAAGTCTTTATTTAAAAAAAAAAAATTTTTTTATAAGCAAGTTTAAAACTCATCAATCCATTAACTAAAAACTTTGCTGCCCCAAACATGGCAATTTCCAAACACCAAATCAGTGATTTGCAACATAAATAAAGCAATCAGAATGATGAAAATAGAAGCCTTCCAGCAAAATCCACTTCTGAGTGCTGCTGCCAAAGGGAGAAGAAAAAACATTTTCAAGTTAAAATTTGGACTGAAAATGAGCTGAGAATAAGCTGAAAATTATCACCTCTCTCTGAAACCCAGTGGTTAATTACACTGTTTCACAGCAAGGTGCATATAGATGTAGCTGGGATAAAAGAAATAAATGTACGTTCAGAGAGAATTCAAACCACAATTCCCTTGATGGTGTATTAGTCACTTCTTTTTCCTGAGCACAAGCCAGGCTGCAAATGTTATGCTGACTTCCTTCCGTAGAGGTTGTGAAATTGCTAGAAAATGGCTGAGGACCTTTGCCCTGTCTCTTCAAATGACAAATTCCCAGATCTCTCCTTTCAACGTGCCCTGATCACTGCTATTTATGTTCCCAACTGGAAGCATATGCAGTGTGTGGGACCAGTCCCAAAACTTGCTGGGGTTCTTGCTGTTTCCCCGGTCTGTGTGAGTAGCAAAGATATGGAAGGTCTCACACGTGCAGGGGCTGGGGCTGCTGCACAGCTCTACGTGGAAGCGCTTTCCTCTCTACTCAAAATATGATTTATATTATGATTTAATTTTTATATAAACGCATCTACTCACAGTCAAAGGCAGGTAGAATAAGGCTATTTAAATAATTAGAATGAGCAGAGTAGCTCATGTTGAAATGAAGCAGGACCCTGGGGGGCTCTCCCAGGTACAAATCCTTTCCATGTCCCCAGCTTCTTGTTCATAGGAATTAGGTTTCATTCAGCCTCCTTGACCTTCCCTGAGTTCTAGACAGGGAAGGGAGGGGATGTAGAAGCAAAGGAGGAGCAGTCAAAACAAACAAAACAAAACAAAACAAAAAACAGTGCAGAGTAAAGCAGGGTCCTGGTTCCTCCTCAAGGGATATACATAACAATGTGTTTGAGTTCTGCTACAAGAACTAAAGCCCCCACCCAGGTGGAGGATGGTAACACCAGACTGAGCACAAGATTCCTGGAGCACCACCCTGTTACCTCATCACCAACCAATCAGAAGGAAGTCACACACCTTATAGCCCTCACACAAAATGTTGCCTTTAAAAACTCTTCCCCCACAAACCATTAAGGAGTTTGGGGTTTTTTTGAGCACTAGCTGCCCACTCTTCTTGCTTGGCCCTGAAATAAACCTTTCTCTGCTCCAAACTCCAGCGTTTCAGTTGGTTTTTCCTCACTGTGCGTCAGGCACACAAACCGAGCTTGGGTTCGACAACAATATACAATGTGCCAGGTGACGTATTTTGCAGTAGTGTGTCCTGACCCCACCATTAGTTTATTCTCTTCTTTATCATGGTTGATTGAAATGTATTATTATTATTATTATCATTGTTATTAATAGTTTTTAAAAGTTTCTTTTATCTTTACTGCTCATTGTTAGTAAAGTTATGTAAATCTTTAGAACTATTGTCAAAATAGAAAATTATCCAGTTTCTTTCACAGATGTAGAAACTGGAAGATTTCAAGGCATGTCAGGTCTTCCTGTGCACTGAGCAATATTAAAGAAATATCACATCAGTATACTAAAAGCCATTCCTAGACCCAGTCACATACAATAAACATTCTATTAAGGGTTTGACTTTGTATGTGAGCCAAGGCCCACAAAGCTCTCCTAGGAAAACTGGCCTGCTGCCTGGCTGACAGGTCCCAGCCTCACAGACGGAAAAGAAGGTCACTTCCTGGGAGGCCACAAAGCTGAGAAAGTTGAAAATTGAGAGGACCTCGAGAAGAGAGGAATTTACCAAATTGATAGGTTCTCTAGGTTAAATCTGGTGGATATAGTTTCTTGGGTTTCGTTCCTCAAGCCTAGGAAAGAAAGTAATAGAGACTTTATAAAGTCCAATTTGAGATTCTTAATCCATATAGTTGCCCAATACTATATGGCTCTAGATTTGAAAAGCAAATTCGAGGAAGCCTTTAGGGTTACTTAACACTCTCCCTGCATCTTTTAAACATTGCAGATTATTTACGATCCCAGTAGAGAAGACTGTCAAGAAAAATTATCCTAAACTTGAAAATAGGCCAAGGAGATTATTGGGCATTCTTTCAGAGTAGTGTTGGGAGTGTTCCTCTGACTGGCTTTCTATGGACCAGGCTATTTTATAGCTCTGTAGGGGTAGAGGCAAACTTACAGAAAACTGACGGCACTGCAAATAATTTTTGCCCAAAAGCAATGCAGTGGCTGCCTGACAAATGCTGATTTTGTCTGGTAGTAAGACAATTGATTTCCATCTGTAAAAATGATAACCTTCAAAGTTACTCTTTATTGTCTGTAGGATATTAACCAATTCTGAATCTCTGAACAAACTCATTTCAACATTTTCTTTGGTCTGACTCTTGTAAAGCTCTGCTCTTCAAATTCTCATTTGAATTAGTTTTAACATTTTACTGGTTCCCTAATGAGTGGAAGAAAATCTCTGACATGTTCATTTTATATTTTTATGAAATCATGTATGTAACCTTTTGAGAAGTATTTTTCAGCACACGAAACCAAGCAGGACCCTGTGGGGCTCCTGGGCACAAAACTCTTTCCGTGTCCCCCGTTTCTTATTTGTAGGAAATAGGCTTCATTCAGCTTCCTTGACCTTCCCTGAGTTCCAGAGGATAGATTCAAATAGTTGCTAATCAGGGAAGGGAGGGGATGCAGAGACAAGGGAGGAGAAGTCAAGAAACAATAGTGCAGCCTTGGGGCAGGGTCCTGGTTCCTCCTCAAGGGATACACATAACAATATCTTTGAGCTCTTTACAGAACTAAAACACCTAACAAATGGAAGATGATAAGTACTCAATGGAGCATTCTTTATTCCAGAGAGAAGGTCAGAGTTCAATAGCTTTGAGAACCGCAGAAGCCCGTCATGAGACCACCTGATGCCAGATGATCTGTAGATTGAAGGAATGCAGGCCCTGCATGCACCCTGATCCTTATCAACAACTCTGCGCATTGACTAAAAGACTCCTCACAACCCCCCACCCCCACCCAGGCATTAGCTTGCTGTGGCCCCCTTTCCCTGTAAAAGCAATAAAGCTATTCTTTTCTGCTTCACCCAAAACTCTGTCTCCGAGATTCAGTTCAGTGCTGGTGCATAGAGGTCGGGTTTCCTCATCACACATGCACTAAAAATATTCCAGCAGTTTTGTAATGTGCCTCCTTAGCCCAGTCTTAAGATCCAGTTCACACTATGGAGCCAGATTAAGCTTCCTATTGTCCAGCTCTGACTCTATCACTCCCTTGTTCAAAACTCTTCAATAGCTCCCTCCTCTTGATACAAGAAGGTTCAAATACATTAGGTTGGTATCCCAGGCCTCTTACAATCATGCCCCAACCTCTCTAGATCTACCCTTGGCTTCAGGTAGGGTACCTAATTAATGTGTGGTAACAAATAGATGACTGAACTCATTAATACCATTTGCCTGAATGTAATGGCTTGCTTTCTGCTGTTAAGAATGAAAGCTGTCCCTTTCCCTTATTGGGCATCCCACCTAAAGTATTTTTCATCTGGCTTCCCCCAGGAGCAGAGCCCAAGACAAGGTTTTAAGGATCAGTAGTTTGAGAGCTGATCTGAGAAAACTCCAGCAAAGATGTAAAAAAGGTGGCCTGGGAAGAGAATAATGTGACAGAGGGTGTGTGATGAAGCCAGCTCCCACGGTATGTAACTGTGAAACCGAGCAGAACCCTGTACCCACACCCACAAGTGAAAAGGCCCCTCCATGTTTATAGAAAAGCGGAAGTCTCCCAGGCCAATTTGAGTCACAAAGAGCAGGCTCAAGCAGCTAATGATTAGGACAAAAGAGTCACAGACCCAGTGGCTGATGAATATTCCTGAGTGGTCTTACAGATACTGTACCTGCCACCAGAGGGAAAAAGTTAACTGCATGATGAACAGACTGCAGCCATGACATAAGCTGCTCCATCTTGAGCAGTACTGAATGTATGGCTAGTACAATTCCAAGAACTGGCCTTAGGAGAGTGGGATTAACACTATTGCTCATAAGAATCTATATCTTTGTGGGCATCCAAATAATTGTAATTTGTTCTGCCCATGTATGAAAATGGGCAACTACAACTGTCAGCAAAGAGATGCTATAGACCCATGTCGATGTCTTCCACTCTAAGAACATGGCACCTTGTGTCAGCATGAAGAAGTTACAGAAGATGGACCTTAACCCATGATCCCATAGAAATGATGTGATGTTCTGAGAAGTGGGGATTTGTAAGCAGCTTTTGGCAGGAAAGACCACTTTGCAGGAAAGAGTTCTCTGCAGGAGGCCCCTTTTCTCTTGACACTAACCTTAAGCCAGGCACCCCCATGATCTACTCATCTCTGGCCAAAGCACACCTTTCAAATCTTTTGACCACACAGTACTTTGCCTAACTTGTTGGTTCTTTTTGTAGAACAAAGAAGTTGAAATGAAGAATAAGTAACTAACAGATGACCTGATCTCTTCCCCAGCCTCCCTTTCAGTAAACTCATGAACAAACTGTGTGAAGAAGATAGTATCTAAAGAAAGACCACAAGCCTGCACACAGTGGGGGTTAGTGACAACTCTGACCCTCTATCTCAATGAGTAACTGAGATTACATCCCTGTTTACCTTTAGAAGCTTTCATGGCTGAGCAGAATCTTCAGAGGTGGTTTTGGGGGACCCTGTGTCCACCATCTCCCCAGATTACTGGCTTTCTGATTAAAGGCAACTTTCCTGTCTACCATCATCTGTGAGTATTGATTTTGTAAGGGGCAAGCAGTGGGACCCGATTCCATAACAACTGGAGCTCACTTCTACTGAGGTGTCCTGGGGGGTAGAACAGGACCCTCCTCAGAGCTGTCCCAACCAAGCAGTGAGGACACGGTGTGTATTTATCTACTGATTCCCCATCTGTCATTGGTTAAGTGTTACTTCTGGGGACATTGTCTCCTGACACTTGCAGCTGCTCTGCACACGGGCCAAGCTGGCTCCCTCATCCAGACAGAAATGCTCAAGGAGAGTCAAAGTTCTTCCCAGTAAGCAGCCTTCAGAGCACCAACAGCCCAGGATGCAATCCTGCAGAGATTCCCAGCCAAGTAATTCAACTTGTTTCCTACAGATTAAGACAGGTTCCTCTCTCCTAACAGCTTTCTATGTCAGAAGCTGAATTTTTTTCTGATTATATTCTACCACTACTGAGTTATATTGCTGTCCTAGATTTAGGCATTATGGCTTTGGAATATATTGAAGGGTCTCAGGGGTCTGGACTCATCGTGTTTGGCCATAAAGGCAATTAGATGTCTGCAATTTTTTATTAAGATTGTATAATGTGTCAATTACACGCAAGATGAGATTGGTTGGGACTCCTGCCTGCCTTTATGGTATCACTTTTCCATGCTTTTAATGTGCTCCCTTTGGGCTCTGTTTAGCATGCAGGTTACAGTGTGGGGAAGTAGAGGTGAGGGGAGGAGGCCAAATGCTGGGAATCTGAATCATCCTTGTTAAAAGATAATCTGCATGCATATGAGGAAGAAAAAAGGGGAGGCTCATATCTCTCTGCAGGAGGTTCTTGAAAACCAATAACAGACAGCTATCTGTTCACCTCTGGAAAGGAGGAGGGCCAGATGGAACGTGGGTAGCTTTGGGAACCAACTGAGTCATGAGAAATTTCAAATTGTGATAAAATTTAACCATAAATGTGCTCCAGTACAGGTGGAACAAGGCTTGTAACCAAGCAGGACACTGTGGGGCTTTCCTTGGACAGACCCCTCCCCGCATATCCTCTGTTGTAGCTCTTCTCTGAAGTACCCAGATAATAGTATTTGCTATATTTCCTGAGTTTTTCAGATCCTAAAAACCACCACCAAGAGGAAGAAATTAACTGCTTGATGATCATGAACATAGAGCCCCCCGACCTACTGGTACCTAAGGATTGATAATGTTAACCCCAGTGACACTGCCCTGTTACCTCAAAATCAGCCAATCAGAGAATTATGCAGGAGTTGATCACACACCCTATGATCCCCCCTCCCTCACCTGGCCCTCAAAATGCTTTGCTGAAACCCTTCGGGGAGTTCAGGGTTTTGGGGAGCATGAGCCACACATTCTCTTCTCACGGCCCTGCAATAACCTCACTGTGCATTGGGCACATGGACTTGTATTTGGCAACAGGCTGACTCCTAGTTCAGACTGGATAATTGTACTTGGAGAAATGCTATAATCTGTGGATTTGTTATCCAAACACTGGGTTTGCCTCTTGGTGGGTGTTGAGCCAAAAGATACAACCAAGCCGAAGATCAGGAGAAGGAAGGATTTATTACCTGCAGCAAATAAGGAGAACACCTGGGAATTTTCCCAAAGCAGTTTCTCCCCCAAACAGCAAACTTGGGGAAGTTTTAAGGTAAGGGTACAGGCATATTCATGAGGGGCTTGGGTGGTATATGCATATCCATGAAGGGCTTGAGCAGAGGAGAATTCAGCATAGAATTGGGGCAAAGGTCAACAGAGTCTAAGCTTTAGCTGATTGAAGTCACGAGGGTCAGAAAATGTCAACATCATCATCCCTTAGGTTCCAGTAGATCTGGTGGTTGAGCTTCAGACTAATCTTTACCATTGAATTAGAACTGGGAGCCTTTATATCTGATTTGTTATCTTTGCTATTGTTACTCTTTTGCCTGATAACAGTCCTTCATTTCTTTGTTCTTTTGTTCCCTTAAGATCATTAATTATTGAGACCTGTTCAAGGGCAAGCACCGTGGCCAGGCTTAGATCCCAAAATGGCTTCTCTTATGTCAAGAAAGTCATGCCTGGTTCTCCTTTCCCGGGGACCCCCTACAGTACCTACTTACAGATTTACACACCAAGCTGACAGTCCTTCACCTCTTCCCTCTGCCTCCCACCCCGTTTCCAGCACACTCCTTACCTCCCTGGGTTCCAGTGTTCTTAGAGGCTTGTTCAGATTTGCAATTAGTTATACTCAAGAACAGTAGTTCTCAAACTTGAGCTGCATCAAAATCACCTGGAAGTTTTGTTAAAACGCAGATTGCTGGGTCTGAACTCCAGAGTTGCTGATTCAATAGTTCTGGGGTAAATTTGCATGTCAGGAAGTTCCCAGGCGATGCTGGTACTCCTGGTCCAAAGGCCATACTTTGAGAACCACTGCTCTAGAAAGAGTAGGTAATTGGACATGGGTCTTCAGCCCCACCAGAAGTCTGCCCAGTCTTTACAGAACGACTGAAATCATCACATCCCTCAAAAGGCCCACGAATACCTCCCAGCTCAGCTCTATGTTGAAACTAGCAGATCATCCCATTTTGGGGCTTCTGAATTTTAGTATTTGCATCAGAAAGTCCTCAACAATGATCCCACCCACAATCATCTACATTCTTGCTTCTCCACAAAGTTTGTGGATTGTTCCTAAAACCCCAAATGCAATCTTTTCACTAAAGCTTTCACTCCTAAAAGGCCAAATATCTACTCAGTGTGAATATGACTGTTCTACAGATGGGAAAAGAGGAAAGATCCCAGGGACCAGATCATGAACACAGGAATCTGCTGAATGTAATGGAATTTGGGTCGTCCGTCTCCTGGCTGAATGCAAGTTTCACTCTGGTTCCCTCAGTGTTTGGTGAGTTCAAGGACAGCCTTTGGCCCACAATCCAAAGAAAGCAGCACCTGTGGGAACTAGAGCCCTGCCTCCCAATTTTGGCATTTGGTATGAAAATCAGTATCTTTTGGCTTTTTTATTTTTATTTTTTGCTATGAAAATCTACAGCTACCAGTGGATTCTTGCCCCTAAAGGTGGGGACTAGAGCTCTTTAATCCAGCATCACAGCACAGAGAGCCCACCAGCATGTCCCCTGAAGCTGCTATTGACAAGGACTTGGGGACAGGTCCTGGAATCCCAGTGCCCAAACTGAGCTGCGGACAGTGAGCTGGCATCCACAAGGACAGGGCTGCTGTGAGAAGGGGTAAGCCCATTCTCTGAGCCGAGGATTTCCCATCTATTCACTGGATGACTTAGAATAAGCCACCGATTTCTCTGAATTAGTGTCCTCATCTGTAATAATAACACAGCCTGTGTTTACTGAGAGCTGGACTATGGGCCAGGTGCTATGCTAGTCCCTGTCAACCAAAAAAACCCACAGAAGGCTGCAAACAAGAGTTTTTTTAGGGTCGTAAGAATTGCAATTTGGGGGCCTCCCTGGTGGCACAGTGATTAAGAATCCACCTGCCAGTGCAGGGGACACAAGTTCGAGCCCTGGTATGGGAAGATCCCACATGCCATGGATCAACTAAGCCTGTGTTCCACAACTACTGAGCCTGCACTCCAGAACCCGCGAGGTACAGCTACTGAGCCTGAGTGCCACAACTACTGAAGCCTGCATGCCTAGAGCCCATGATCCATAACAGGAGAAGCCACCGCAATGAGAAGCCCACGCACCGCAATGAAGAGTAGCCCCCGTTTGCCGCAACTAGAGAAAGCCTGCGCGCAGCAACGAAGACCCAACGCAGCCAAAAATAAATAAATAAATAAATAAATAAATAAATAAATAAATAAATAAATAAAATTAAAAAAAAAAAAGAATTGCAATTTGGGAGGTGCACCAATTCCAGTAGCAACTCAAATGTGCTCCAAGGGAAACAGAGAATAGCAGGGGTTTGTAAAGACGACAGACAGAGACATTCACAGAAGTTAACATAGGTTGTTTTACAGAACTACAACGCGTGCCAGCAGACATTCAGTTACTTACTTGTCGGCAGCAGATTGCTTGCTGAGCTGCAGTTTCTAGGGAGTAAAGAAAATGAGTTCTAGGTGGCCTGTGGATGCCTGGGTCAAAAGTCTATATTATATCTGGGTGGAGGTGTGTTAAGTTCCCCCTCCCTACTGCCTTCCTGGCTCCAGGGTAGATCCCTTTGACATAAGTGACTCCATTTTATTATTTATAGTCCACATCCTTTACCTGCATTATCACATTAATTCTTCCTGAGAACTCTATGTGATGGGTATTATTATTACCCCATTTTACAGATGAGGACACTGAGGCATGAACTGGCTGAATAATTGGCCCAAGTTCCTAAGCAGTGAAAACAAGATTCAAGTTCAGCTCTATATGACTCTAAACCATCCTTTCCCTAGTGTGGTCTCATCTAATCTCATGATTTGAAGCACCACCTACTAGCTAATGACTCTCAAATTTATACCTTCAACTCCAATAAGTATCTCCAAAACTGAACTCTTTTTTTTTTCAAAACTGAACTCTTGATCCAGCCTTCACCATCTCAAAAGTGGTGATGGAGAGAAACAGACTGAATACGAAATAGTTTGGAGGCAAAAGCAACACAATTCTACCATTAGTCCCTGGCCAAGGGTGCAAAAAAGTTCTCACATAATTACTGGGATTTTTCGTGGTCAAGGAGTGATAGGATAAGGACAATCTTCCCCCTAAATCCTATTAGAATGCAAATCTCCCAGACAAAGATAGCATCACCTCAATCAGTATCAAGCTTTATTACCTTTGTGTGACTAATTTGACTGAGACCTGACCTGAGGCATGTGCAGAGGAATAGTAAATGCCCAGGGCAGGACTCCCCAGCCCAAGGGCCCACCTGGCCTGGCAGGCAAAGTGAGTGAGTGAGGCCGCCCCGCTTTCAGAGGATAACCTGCAGCCCGTGCTGTTGCCTTGTTAACAAAGGCATGCTGCTTCTCCAGTTCAACCCCTCCCTAGCACTACAGTATTGCTGGAGCTTCCAATTTTCTGAGATGGAGCATGGGCTGCAGGTTATTAGTGTGAGAATGCTCAATTTTTAAACATTGCAACTAATTTATACTGGACGGAGAGGGGGACTCTGAGGGGGGAAAAAAGAAAAATAAGGTCAACCCTTGCAGTAATTTTGGAATTTCTTGACTAGTATGTTTAGACATTAACTCATTTGATTCTTACATTAATCCTGTGAGGTTAAGTGGGAGTGTTCCCATTCTGCAGATGAGAAAGCCTCACAGGGCATGGAACTTGCTGCAAATTAGTCTGAGGTCTTGGGCCTGAGTGTCTATATCTGTAAAATGAGGAAGAGGAGGTTTCTGAGCGCCCTGAAGTTGGGTGCGAAGGTCTGCACAAGTTAACACATGTGTATTTTTCTCAGAAAAGGATGCATAATAAGCTTCATCATATTCTCAAAGGGGTCCCAGACCCAAACAGCTTGAGTATCACCATCCCAGAGAGGATACAGATGTGGAATTTATACAAGAAGGCTGTCAGATGTCCAATAAACATGAAAAACTGCTCAGCTTCTCTGCAGTCAGGGAAATGCATGTGAAAGAAAGGGGCTTATCTCAAAGATAAGCCATGAGGATCCAAGGACCCGAGGTGGTGCAGTGAAGCTGCAAATGGCTCATTCAATCAGTTATGGCTCCTCTGGTGGTCGTGCCTCTCCTGCTTGATGTCTGTGGTCATTCTTGCGCTAATCACGCCAACAAGTGCCCAATGGCTTCACAATTCCTGTGCACCAACCTTCAAGGAACAACTATAAAGCTCAGTGTATCAGGATATTATTCAAGGCCGATTCTAGCTGTTTGAAAATATTTTGTATCTTTTGAATCATTTTATAACATCCTACCCTCCTCTCTACTGCAAAAGGATTTTCAGTAATAACTACGAAATGAAACTAATGATAACAATGATCAGAAGGGAAATGAAGACAGTAAATGTTTCTATTATTGAATTGCATGTGCATAATTATGTCAGTAAATAAATTTTTAAATAAGTATTACATTACATAGGATAAAAGATGATTAACATTTCAAAATTATATAAATGTAATTTTTGAAAAAGAAAAACCTACCTATGCCATCTCAGTGATGAAATAGCATTATAGTTCTTGTGTTTGAGCCTTAACTTTTGCAAATGTCAATAATTTGGTCCAAATTTGCATATTCATGTTACATAGAATAGCCAGATTTGCCTACCTATCTCCTCACTAACAGTTCATGGAAGACAGTTTTTATTAATTTTAATTCTAAAAGTTTTCTTTCACTCGAAGTAAGTTATTCAAATCATTAAGAAAAGTCTTAAACAGGGACTTCCCTGGTGGCGCAGTGGGTAAGACTCCACGCTCCCAATGCAGGGGGCCCGGGTTCGATCCCTGCTCACAGAAGTAGATCCCACATGCATGCCGCAACTAAGAGTTTCTATGCCACAACTAAGGAGCCCACCTCCTGCAACTAAGGAGCCTGCCTGCTGCAACTAAGAGACCCAGTGCAACCAAATAAATAAATAAATAAAAAGAGAGGCACCTAGTTCTCAAAAAAAAGTCTTAAACATAAAGATAAATTTGACCGATTCATAAAAACCTCAATTTATAATGAATGTCAGAAATGCAGCATTTTCCACATCTTTGTTTCTTGGGGATTGTTCTCAGTGGTCTTCATATGTCTCTGTAGCTCAAACATTTCCACTGAAATGTTTTCACCAGAAGATTCATCATAAATTTCTATTACATTTAGTAAAATCCCTGAAGATTTTCCTCTTACACTGAATTTAGAGGAAATGACTAAATAGTGAACATTGAAATTATTTGATCCATTGCTTTAGAATGAGTGTACTGTTCCTGGTGAAAACTATCCAGGTGTTCAAAGACTGTCCTTTTGATTTCTTCTGGCAATAGAAGACCAGCACCTTTTGTCATGTTTCCTGGAGTTCTTCTTCAAAATTTTACTCTGTTTTCCATGGAATTGCCTATTTCCTTACTTTTTAGCAGTTGTTGTATTATTCCTAGCTTTCTCCACAGTTTCTGTGCACTGACCTTCAAGGAACAATGTTAAAGCTTGGTGCTTCAGAATACGTGATTCAAGGCTGATTCTATTTGAAAAAGTTGTTGTGTATTTCAATCTCCAAACAGAAAAATTACATCCAACTCTCCTGGTTTATTATGAATCTCCAGTGTAAACACGAGTGTGTGGAACCATAGGGACTGGAGACACAAGCCACAACTGAAGTCAGCTAGAATTATTGAAAAACATTATAATTCACTTTTAAACAAATATGTGTGGCTGAGTTTGTGTGCATTTGAGGCCAGTTGTATAGCTGGGACTCGAAGCTTACACGTATTATTAAAACTCAACAGTACCCACAGCAATAGCTTAGAATGTAGGCCAACAAAAGATTTTTTTAAAATTTATTTTACTGAAGTATAGTTGATTTACAATGTTGTGTTAATTTCTGCTGTACAGCAAAATGACTCAGTTATACATATATATATTCTTTTTCATATTCTTTTCCATTATGGTTTATCACAGTATATTGAATATAGTTTCCTGTACTATACAGTAGGACCTTGTTATTTATCCATTCCATATATAATAGTTTGCATCTGCTAATCCCAAGCTCCCAATCCACCCTCCCTCACCCCCTCCCCTTTGGCAATCACAAGTCTGTTCTCTATGTCTGTGAGTCTGTTTCTGTTTCTGTTTCATAGATATGGTCATTTGTGTCATATTTTACATTCCACAAATAAGTGATATCATATGGTATTTGTCTTTCTCCTTCTGACTTACTTCATTTAGTATGATAATCTCTAGTTCCATTCATGCTGCTGCAAATGGCGTTATTTCATTCTTTTTTTATGGCTGAGTAGTATTCCATTGTATATATGTACCACATCATTATCCATTCATCTGTCGATAGACATTCAGGTTGCTTCCAGGTGTTGGCTATTGTAAATAGTGCTGCTATTAACATAGGGGTGCATGTATATTTTTGAATTAGAGTTTTCTCCAGATATATGCCCAGCAGTGGGATTGCTGGGTCGTATGGTAGTTCTATTTTTAGTTTTTTGAGAAACCTCCATACTGTTCTCCATAGTGACTATATCAATTTACATTCCCACCAACAGCAACAGAAGATTTTTGAGGGAGGGAGTACATTATCACTGACATTGTTAGAATGGCCTACATGTGGTGATGGATAAAAGCAAACTGACATTGTTTGCAATCTTTTATTGCTTGTACCTTGAGCACCTGCTCTCACCGGGGTCGGTTTGCCACTGGAGAGAGACACCATTTTTCAATCATAATTCTGGAAAAATCTAGAGGTGTGACAGCACCTAATGCTAGACCAAGATGTGGAGTGTCTGGGGGCAGTGAGATAGACGGGGAAGGGAGAAGGCAGAATATACTCACTCATTGCAGGAGAAAATGGGGATCAGTCTCACCTTTGGTCTAGAATCTGGTAATATCTATGAAAATTAAACATAAACATGCCTTTCAGTCTAATCCTACTCCTGGGAAAGAGGCTGAGGTACCTCAAAATATCGTTATATCTGAACCGTGGAATTCCACAAGGCCACTAACAAGAATAAGTTAGAGCTGTATTGGCTGACTCAGAAGTATTTCAACAATGTTTTATTAATGGAAAAAAGCAAATGTTTACCAACTACAAGCCCTTCTACGTGTGATATGAAATTTTCCATGAGGGTAAGAGCCCAGGGGAAGGCCCGGAAGGGCTCCTACCCATCTGGCTTATCCCGACAAGAGAGGGGAGGGGTCAAAGCAAGAAAAAATAAGCCGTAGATAAGAGAGAATAACTAAAGAGTCCCACAATAAAAACAGCATGCAAAATACTCCATTTATATAAAATTACATGTATTTGTTCACTGTCCCCGAGAACTATGAAAAAAAGGCCAAATTACCCAGGGCTGCCGATCAGAACTTTCTATGATGATGGAAACGTGTTCTATTCATGCTGTGCTATCCAAACCAGTAGCCAGGAGACGCATGTGGCTACTGAGCGCATGAAATGTGGTTAGTGTGACCGAGGAACCAAATCTTTAATTTATTTAATTTTAATTAAACTTAAGTAGCTAGTACAGCTATAGACAATGGTTTACTATAAGCAGTACTGTTGCTTTATTTTCTTTCTTCTACTCTTTATAGTGTTTGAATGGTTCTATGATGAGCAGTTATTATGTAATCAGTAAAATAAATAAATAAATAAAATTTAAAACCTGTAGAGAAGCAGTATGTGTGGTGATTAAGAGCTCAGATTTAGATCCAGACAGCCTGGTTCAAATCCTAGCCTTGCTACTTCATTGCTTATACTTTGGAGCAAATGCCAAATAAATAAATAATTTTTTTTTTTTTTGTAAAAAGGGACTTCCCTGGTGGTCCAGTTGTTAAGACTCCACGCTCCCAATGCGGGGGGTCTGGCTTTGATCCCTGGTTGGGGAACTAGATCCCACATGCTGCAACAAAGACCCCTCATGCCGCAACTAAGACCCGGTGCAGCCAGATAAATACATACATACATATATACATAAATATTTTAAAAAATAATAATTTGGGGCAAATTACTTAGCCTCAAATTCCTTTCTTTACTATGCCTCAGTCTCCTCACCAGTAAAAGGGGCATAATCATAGTACCCGTGTCATGGGGTTACTGTGAGGATGAAGTGAGTCTGTACATGAGAAACTCTTAGACCGGTTTCTGGCACATGGTGTTTGATAAGTATTTGCAAATACAAATATTACCAAGGGTTTAGTTACAAGTGATAGGAGACTCTGGCTAAAGAATATACTCATTGGATACCTGTGGGCTCGCAGAAATGTTGAGATGTCTGGAGGACCAGGTTTCAAGCCCAGAGGGCAGACCCCCAAGTGATGCCTCACTGCTGTTCCGATGCCAACATATGTTGTCGGGGGCCATTGCTTCCCTTCGGTTCCCGAGTGCAAGTGCTGTCGGGTGTATCAGGTTGGCACAGCCTAGATCACCAGTCCGGGCCGGAGCCCTGGCTGGAGGGAGTCTGGGCAAGCGAGTACTCTACCTGCTAACTCAGCCTCTGTTGGGGGAGGGGGAGGCTCTACGATGGGAGGGCTCCCCTCAGATTCAAAACACTTCATGTGCTGGGAAGACCAAAATAAAGATAAAAAAATACTACAAATGTTATGTAAATTAGGGAAAGGCTGGGGAGAGGGGGGAACGAAAGAAAAAAAGGTTTTTCCTCAATGTTCTGATAGCTTTATTCAAAGAATTATTTTTCGAAAAACAGTTCATTAATAGAGAAACGTTGAAGGTTTAGAATGGGGGAGGAATAAATTAGGAGTTTGGGATTAACATATACACACCACTATATATAAAATAGATAACTGACAAGGACCTACTGTATAGCACAGGGAACAGTACTCAATATTTTGTAATAACCTATAAGAGAAAAGAATCTGAAAAAGCATATATATATATATATAACTGAATATATATATAACTGAATCACTTTGCTGTACATCTGAAACTAACACAACACTGTAAATCAACTATACTTCATTTTAAAAAAAGGATAGGAAAATTTTAAAAAAATATTTCATGAATTTTTAAGCTAGAATTTGAGTCTTCTTTTTTTCTTTCTTTTGAATTTTTGAATTTTATTTTATTTTTTATACAGCAGGTGCTTATTTGTTATCTATTTTATACATATTAGTGTATACATGTCAATCCCAATCTCCCAGTTCATCCCACCACCACCACCCCCATGCCCGCCCCCCACCCACCCCCCACCCACCCCGTATAGAATTTGAGTCTTGAAAGATGTTTTCTTGCTTGAGGCAGAAGATCCAAGCAAAACACTTGGACCCCCCGGCTAGCTCAGCTACTTTGCTTTGCCCCGGGGTTAGAAATTTGGGTAACCTTGATAATCAGGTTAATCATTAAGATCTGTCCCAGCTCTTGGATTCTAAAAGTACCTCCTCCTTTCTCTCCTGGGGCCCTTATTCTTTTCAGAGGTGAGAAAAATATATTCCAGTAGGTGAAAACTACTTCTCCCCATGTTCGTGCTGTGCCATCTATACAAAAAGCCTCCCTGATGGGACATTCTGAGAATTGTGGGTTTGAGGATACATAAAGCCCTGGGTGGTGAGTGCCCAAGGTCACTGGAACCAGGGGTTCTGCTGTCCACGATCATCTGATACCACTTCACTAGGAGCCACCACTTCTAGCTGTGTGACCTTTGGGCTCATTCCTTCACCTTGGTCCTGTCTCAGTTTCCTGGTCTATAGAATGAGGGCCATGATAATAGAATGTACTTCATGAGGTTGTTAGCAGATTGCATGACTATGTATGAAGTGCTTAGAGCAGTGCCTGGCATATATCATGCACTATAAAAGTGTTCTGGTGGGTAAATAAAATTTATTTTGGACCTGTTCCTTTCTCAAGATATTAAAAAATTTTTAGTTCCAATAAAAAAGACTGACCTTCAATAAAGGGGAAATGTTGAGTTAGGGTTTGGATATGACATATTTAAAATGCCTACAAGATAGCCTCTTGAGGATGTCTGCCTACACACATTGTAAACTGAATGTGGACTTCTGTTGATATCTCTGAATCTCAAGTTTGGACATTTATGCAGCTAGAAGTAGAAGGCCTCTGAAGAATAGATAGAGTGAGAGTTGTTATGCATTAAGATGTGTAGATACTGGGACTTCCCTGGTGGTCCAGTGGTTAAGACTCTGTGCTTCCACTTCAGGGGGATGGCTTCGATCCCTGGCCGGGGAACTAAGGTGCCATGTGGCACGGCCAAAAAAAAAGACTAGTAGATAAGGAGTTTATTATTAGTATTTGTGAAAAAACAAAAAAATGAGATTTCTCCTAGGCTGATCTCATTCTTTTTTGATTTATACTGGTGATTGTTATGGTCCTCAAATTTCCTTAGAAGAAGACCAATAAAAGTCTCATTTTCTGCCATCAGCTTCCAGGTAAAGTGATTATCTCTTCAGAAATTGCAGATCCCTTAAGCCATCTGTAAAAGGAAACAGCATCAATTCCACCAGTCCCCAAAGGACAAACTTTGAGCAGAAATACTGCCCATGGGGTCTGGTTTATTGAAAGGGAACGTCTCCTGCCTCCACGGCACCCACTTGCTGCTGAGCATCTGCTTCTCAGCTTTTTGAGAATTCAGTGGAAGTGATGGGAAGGAAACAAAGAGATGGTTGACTATTTAGGAGCCAAGACCTCTCCATTACTTGAATTTATCTGAAAGCCAAGTGTTTTCTATGGCAGGGGATGAACAACACTTTGTCTCCAAAATTAAAGCAGGTTGGTTGTGGAGCTTTCCTTATTTTCTCTTCTTCCAGGCTCTCGCCAGAGAAACAGAAGCCCTTGTTCTAATTCATGTATTCTATTCCAGGTATGTAATAAAGGTTCATGAATGTGTCTAAGGCATTCAGTTTGCATTCCAAAGTGTTTTTCCAGAGGCGGTTGGAATCTTGCTCACAGCACCCTAATTTTTCCCATGGCTAGTGTCTTTAGGATTAGTTATTCTGGCTAAAGAAAGTGCACACAGGTTTCTTTCTTTTTCTTTTTTTCCCTGTCTTACTTTGGATCTTCCTTCTCTTAAGTAGTATCGTAAAATGGTAGTCTCGGTGAAAAAGCTGGTTAAATTGGTGACATTCGTGGATGTGGAATAAGCCTTTTTTTTTTTTCCTTCTTCTTCTCTTGTTTCTTCCTTCTGCTGTTGCACCAATCATGTTTACTTTCCATGTAAGCAAGGGGAAAAAAAGTAGTGAAAAGTGGAAAAGTAGGAGAGCATATTCCGCAGGACTGAAGGAAGGTATGGGCATAAAATATCTTGGAGACGAGAAAAATGATAAAATCCTCATGGAGGTGCCAGGGATTGAACCCAGGGCCTCATACATGCAAAGCATGGGCTCTACCACTGAGCTACACCCCCAAGTGACAGTTGCCTCTTTTTTTTGGTATGTTAGGAAATATACCCATTTTCTGTATTCTTTGGTAAAGCTATTTCCTTTTGTCAGAAAATTTATTCAGTTAACTCCACTATTTCTACAATTTTTAAATTAGACTTTTTTTGGTGGATTGCTATGCTCAAGAATAGTAAATTCTAAACCCAAATTGTTACCATTCCTGCTCTTAGTTTCTTCTCAGCTGGGTCAGTCCTCTCCAAGACCTTCTCACCTGGGCCAAAAGACTATGACAGAGTAGATGGAAGCGTATAAAACAAAGAAACCAGCTCACTGGAAATTATCACCCGGAAACAGAAAACTGATTCCACATTAACAAAAATTAATCCATTTCTCAGAATCTTTGAAGATTATTCAAGAATGAATGAAAAGAAGAGAAAAAATAAGGGACTCTAAGAAATTAAAAAAAAATTTTTCTGTTATTTTCTGAGCTGTGTCAGAGGAGCAGAGAGGCTTTCCAATGAATCCCTATCATTTCTCTTCGGTGTCTCTCCTCCTACCATCCCACACCACCAGGAACTGGATGCAAACATCATACGTGGAAGACATTCCAAACTTTTTGGGTGGATAAATATATTGGACAACGAGACAGCAACACTTTCGAAGACTGAAATGTTCTAAAAAATTGATTGAAAACAATCTCCGTTTTGAAAAATGAGTGTCAGGGAAGCTCACTCCTAAGGAGCTGAAATAGCTCAGTTGGGAGAGCGTTAGACTGAAGATCTAAAGGTCCCTGGTTCAATCCCGGGTTTCAGCATGTTAAGTGTTTTAGTCAGCATCCATGAGGAGGAGCAATTCTGGTAACCCCTACCAGAAAGGTCTACCTTTGCATCCTTGAAACTTCAATCTTTTTTTTGTTTTGTTTTTTTGGTCATGCCACATGGCAGTGGAAGCTACCAGTGTAATCTTAACCACTGGACCACTAGGGAAGTCCTGAACCTCCCATCTTTGAATTTGGGTCTTGTGATTGATGTCCAATGAGCTTGGCACATGAACAAAGGAAATGTCTGGCATTCATTGCTTCTCCCATGTGTGTGCAGCGATTGCAATGCCCAATGAATTTTGATGTGCAAGATAAAAATGAATAGTAAAATTCATTCTTATAATTACAAAACAAAAAAAAAGACTGCCCTTACTGATCTCACCAGAATTCCCACAGCAATTATTATATGGATGAGTAGTAGGACAGGGTTCTTACTTCCCCTCACCATTGGCATTTTTTCCTCTCCTTACATGTGGTGGGGTGAATAATTTGCATAGTAGATCCTGCAGGTTATTCTAAACAAGGTCGCCCATTTTAGCAAAGGAAAGATGTGTTTGGCTTGGAGATGCTTGTGATAGGCTTGAATAATGGCATCCAAAAGATGTCTACACATTAATCCACAAAACTGTGAATATGTTCCCTTATATGGCAGGTGTGATTAAGTTAAGGACATTGAGATGTGGAGATTATCCTGGATTATCCTGGTGGGCCCTATATAATCACCAGCATCTTTATAAGAGGCCGGTGGGAGGTCAGAGAGGAAAGATGCTACATATGGCTGGCTTTGAAGATGAAGGGAGGGACCATGAGTCAAAGAATGGAGGCAGGTTTTAGAAGCTGGTAAATGCAAGGAAACAGATTCTCCTCTGAAGCCTCCAGAAGAAATGCAGCCTTGATTTTAGACTTCTGATTTCCAGAACTATAAAATAGTAATTTTGTTTTGCTTAAAGCCACTAACTTTGCACTAATTTGCTACAGTAGCAAAAGGAAAAGAATACAACGCTCTATACCAAAGACTTTCTCCAGTTAGAACATGGAAAGTTCAGAGGACTTGACCTTGCAGAAGACGCCTAGAGTGAACCATAGCATAAGTAGATGGCACTTTTTTTTAAAGAAAGATTTGGCATCATCCTCTGGACTCTGTTTTGTGATCAACTAAGAACGAGATCATTTGCCATCTGGTCATGAGTTGTACCTGCAGGTGTTTCCAAACATAGCAGCGAATTTTTTCCTTAGAACATACTTGAAGAGTTCCTATTTTTCTCTTGTGCCATTCCTTCCATTGTTTTTGTTGTCTGTTCCCTAAATCTTTTATTTACATTTTTACGTATTTATATAATAGTACTTAAAACTACCATGTATCACAAGACTTCTGTGATCAGGCATGGCCAAAGCATTCACATGCATTCATTCATTTAATCTCCACAATAACCTTTGGAAGTATTTACTGCAATTTTACCCATTTTACAGATGAGGAAACTGAGGCATGGAGAGAATAAGTAACTTTCCCAAAGTGGCACAGCTTTACAGTGAGCCATGGTTCAAAACCAGGTCTTGAGCCTAACTGCTCATAACAATGAACTTCCTCAGGGCCAAGACCCAGTGTTATTCTTGCTTTTACCTCCCCGACTCCCACCCTGCCATGCCTAGCCCATTTATTGAGCTCCTGTTATTGCTAGCACTGTGGTAAACACTTCCACATATATGACTTCATATCATCTCTACTAGAACCTCAAGTGTCTTGTCCAAGGCCCTACAAATACTAAAGTGGAAGACCTTTCCAAACCACTATGCTGAGTTACAGACCTGAGAGCACTGGAGTTGGGGCCAAAAGCCTGATTGGAGGCTTAGCTCTTCCACTTACTACTAGTGGTGCAACTTGTGCCAGTCTCTTCATCATTTGGGTATCTGTTACTTCACCTCTAAAATGGGGGTGATCAAACCTACCCTGTAGGCATTTCAAGCTCCTCCTGGATGGGGCTGGTGGCACATCACAGTTGGGAGACAGAGCTGGCTCCCCAAAAGGCAGCAGCAGGTGCCTGAGGCTGGCTGATGGAGCAGAGCACTGGAGGGCACTCTACCCTTTCTCCAGTGAAGCTCAGCTCTGGTCCTTCTACCTTGTCTTCTCCAGAAGGAGCCACCATCCAGCTGAAGATGTTAGAGATTACTTCCTCCCTGGGAGCAGTGTCACATCACCTGCCCCAACCCCCGTACCATTCATTCACTAGGTGCAAATGCTGTTTATCCCCCCTCCCCCCCTCAGCCAGGGTCTTGTTGCCACAGGCATTGGCAGCAGCTTACAGAGCCCCACTGTCACGTGGGGATGGGAGCAGGAGGCTAATGCCCTACCTGACCCTTTCCTTCACCATGGTTCCAAACACCTATCCAGGCACTGAAGGAAATTTGAAGACGAAAGGGCTATGGGACCTTTATGCTTGAGATGAGGGAGAGGGTCCCAGTGCCTGGGAAATAGGCATGCCACCAGTTTCTACTACTTCTGCAACCCAAGGATAAGGAAGAAAGGAAGCAGCCCACAGCAACCTCCAACCTCAACTCCAGGAACCAGGAAAGATTCTCAGCCACCTCCCAAATTATTTAAAACATAATTCAGGAGAGACCGGCCAAGATGGCGGAGTGGAAACAACTTGAGCTCACCTCCTCTCATGGGCACACCAAAATCACAATTATCTGCAGAACAACCATGAAACGATGAAAAAGACCAGAACTTACCAGAAAAGATCTTCTACAGCAAGACACAAGGAAGAAACCACAAAGACGTGAGTAGGAGGTGTAGACTCACAATACAGTCAAGTCCCGTACCCCCAGGCACCAAATTAGCACCAGCACCTGGCCCCGCCCAGCAGCCTGTGGGCACAGGTGCTGGGACCCCTCAGGCTGAGCAACCCCTGATCACCATCAGACAGCCTGCCTACAGACTTCCTGAGCCTACAGCCACCTCTAAACACGGCCCTGCCTACCCTGGGAAATCTTCAAGTACACTTGGATTTGGACTCATGAGCTCAAAGTAGCTCTGCAGTTTTCAGAGGGAACACTCTCTGGACCCTGGTTTTCACATCTGTGAAATAAAAGTGTTGGATGAGGTGATTTGTCTGGACATTGGCAGCTGTGAAATGCCACGTTCTCTGATGATCTCAGTAACTGGTATGCTCTGACAACAAAGGACATCAAGAAGATCCCATTATTATGCTGAAAAAAAAATGATTATTTTGTCTGAAGTTGTCTCTAAATTCCATTTTGGAAATAGGCAGTGTGTGCATTTTTATAGGAATTTGTACTCGTTTCCCTAAAGCACTTGCCAAAGTCACACTCTTGGTTATTGGAAGAATTGAGGGGCGGCCCTCAGTCTCCAGACTCCAAAGCCGGAATGCAGGCCATTTCTACAAGGACGGAAAGAGGTGCCGAAAGGGGACCGAAAGGGCAGGCTCTGCTTCTGTAAAAGTCCTTTGGAGCTTGCTGACTGTTTCAGTTTCAGCCACACTCAGACGTGCGCTCTTGCTGCTGTTCCCATTTTCCACATGAAAGTTGCTAGGGCTCTTTCACACTTTCCTTCTGAATTACTACAACACGGTTTTAGGATTATTCCTATTTCACCTGGAGGCTTTCCTTTAAATGTACAGTGTGTGTGCACACATCTGTTTACAGTTTGCTGAAATCTCAAGTGTGATTCCATAACATCTCGGTTTCTTTTTCCATGGGGGATGGATGTCTCCCTCATTTTAAGCCTAAGTCAGGGCTGCCCAAGGTTTTTCACATCAGGGCACTCATAAAAATGGTATTTGCACAGTGGATGGGGCTACTCCAGATCCTGAGGTGCCTGTCTGGAGACTCCAGCCTTTAGGTACCCCGTCCCAGCCCAGCATCCCTGAGGACTGAGGGCATGACAAGGCCCACATGTTTTCTCTAACATTTTGTTATAAAAAGTTTCAGACATAAATAAAAGTTAAGAGAATTATACAGAGGATAACCATGTACCCACCACCTAAATTCTACCACTAAGATTTTACTTTACTTGCCCTATTATATTTGTATTCATCTATCCACCCTTTATCCAGCCATCATATTTTGTGATGTAATGCGATGTAAGTTGCAGATGCCAGCATCCTTCACCCTAAACTTTTCAGCACACATAGTATTAGTAACTAGAGCTTCAATATTTATTTTTTTTAAGATGAAGCTTATGTACTGTGAAATGCACTAATCTTTCTTTTAACCATTTTTTAAAAATTGAATTGTACTTAATTTACAATGTTGTGTTAGTTTCAGGTATACAGAAAAGAGATTCAGTTATACATATATGTGTGTATACATATTCTTTTTCAGATTCTTTTCTATTATTACAAGGTTATTACAAGATATTGAGTATATTCCTTGTGCTATGTAGTAGGTCCTTGTTGTTTATCTATTTTATATATAGTAGTGTGTATATGCAAATCCCAAACTTCTAATTTATCCCTCCTCCTGGTCCCCGTTTTCCCCTGGGTAACTATAAATTTGTTTTCTGTGTCTGTGATGAAGTGTACTAATCTTAACTGGCAAACCCATACACTCGTGTAACCCAAACCTCTATCAAGATAAAGAGCATTGCATCACCCAGGAAGTTCCCTACTGCACTTTCCAGTCCATCCCCACGCCCACCACCCCACCTCACCCCTACAGGTCAGTTTTGGATGTTCTAGAGTTTCATGTAAATGGAACAATACAGTATGTTCTCTCTCAGCCCAGCTTTCACTCAGTGTGTTTTTGACATTCATACATGTGGTTGCATGGAATCTGTAATCCCCTTTTACTAACAAGTAAACCACACTGCATAAATGCACCATGGTTTGTTTAACTGTTCCTCTGTTGATGGACCCTGGGCTGCTCCACTTTTCCATTCTCTCTCATGATATCTACCACTCAGATACATTTCATGCTCCAGCAGATCCATTCCTGGAAGACTGTGTGAAAAGAGTGCTCTGGTATATCAAGCCCAGTTTGCCCACTGGCTTGGGCTGGGGTTTGGTTTCTCCAGGGGCAGTTTGCACACTGGTGAGCCGTGCATGGGACACGATGGTGGCCTTGTCATGCCCTCAGTCCTCAAGGATGCTGGGCTGGGACGGGGTACCTAAAGGCTGGAGTCTTGACTGTATTGTGAGTCTGCACCTCCTACCCACGTCCTTGTGGTTCCTTCCTTGTGTCTTGCTGTAGAAGATCTTTTCTGGTAAGTTCTGGTCTTTTTCATCGTTTCATGGTTGTTCTGCAGATAATTGTGATTTTGGTGTGCCCATGAGAGGAGGTGAGCTCAAGTTGTTTCCACTCCGCCATCTTGGCTGGTCTCTCCTGAATTACATTTTAAATAATTTGGGAGGTGGCTGAGAATCTTTCCTGGTTACTGGAGTTGAGGTTGGAATTTGCTCTGGTCTGCTTCCTTTCTTCCTTACCCTTGGGTTGCAGAAGTAGTAGAAACTGGTGGTATGTCTATTTCCCAGGCACTGGGACCCTCTCCCTCATCTCAAGGATAAAGGTCCCATAGCCCTTTTGTCTAAGAGATTTATTCCAGTGACCTCATTTAACAGATGAGGAAACTGAGGCCCAGTGAGTAAGAGACTTGCCCTGGGTCACACAGCTAGCTAGTGGCAGGCGAGGCCTAAAACTGTCAGGCTGAGAACCCTCTTGGTTCTATCATTAGGAAAGGTTTTTGCCTCAAATCAAAGCATTGCTATCGAATGCATTTTAGAATCTTGGACTTTTAGTTCTAATAATGTATTTCTGCAAATGGTAATCTTTGGTATCTCCTGAAGCAATTAGTTCAAACATTTTTTTTTAATATTTATTTATGTGGCTGCTTCGGGTCTTAGTTGCGGTATACAAGCTCTTCATTGCTCACACTGGCTTCTCTCTAGTTGCAGTGGGCGAGCTCCAGAGCGCACGGGCTCAGTAGTTGTGGCGTGTGGGCTTAGTTGCCCTGCAGCATGTGGGATCTTAGTTCCCCAACCAGGGGTCGAACCTGTGTCCCCTGCATTGGAAGGCAGATTCTTAACCACTACACCACCAGGGAAGTCCCCAAACATTATTTTTTAAAGTTTGTAGACACTTAAAAAAAAAAAAGAATGAAACGGTAATTTAATTACCGTTTAATTTAATTAAGCAGCTTAATTAAAGTTTTTAGCTATTTATCTACTTATTGCTTTATAATAAAGTGTTTCTGCAATGCCCAACTGCTTTGGCAGAGCATAGAGAAATACAATTATTAATTGCTACTATCATAACCACTTCACAAAGCAGTGAGTACTTAGATCTTCACCCATACTTCCTGGGAGCAAAAGTTTCACAGCAACATTCCTCAAAGACAAGCAACTTCAGAGTAAAATATTCATATGAATCATCAAGAGCTATTATTAAACTCTTTTCAGAGTTTCTGAGTCATTGCCTAAAAGAATATTTAACTTGGGTTTAATTTGAGGAGAAAATAGGGGGCTCAAATTTAACATTTTTCTTCTGCCTTAAAAAGCACTGGTCCTTGACCCTGTTTCCTGGTCCTGCCCTCCCCATCACTCCTTCTAGGAGAGGAGTGGTACTCACAGGCACGCTGACTGCTCTGTAAAATGAGATGTGTGCGCAGGCCTTTTCCTAACTCTGACAAAGTAGCGCTCTGACCACCTTGCCAACTCCCTCCACCCAGAGCCTCCCTAGAAAAGCTGTAGAAGCAGGTGCAGTAGTGCATCTGAAAAACTATCAACAACACCTCCAAAGTGTGAGATGCCCCTGGGGAGAAGGCAGACTGTCTAGGCTGGTGTGATGGGGGAGACAGCGGGAGGGCAGAGCAGACAGAGGGTATGGGCAGAGAGAGGATTCTAAATTCTCTTCCCTCTCCATGGCCTGGCCTTGGATGAATCAGAGCAGCCTCTTGGCCGCAGAAACCTGCAGCATCAGTGCAGGCGGCCAGTGCTGTCAGGGTACGTAGAAGTACCACAGAAGCCCTGCTGGTGCGAGGAGCTGATGAAAACTGGACCGGCAGCTGATACTTAGCATCCGCTCACTCACCTCTCCCACCTCAAGCTCCCCAGGATGACGGATTCTAACCTAGGAAACCCCTGCTCACAGGAGGTGCCTGGCAGCACGGTACCGAATGTTGTAGTCTGCGGGGTTCTGTGGGGTCCAAAGTGGTCTGCCCAGGGGCTCGTCCCTTCCCTTCTTCTTAAACTCCCGTGGAGGGATCTGGCTCTTCCTCAAAACCAGAGAGGATAGCTTAAAACAGGAACATGAGTTCCCAGGGTGAAATAACCTTGCACCTAAAGACGACAAACGGAACAGCAGACGTTGATTGGAACTCACCAGGCAAGAGCTTAAATAAACACAATAAATATTCTCTAAAGGGCTGGAGGGTGGAGAAGAGGCGAGATGGTGGCCAAAGGGCACGAACTTCCAGTTACAAGATGAATAAGTTCCAGGGAGCTAGTGTGCAGCACGGTGACTACAGTTAACAACACTGGAGGTTGTATACAATGGAAGTTGCTCTGAGATCTTAAATGTCCTCACAACAACAGCAACAGAAACGGTGGTTATGGGAGGTGAAAGAGGTGAGAACTAAGTGATCAAGAAAAACCAAGTCCTATCAGGTCGTTAGAGCAGAAATGCCTAAAGGCAACCACTGCTGGGCTTTTCCATGGCAGAGCCAATAAAATCCTGTGTACGTGTGCGCACGCGCACACTCCAGACAGCTTGAATTAGGTTTCTGTCTCCCGGAAACAAGGACCTAAGAGAGGACGCGGGAGGGGGCGTAGCTTTGCCGCTTTGTGATGCAATGAACAGAGTGACTTCAGAAAGAGCCCCTTTCCGAAGGCGTTAGTTACTTTAGCTAATAATTCACTGGCTAAAGCCCCTAGTCTTCTTATCCATTCTTGACTTGGCAGTCCCCATAATCTTGCTGAAATAATACAAAAATGTGTACTCTTTAGAATACATATATATTTTGATTCCATCTATACAAAGCTCTGGAAAATAAAAACTAATCTCTACTGACAGAACGCAGATCAGCAGTCGTCTGGGGCTCTGAGTGAGGCAGGGAGGGAGGATTTAAAAAGGGGCAGGAGAAAATGCTTGGGGTGATGGACATGTTCACTCTCCTGATGGTGTTTATGGTTTCAGCAGGATATATGTGTGTGGAAACTCACCCAAACGCATACTTTTTTTTTTTTTTTAGTATTAGGGTCTTCTTGTCTCAAAGTATATATATATATATGTATATATATATATATATATATACATTTTTTTTAAACATCTTCATTGGAGTATAATTGCTTTACAATGGTGTGTTAGTTTCTGCTTTATAACAAAGTGAATCAATTATACATATACCAAACGTATACTTTAAATACGTGTAGTTTATTGTATGGCAATTATATCGCAATAAAGCTTTAAAAAAGAAAACAAAATAAAAACGTATTGGCAAAACAAAAAGCAAATTGGATAATGTCGCCCTATTTAACACCCTGCAGTGGTCTCCCAATTCTCTCAGGGCAAAACCCAGTCTGTAACGGGGTTTGGAAGGCTTTCCTGATCTGCCCCTGCCCAGTCACAGCTCTTACCATGTCCAACCTCTCAAGTGGGGCCCCGGACATCCTGGATTCCTCCCAATTTCTGGGTCCACTCCAAGCATGTGCAACCTTCTGCTTCTTGGAACATCTCCCCATGTCCACTCCTGCACGCGCACACACACGTTTACCTGGATACTTGCTTTAGGCTACTGCTCATACATCCCCTCCTTGACACTTTCACGGAGCATCTCCCCACCCCCACGACTGCTCGGAGCCTTCCTATGTACTCCATTGTACACAAGGCTTTCCACAGCTTAGCACGTATGACTCTGTCTCCTAAGTGCCTTTTTACTTCTCTGAAGCCCCTCATCATCCTGTGAGATATTCTGAGGGTCTGTCTTATAAATCATAGCTCTGGTGCCCTGAACACTGTCCAGAATATGATATGCTTGTTGAATGATTTGATAAATAAATCAATAGGTCATAGACAGTCCAAGAGTATATCTTAACTGCTAAACTTAGAGGAGACTGAGGCCAACCTTGAGAAAGGGGGAGAGTCAGGGTAGCACAGTGATAAGAGCTCGGGCCCCAGTGTTAGGTAGTCTTGGGTTCAGATATCAGCTCTGCCACGTAGTAGTGTAAACACATGGATGTTCCCAAACCTCGCTGTGCCTCAGTCTCCTCCTCTGTTAAATGGGGATGGTGATATCTATTTCATTGGGGTGTTTTGAGGATTAAAGGAGATAATCTGTATAACTTGAGGTCCAAATGTAACTACAACTAAAGAAAATAATATCATAGTCCTTAAGAGAAAAAGGAACTAAATAATAATAGAAGCCAGTCAAATACATGTTCCTGGTATTACCAAAATGAGGAAGCCAGTTTAAGGTCAAGTAGCTGCACAGTAGTTCATTTCCCTCCGATCAGTTTGTGGCTGAGAGCCCGTCACAACAAACTTCTTGCCTGAAAATCTCTATCTCAGGACCTGCTCCCCTGGAAACTGGGCCTGCGACACTAAGTCCAAACACCCATCCCTTGACGCACAGGTCACCCCCATGCACATATGCCCATGCACCACTGGGCAGGCAGTCAATTCAGGACTCTGATGCCTCCCCTGAAGCCAAAACAATGGGGGCAGCTGAGTATCTTGGATCAGAAGAATAGAAGCAAATTCCCACTGCCCTTATGAATCTGAAATGTTGAATCATATTTCAGGGCAAGGAGCCTTTGGGAAAGATGCTCTGAGTTTATTGAAGGACTGGAAGGAAAAGGATATTTAGGGGGAAAATCTGGGAGAGCAGGACACAGACAACTGAGCTTATTCTTGATAAAATGTAAGCTCCTGAAGGGAGGGATTTCTGTCTACTTTGTTCTCTGCTCTGTCTCCTGAAACAGTGTCTGGCATATGGGAGGTGCTCAATCAGTATCAAGTCAATGAATATAGAGTTTGACAGGGCAGGGAAGGAGGCAAAGCTAACAGCAAAATGAAAACTTTAATGCAACTGCCAGAGAAAGAGTGAGGCGGTGAAGCTTGGTGGGTCAGATCCTGAGTTGTGACCACAGGCAGACCTGAGTTCAAGTCAGGCTTCGCAACTTACAGCTCTAGGACAGCTGGCAAATCATTAGCCTCTGCAAACCTGTTTCCTTATCTGTGAAATTGGACTCATATTTAATACAATGACTCTGAAGATTAAATAAAATGATTTAGATTAAGTGCTTGTACAGGGTAGACACACAGTTCTCTGTTCATAAGTGAGCACATTTGGTACACATGTACACACACACACATACACACTCACACAACCTCCAGGGACTTGAGGGGTGACAGTGTTTTACTTCTGGATCCTCCAGAGGAAGGAGTGTGGTGCTTTGTCTGCTTTAAGGATGACAAGAATCAATGCAAAATGTTCTGGCCAAGTAGAGCCTGTGAAATAAACCTGAAAGGCTATACCAGCCCATTAATTTGAGTCTTAACCATATTACTGATTTTAGAGTCACTTAAGCAAATCAATGTTTCGAAACACACTTTGGAGAACAGCCTAATTTGTGAGTAATTTTTTTAAATCGGCCATTTGAGATACTGCTGCTGAGGCCTGACTATTCCACTTTGATTTAGAGCAGAACGCTTGTGCCAGACAGAGGACAGGCCATTTGACTCTTTCTGCCCACGCATTCTAAACAACAAAAGCTAGGACACAAGATTAGCTATGGCCTCCCGTTACCATGGTATATAAGCTACAAAATCCATTTCTGACTCCAGTCTCTAATTGAATGTGGGACGGAACTGGGAAAGCTGCCAAGGAGAGCCAATGGTTTCACATAAATTCTTCAACTATAGGGAACAATACAATACAATACAGGCAGAACAATACAAGTTTCCTTTGTGCTCCCTTTACACTTTGATTGACAAAAGTAATTATGTACTTATTCAGAGGTAATGGTCTGTCTTCCATGGTACCATTATGGGTGGTTTGGACATTGTGGTTTTCTCTCCTCCCTCATTGAATAGCAGCCATGAGATCTGAATAGAACCGACCCTCACTTAATCCTGTTCCCCTGGGCACAGTCGCTGCTTTAGGCCACCCAGGCCAAAGTTCTTGGTTGCCTTTTGACCATAGGGGTTGGTCAGGGCTGGTCAATCATGGCAAAGCTAAGGACTCTTGCTTTGGATACAAATAAGGGAAACCAGCCTTGAGATGGAGCCCTCACTATAGTAGTATAGTGTAGAGAGAGAATAAAACTAAGTCATTGAGCCTTTGGGTCAACTATTCCTGAAATCTACATACTTCTCAGATTTCCAGGTATATGAGCTAAAAAGGTTTAAATTGGATCTTCTGTTACTTACAACTCAAAACTTCATAAATAATATATGCCCATCAGAAAATGAAAAGGTATGTACATTTCCAAAATTATATTTGACTTCTTGCCTTTCATCCCAGACCCAAATTCCTTGCAGTGGCGTGCATAATCAAGGTGGACAGTCTTACATACGCAGAATGATTTTCCTTCACATCAGAAAAATCTATCATTCATTCAATGGGCTTGGTTTATCTGTTAAAATGTATGAAAATAACACTTGCTATAAATAACTTATATCTTAGTGTAATTACAATTAGCTATAATGAATGCACTTGGAGGCCTATCTTGCGGTCTGATAAACTGCCACCAGCTGTCATGCTAGCAGACCTGAAACAATGATTTGTGAGTTTAATTCCCTTAAAATAATATCATGAAACTGAAGCAACATGACCTCTCAACTCACCAGTGTTATCTTTAAAATTTCCATGCAGCCAATACACAAAGATATTTGTTCTGATATTGGACACGGTTTAAAAAAAGTGGATGTTCTATGTTTTTTGAAGGACATAAAGCCCTTCACACTAAGGAGATGAACCATAGAATTTCAGTTATCAGCCAATAGGTGGAAGAGAATTTGAGGAGTGTCCGTTCCATAGGGACCACAAAAACCTTATCACATAACAATCAGCAGGGCTGGTCTTGAGTTCCAAACCTCAATGTAAATACTAGGTCAGCTCATCTCGACTGTACCCATATTTGAAGACTAGGAAGTGTGATGTTGCTATGGTAATAAGTTGCTAGGATACCTCCAAGCAGCCAGTGTAAGCTGACTTTGTTAAACGGTATCACAAGGATTAAGAACTAATACGTGTTTTGATTGGATAGAGTGACTAGAAGTGTTTCTTTGCATTATTTAGGAAGCCAAATAGGGACCTTTGAGATAATTTATCCTAACCTTTTGTTCATTTCACAGATTAATTTATTCAAATATTTATTGAGCACATACTATGTGTCAGGCAGTGTGATAAATAATGGAAGACACAGGGCACCCTTGAGATGTGCACAGGAGATGTGGAGACCAAGACCCAGAGAGACCAGGAAGTTGCCTAATGGACACAAGGCCCCTGGACTTGTACAAGAGTCTTGAATCCCATTCCAGTGCTATTTGCCACAATGTGAAAAAACTTGTTGGAGGGACTTCCCTGGTAGTCCAGTGGTTAAGAATCTGCCTTCCAAGGTAGGGGACGCAGGTTCGATCCCTGATCAGGGAACCAAGATCCCACATGCCACAGGGCAACTAAGCCCATATGCCACAACTACTGAGCCTGCACACCACAACTAGAGAGAAGGTCAGGTGCTGCAATGAAGAGCCCGCGTGCTGCAATGAAGATCCCGCGTGCTGCAGCTAAGACCTGACACAGCCAAATAAATAAATTTAAAAAATTATTTTTCAAAAAAAAAAGAAAAATCTTGGACAAAAATTAATATGAATTAATATTCAAAATGAGCTTCTACTGGCTTGCTCAGCTTTCATAAGAGAAAAGACTTTTCAAGAAGCATGCATTCAATAAGCATTTTACTGAGTGCTTACTGGGCCTACTCTATTGTAACATGCCAGATGCTGGGGAAACACAGTCATGTTCTAGTAGGGCCAAAAGAAAATCAAAGGAAGAATTCTGGCCAGTGGGATGGTTCTGTTGTGGAGGCATGCTCAAGTTGCCATGGCAGCCCAAATGAGGGGAATGAAAGCTGCCCTAAAGGGGTGATGAGCTTTGAAGGACAAGCTTTGAAGAACAAGTAGGCATTAAGGAGGCTTGGGGCAAGCAGGCCTTTCCAGGAACGGACTCCATGTGATGTAATTAATATGTTACTACAGTGAGGACTGGCATTTTCTCAGCAGTGCCTGAGGGCAGGTGCCTGATACCTATGGGGACCACGTGTTCAGTTTAAACAGTCAACAACTTTGTCCCAAAAAGTTGGAGCCATTTCAACCAACCATATTCTAGATTGGGAAATGGGGTATTGAAGCCAATATTTGAACAGATCTTAAAGTACATGGTGCTGGAGTCAGTATGAATGGTTCAAGTGGTTGAGTTATTCTGCCCGAAACATTTGTCCCAATCACAGACCCAGCACTGTTTTAACTCCTTCCTTAACACCAGATCCATAAAGGCTTTGCTTCCCCTTGTGCCCGCCTCCTCCAGGCTGCCTGTCCTACACCGTTAGCCCTTGTCTCTGGAGACAGTTTCGTGTCCACTGTGATCTCCTCCCTGCTTGGCTGGGCCCTCTCTTTCACAGGAGACTTGGGGCTGGTCTGGTCATCGATGGCACCGACAGGCAGAGGCACTCACCCTCCCAAGCCTTGCACCCTGAACCTCCATTCTGTTCCATGTTGGGGAGGCCTCCACCAGCATCCTGCCCCACCCGCCCGGCCACATTGTCCGGTCTCCAGCACCTCACCTCTTGCTTCCAAGCTCAGCGCTGCCCGTCCTGGTCTCTGCCTGGTGCTTTGGGCAGTGGCGGATGAGCCAGACCAGCCAGTCGTTGGCCTTTCTGACCCCTGTCTCTCAGCCCCCACTGCATGCTGTGCCCTATTTCTTAGAAGTCACTTAGGACTCCAGATGCCTCCAGGGTGAGAAATGAGCTTCTCCCCTCCTGCATTTCACCCACTGTAAGACATCATTGACTGCTACATGCATTATTATTTTATGTACTTCTAAGAAAGAAAAATTCTGCCATTAAGCCATAACACGATGTTTTCTTATCACTTCATTTTCTAAAAATTTCTATATATTGAAGATTTTTTTACTTCATTAGACATGGTTTTTATCATAGATCACTCTTGTGCATACACGGGAAATACACCCAAAGTAAAGTGATTTAAATATTCCTAAAACTTCTGCAGAGTGTTCAACTCTTTTGAATCATTTTTCAACTTGAGGTGTTAGGTGTTTGTGTTTTTCTACAAAACATCGACCTCTGTGCCATCAAGAGCAACATTTCTTAAGAGTTCTCCACCTGAGTCTCTGGGATTTCCTCCCAAGCTGCTGAAATTCATCCCACAGGTTTTCAGGCCATGTGCAGCAGGTGACGACCATGTCAGGACCACCACCTGGCATGAGTTGTAAGACCTATCCTGACTTCAGAGAGTTTAATGTCTGTCTTAGAATAATGGAAACAAGGGGACGTCAGACCTGCTGTTCCCCACACACGACCACCGCTGCAAAACTCACCAGGGAAAAGCCCAGGACCTGAACTTGTCTACCTCAGTCTTTTGACACGGCACCACCCTGCGTGCATCTCCAGAGATGTCTAAGCTGTGACTGGCTCTTCCTGGCGGCCTCGTTCCTGGCAGCCCCACCCCAGTGGGAGAAGGATGAGCTTCAAAGCCGGCACCACAGCAGGACCTGTGTTCAAGGACTCTGAATTCAAACCTGTCAAATTCATGCCTGGATCCCTCTGAAGAGTTCCTGGAGTGAGTGGTGTGCTGAGGCAGGGTAGGCCTGCAAGGAGGGTTCTCACACCCAATACCCTCTTTTATAATCAACACTTCTAGACACCAAAGATGGCTGCAAATACATCTGTCCCACCTGATCTTCTAGAACTTGGTCACTCCTTTATCCAGAGATGGAGCCCAGCCTCCCCACCCCTCGAATCTATGTGAGTTTTGTTGTTTGTGACCAACGGAACATGGCAGAAATGAAGTTGACTTCTGAGGCTGATTCAGACAAGGCCGTGCAACTTCCATCTTGCTTTCTGGAGCCCTGACGGCCAGGTAAGCAGTCTGACCACCCTGAGGTGACCACTCTGAGGAGCCCAAGCCAGTTACCATGAAAAAGCCTGAGACTGCGTGGCAGGAGACAGGCCTGGCCGGCCTGCAGCTGCTCAAGTCCAGCCTGGATCTGACCCCAGCCATGAAGGATAAAGGAACTGCTGTTACTCTAAGCCACTACATTTGGGGATGGTTTGTTACATGACCATAGCAGATGGAACCCACCTTTGAGGATGGGGTGTCATTCCCACGGGGAATGACTGGCCTAGAGTCATTAAATCCTCCACGTGACCACCAAGAACAGCGTCTCCAGGGAAAGGCTTGGAGCGCCGAGACCACTGGTTTGGCCACTTCCTGCTCACAGAGCTTCAATTACCTTCTCCATGCCCTCTTCTCCTCTTCATCACCCTGAAGTCTTAGGATGGAAAATTTAGATACCTTACCATCTATCACATAAGCAAGGAACAACTTGAGCTAGCTCTAGAAGCTGGAAAAAGGTCAAATGGATGACAGATAATTCTCTATTTAGTTACACCCTGGCCTTGGCTTTGGGGCTCCATCCTGGCATCGGGGGCTGCATGGGGTGTGAGGTGGTGACAGACCTTGCCTGCCTTGCTCCATGCCGATAGCGAGGGCGTCCAGGCCTCCACACTCGGCCGGACTAGTCTCCGTGAGACATGAATTTCATACAACTTGGGGAATGTTCTTTAGGAAAAATAGAAACCAAATTTAGAAAAAACGAAACCAAAGGGAATATCGATATAGGATGTAAAAGCACAACCAATAACAACTTTAAAAAGCTGAAAAATACCACAAACATGACAAAATCCAGGGAAAAAAAACCCCATAAAATTATGATGAGTTAATTACCTGACGTGATTTTATGGTATTCTTTCCTACTTTGGGGGGTTGCATACTCTTTTATTCCATTTTATACTATCATTTTCTATATAGTATGAAGTAGATTAACCTAGTCCAGAAGGTCAGGACCAGAGACTGATTCCCTTAGGAAGTGACATTAAAAATAAGAAAGAATGAGAGTTAGTGAGGCAAAAGGTGCATGTGGGAGGGGGAGCTGGGGCAGGGGTGGAGGGTCAGTGGCCTGGGGAAGGGGATGAGGGTTGCCCTGCAGTGAGCCTGAGGTCAAAGTTGCTTTCTCAGCTCTGGTGGGTCAGAGGATGAGAAACTAAAGGGGAGGTGATCAAAATGCAGGGGAAACGCCTGCGTGGAATATTATGCAGCCATTAAAAGGGATCCTGTGGGGGCTACGTAGCAGCATGGAGCAACACTTTGGCTGCAAATTGCAGGCATGAGTTTCTACACAAAAGCACAGCCACGTGAAGAATTATGGAATCTCATGAACAAGATCCCTATTGGAACAAAGAGGAAGTTTGAGTCTCTAGCCTTTTTTTCCACCTGTGCTAGGCATGGGTTGTTTGTGCTACACAGCATCCCTGCCCCCTCCCTCGGGGGTCTGCTATATCCCCAGATCTCCTCTCTGCTCCCCCAGCCACCACGAGGGCGGAGGAGCCTGGCCTGGTCAGTCAACTGCATAGTCCTAGTGCCAGCAGGGAGGGCCCAGGTGAGCATGTGACCACACCTGGCCACTCAAGCTCCACCGTGACTTTCTCATTTGGGGCTGAAGAACTTCAGTCCTCCAACTCAACAAACTACCCAACATTCTTCCTAGGACGGGTCCCATGTCTGCCCTGAATCTTTTCCTTTTTTCTTTAGATTCATTTGGGTTGGGTTTCTGTAAACTCAAAAGAAAAAAGCAATTTCCTTTTTATTTTTTTAACTGGTCATTTTAAAAACAAAATACGTACACATTGTAGAAGGTTCAGGCAATATGAAAAAGTATAAAGAAGAAAGTTTATGTGTCTCTCCCTGTCATTTATTTCCAGTTTTATCACGTTGTGCTCAGAGAGTGTGATGTGTACTCTGTCATTTCAGAGGTGGTACAAGACTGGAGAGGATTTACTGAGATTTTCTAACGCCCAATAGATGAGTAATTTGGTAAATGTTTCCTGGGTCCTTAAAGGTAGATTCTCTGCTTCAATCAACAGAGTTCAGGATTTATCTTTCATTTTGCTGACGTTTGTGCCTAAGTTTTTTGTTTGGAGTCTGGAGATAATATAATAGTATCTCTACCTGATATAGTTGGGTTGTCACATATGTTAACACATGCAAAGAGCTTACTAAGAATAGTGCCCACAGCACAGTAAGCACTGCCAGAATATTTGTTGCCATCATCATCGTTATTATATATCCTAGATCCTGTACTTAAACGTTGACATTTTATCTGCCAAGGACTGAGTTTGTGGTCTCCCAATACTGTTGTGTTGACTTCTCCTTGCATTTTCCATAGATATCCTGTATATAATCTGAAATTCATGCGGTCATTGTGGATAAACTCTTGATCAATTAAAGAAAGCTAATACAGATCTAGCCCCTTAAACCCTTTCCTTGGGGCTGCCAGCTGTTTGTGTCTTATCCCATCTTTCCTCTTATTCCCCGGTCCACGTATTCCTTAAATTCCCTGAGCAAAGCCTGCTTCTGTTGGGGAATCAGTCTTCTAGAGAATGCTCTTTATCATTTACAGCCAGCGTTCACGTCCCTTTCATGAACAGACCGCATGTTGTTATTTCCTGTTTATTTCAGTGAATTGGAGGCGATCCTTCCACTCCTTTGCCCTCAACAAGCACATGGCTCACTCACCTGCTCGCCCCTCCCTGTTACCTGGCCTCTGCCTACATCCCCACCTGGAACCAGTCCTGGACCGCAGGAAGTTGGGAATGGATCAGTCTGTTCTTTAGTGGCCAGGAGAGGCTGGGGGGCTGGGTCTGTGGGTAATAGCCGTCCTCCCGGGGCTTTTCCAAGGGCTGTTTTATAATTACTGAAAACCCCACCAGGGTCATCTGAGAAGAAAGAGAGAAGTCCTTGCCACTGCATCCCCTGGGAATGCCTGTGGAGGGTAACAGGCCCCGGGGGGTAGGAGGGGGCTGCGCTCATATGCGCATCAGGGCGAGCAGAGCACTTGGCAGGGGTGGGGCGGGGATGGGGGAGAAGGCCCCAGAAGGCAGCTTCATCTCTCTGCCTCTGGCCTCTACCAGGCTGCCTTTACCTGGAGGGAACGTGAACTTCCATGTTCCTGCCTCTTGCAGAGTTAGGGGGCGAGGCCATGTGGTTTCTTTTCCTGGGAGTTTTCTGTGGCCTTAAGTCCACGGTGGGTGTTTCTCTTTCCTCTGCCCTGCCCATGCCCTGTCCTTCCTCCTCAGAAGTGAACGTGTTTTAAATATAACCCCCCACCTCCTGCTCACTGCCTGTCCCTGAGGAGGGCCAAGGTACAGCGTTTGTTAGCTGGGCTCAGATTCTGTCGCCATTCACTAATTTCGTCAGATAAAATTTCTCTGTTTTTTTTCTCATGTTCATTTGTCTGTGTGGAGGGGACGGTTTGGAGAAAAAAGTTTTCTGTGCAATAAACCAAAGTCATAGGACCCCCGCCTTCCCTCATCTGCACGTCTGCCCTGGTCTGGTTTACTCAGCAGCCTTTGGCCTGAGTAACTGTGAAGGTGGCGGCCACTCTCCTCAAATGTTTCTGCTCAAAGCAGCAGCTTTGCCAGAAATTCGATAACCAAGGAGACTCTGGCTCCGGACAGCATGGGGCCCAAAAGTGTGAATTCAGCACCAGCCGCCGCAGCTGCAAGGAAAAAGCAGAGAACTGAGAAGTGCGAGCATCTTGCTGACTCTGCTGAGAAAGGCAGAAATAGGTGTTTGGGGGGATGCAGCCGGGGCCACTCACCTCCCATGAAGCAAAATGCGAGAGGGGCCAGCATCAGGTGGAGACCGTGCTGGGTAAGTGCTGCCTGCTTTACCCGCCCCACAGGAACCACAAACCCAGCGGCTCAGAGGAGGAAGAGGTCAGGTGCTGGCTGAGTCACCACCGCAGTTAATGGGGTCAAGGATTCCACGGAGCTGCCCGGCTTCTCTCTCCCCTTGATGACTGGTTTCTCCAGGCCAAGCGGTTTCCTCATACTGCCGCAGGAAGGTACTGGATAAGAGGGGAGAGACCAGAGGCAGGTGTGCCATCACCTCCCTGCCTGCCTGCAGATGGGAAGATGAGGCAGGCGAAACGAACACAAGCCACAGAAAGATGAACACTCTAGGGGGGCTGGCTGAGACGGCACCCTCTCACTGGGAGAGTGCGTGTGGGGGTGATACAGGGGATCCACGGGCTGTCCCCCTCAACAATCCCCAGAGCCAAAAAATAAGAAGATTTAGTATAAACAAAAAGGCAAGCTGACGACTGCACTGCCAGGAGGCTCTGACGTGCCGGGACAGCCCAGCAGTAAGATGCAGTCTGTAAGGGCTGTGAAGCAATGTGCGCGGCTGGGCCCCGGGCCGGGTCTGCACAGGCCCAGCTCCAGGTAAAGTAAGAGGTGCCATCACTCTGATCCCGCTCGGCCACAGGGTCCTTGCCTCCTCACAGGGATGAGCGAGGGCTGCGGGACACACAGCACAGATGGAGCGGGTGCAAGCTGTGCCCTGGGAGGCTCTCAGGCATCCCTTCCCCCGGCCTGCCTACCTGGGGAGCTGACGGAGGGTCAGGGCCAGGTTAGGAGACAAAGGACAGAGTTGGCCACCTCTCCAGGCACCTACCTGATCTCCACAGCTGCTCCCACCCCCACTGCTTCAAAGGCCAAGAGCTGCCACCCGTCCCCACCCACCCCTTCTTCACAGCCCTCTCGCCCAGGGCTCCTGCCCTGTCAACACCCTCCTTCCCCTCCTGGAGCCTCGCTGAGGACTTGGCTAGTAGCTCACACCACCTTCTCCAGCAGCCGTCAGTTTCTGGCTTCATCACATGGACCTTGACTTTCCCATGATGGCTCCACCTCAGCTTCAGAAACACCCTCTCTGGCTCAGGTACCCCTCCCCACCCACCGCAGCCCATGCTGGAGTCCGACCTCACCAAGACCTCCAGTTCACTAACCCCTCCGGGGTCACCTCCTGCCTTCAATTCCCGTCTTATTCAGGTTAAACCTTACACCCCACAGTCCAGCATTACGTCTCCTCTAATCTCAGCCCCCTTGCCCCTCCTCCCTTGTGCTCCTCTGGGAAAGGTCCAGCTCTGCCTCAGTGACCTCGTCCCACCTGAACGCAGCTGTGGGGGAAACACGTGTGTGTGTGTGTACACCGTCCCCCCCAAGATGTGGTACATCTGAGCACCTAGATCCTGGTCTCACAGCTCAGCCCCGCCTGCCCTTCTGCGTTTCTGTAATCGACTTGCTTTCCCAGGTGCGGATGAAGGACTGTCTCACGCCCTCTGACAGCATCTTCCACCCACGTCCAGCCGACGGTCTCACTTCCTTTCACCAGGAAGAGATTACAGCTCCTTCAGCCCACCACTAATTGAGCCCCTCCTCCTCTATACTTTCCCCTCCTCTTCTTGAGCCCATTGTGTTGCAGGACTGGCTGTCCTCCTCTCAGAGGGCTCAGCCCGCCTCCTTTTTTACGACTGTGCCCCTTCAGGAACCCTCTCTCCACTCTCCACCTTGACTGTTCCCATCGACACCCAGGCTCTCCCACTGCAAACCCTCCCTGACCTGACAGCCCTCTCCACTTCTCGCCCCATTTCTCACACCCTCTGGACCCGCTTCTCACTGTCCACCCCACCACCACCTACTCACTCAACCAACGCCCACCCCTTCCTGAAACGGCTCCCCTCCAGGTCATCCAAGACTCCACGCTAAGAAATCCAAGAGACAGTTCTGCCCTCCTTTCACCGAAACGCTCATGAGAGCTTGGCATGTCCACCCTCTTCAAGCAGCTTCCTCTCAACTCCTTGTCCTCCTGAACGTGTCCTGCTCCCCCCACCAGACTTTCAGGGCATAGGGCCCTGTCCTGAGTCTTCTTCTCTTTTCTCTCTCCCTGGATGACCCCATCCAGTCTGAAGTATTGCCACACCATTTTTATGTGGATGACTCACAAATTTAGGTCGCAACACCTCCAAAATGACCTTGATTCCATCCCCTCCAAAAGCCTGTGTGGTCTCCCTTCCAGCTTTGCCAGGCTTTCCCTTCATCCGTAAGTTGAACACCTTAGGGCACCAGCTGAAAAGTCACCCTTGAGTCCTCTCTCTCCTCACCCCACCCTCTAGCCAGCCCATCAGAGGGCCTGTCAATGCCGCCACCACCATCTCTCAAGGGCTCCCACTTCTCTCCACCTCCTCTGCCATCCAGGCCCAGATCAGCACCACCTCCCACTTCCCCTCCTACCCGCTTCCAGTCCATGCTCCACACACCTTACCCCGACCATGGCCTGTAAGGCTCTGTACCATCTGGCTCCTGCTTCACCTCCCCTTGCTTACTTTAGTCTAATTACACTGGCCTTTTGTTGCAAATTCTCTGCTTCCCCTTACCCCCCGCTGCCACCCCCAATTGAGAAATGGAGTCTCACTCCCTACCTTTGCTCTGGGACAATTTGCCAAGATTCGTTCCCAGAGCCTTAACACGTGCTCCTCCCTGGAACACCCAGAATCCTCTCCCCACACTCCTCCCTGGCTGTCCTTTCCATCCTTCAGCCTAAATGCTCTTCACAAAGGCCCTTCTGGACCACCTCAACTAAAAGTGAAAGATACCAAGGTGGGACCTGTAGCAATCCTTTATTTCCTTCTTAACACGGACATAAATAAAACAAGTAAATAAGCATCATAATTTAATTAATCTTATCTTCCTTTCTAGAGCAGTGGTTGGCAAACTGTGGCCCACAGGCTGGCCACATCCCTTTTTAAATGGTTTTATTGGAACACAGCCACACCCACTGATTTATGTATTGTCCACTGCTACTTCTGACTTGGCAGAGTTACGCAGTTGCTACAAACACCGTGTGCCCCACCAAACCTAAAATATTTACCATTTGGCCCTTTAAGAAAAAGTTTCCTGGCCGCACGGAGAGCAGTCTATGGCTCTCACATCGCTAGATCACCAATATCTCATACAGCTAATTTGTTGAAGGAATTGAAGGGCTTTGAGGCCCGGCTATAAGCCCTTCTTTACTGGAAGACTCTTTTTTGTTGGGGCAGGTCTAGATCAGGGCCACTGGGCCAGCTCCCTTTACTGTCCCCAGAGTCTAAGGGATCCCAAGTGAAAGCCCTGGAGGAAATGCACCAGAACCCAGGAGTCTCGAGTCCAAGGTCAGTCCAAGGAGGCCAAACCTTTTCCTCACCCCTTCTACCCAGTTTCAGAAGAGGGCAGGGGGTAGGTTAGGGCCCTCTACCACCCTTTCTGGGGGATACTGCTCTGGCCAACCCCCAGGCAAGGATGCAACTACTTTCAGGGGGAAAACGGGTCCTCTGCTTCTCTGTCCTCCCCAACAACCATGGGCTGGGCTAGACCCTGGGAACAGCCATGTAGGAGTGTGGGGAGAGACCCTCCCTGGTTCAGAAGCTCCTCCCCAGCAAGGAGATGGGTATGGCGACAAGCTACGCCCCACACGTGCCACTTCCTGCTTAAACTGGACATGGCGAGGGATGGGGGAGGCATCAGCTTATGTGTGAGTGCGTGTCTGGGGGTCACTAGGCTGTGTGTGTGCACATGTACAGGGAAGAGGCAGGCTCTGTGAATCTGTCAGGGCGCCCAGGATGAGCTGCGGACTTTTGCCACTGATGCCATGAGTCACCACGGTCTGCTCAGAACACACTACATACCTTTCCCTTTTAATCTGTTATCATCTATCAGGCCTAGGCCCAGAGGAGAAAACATCCCCTTTTTCCTCCCTCCCTCCCCAGTACAAAGCCCCTGATCTCAGGCAGGTTCCATGGGTTCGTGGAGGGCAGCCTCTAGGGACGAGCTGAGAACTTAAGGCGTGCGAAAGAGCCAGGTTCCAGCAGTCCGAGGTTCTGGAGGGCTTCCAGCAGCTGTTCCCGTGCATTTCCAATAAAGGTATTCTCCAGGAAGGCAGGCAGGCCTCCCACACCATCCCGCAGGGTGTACAGGGGCACCCGTACCAGGCCCAGCACCTGGAAAATAAAGGAGACATGAGACTCTGGAAACGCAGGGAGCTCGTCCCAGCCAGATCTTTCTAGATCAGAGGTCTCACCCCTTTATCAGTCCAGCAGAACCAGGCCTGAGGATGCACACCTCTGTGGCCCTAGAGGGCCCAGGTCTTTGCAGACAAATGACCCAGGTCATGCTCTCCAGCTCCGCAAAAGCTAACCCTTCCCACATCACTGTAGTGGCTCCTGCCTCCGGGATGCACCCTGGGCCCTACGCCAGTAGTCCTCAAAATGCGGTCCCCGGAGCAGCCGCATCAGCACCATTTAGGAACTTTTGAAACATGCAGTTCTCAGGTCCTTCTACCCCTCCCCCACTGAGCTGGCAATTCTGGGAGTGGGGCCAGTAATCAGTTTTAATAAGCCTCCCAGATGATTCTGATACCCGCCAAAGTTTGAGAACCATCGCCATACACAATGTCCCCCTCTCCCCTCGCCTAAGTGCCAGGGTTTTCCCACAAAACATCAGGCCACTTCTACGCAAGAAAAACAGGGGACTAAGGTGCAATGCCTGCCACTACCAAGGGGGAGTAGAAGAGTAACTTGGGTGGGTGTGTTCTACAAAGACAACTGTAGAGGCTTGTGAAGTGGGGAGGGGGTTAGATCTCTGCAGGGAGACCAGGTTGGCTGCAACTAGTCACCCAGACCCCAACTACACGAGGAAACTTCGGGACAGGCCTTCGGGAGCTGGAGGACGCGGGGTGGGCTCCTGGGCTGGCCCCACCTCCAGCCCGTGGTCCCGGGCGCGCGGCGCGCCCATCTCCACCGCAGTCAGCTGCTCCAGGGTCAGGCACTTTGCGTAGAAGTGCGCCACGACGCGCGGCCGGGACCCGGCGTGCGAGCTGCGGTAATCGGCACGCTCCACGCGGAAAGAGGCCGTGGCCTCGCCCAGTTCCTCGCCCAGCTCGCGGTTCAGCCCGGCCTCCAGGCTGCCGTCCCGCAAGTCCACGAAGCCGCCGGGGAAGCCCAGGCGCCCGTCAAAGCGCATCTGCATCTGCGGGAGAGGGAAGCGGAGATGGCCGGGGGCGCCCAAGGCGGCGTGGCCGCGGGGCGGGGGCGGGCGGTGGCCGGGCGCGCCCCTTCCTCACCAGCACGGCGTAGCGCAGCGGGATGCGGCCGAAGAGCAGCCCCGGGTCCGGCGCGTAGAGCAGCGCGTGGCACGCGTGCCGCCAGCCCGGCCCCAGCTGCAAGGCCTCCGCCAACTCCAGCCTGCGCATCCCGGCCATGACCGGACCTCCCCGCTCGGCTGTCCAGGGGGCCGACGTGGGTAGCGGGCGGGGCGGCCAGGACCAATCCCTGCAGGGCCCGGCGGCCAGGACCAATCCCTGCAGGGCCTGGGGCGGGGCGCGGCCGTGGGCCCGGGCGGCAGCCAATCAGAACGGGGCGCGGCGGCGGGTGTCCGACCCCGGGAAGCCTAGGGCCAAGTGGGACCTGGGGGAAGTTGGCCTTGGTACGGGCAAGGCTGCAGGCGTGGCTAGGTCCTGGACGCGGCGGGAGACCGTTAATAGTGCTGACGTCACAGTCGAGCTCCAGGGGACTTCCCCAGCCGGTTGGGAGAGCTGGGTCATGCGAAGAGGTTTGTAGGCTGGTAGAGTTTAATTATCTAATTAAGGACGCGTCCTGGGAGCCACACCTAGTTGGTCTGGATGGTACACGAAGCCCGGGTCCTAGGGTGGGGTAAGGGTTAGCAGAGTTGGCTTCCGAGCCGCGGCCTTGCCTGGGTGGTGGGAACAGAGGAGCGATGGGTGTCAGAGCCATCCTGAGGGTGACACTGCGGGGACTCAGTAGCTGATTGAGTGTCGGGGGGACTTTGCCAGGATGACGTCAGGGTGCATGGCGCCGTCACTTTCTGGGATGGGGATAGTGTAGTTCTGAAATTGGGGGTGGCAATAGGTGGTGGATAGGATGGACAGACCCACGAGATTTTCCGGGAAAGGGTAAGGGAGGAAAGGGCTGTGGGTGAAACCCTGTAGGCACAGGAAGGAGAGAGAGCAAGGGTCAGAGGTAGAAGAAGAGCCCAAGGCTTTCTAGACTTTACTCTCACATACGCTCGCTCAGACCACTGAGCTGTGAAGCAAGGTGGGGAACCGTGCACCCCCAGGGCAGGGGGCTGCTCAGGACCTGATGCTGAGTGAGGAACAGGGGTTCAGAATCCCTCGCCCCAGGCCTCCCCACTTTTTCTCAGGCCCTGCACTCTGTGCAGGTCATCTCTCCTCAAGAGTCAATACTTATTACACAAAGGAAAGGAGGAGGCAGCTTCTCGAGAGGGGCTGGGCTTGGAGTCACAGACTGTTAGTAACAGCACGCGATGAGAAAGAGCCCAAGAACCCACCCAGAGACAGGCTGGCGACCTTAGCAAGGCAGTCAGTTCTCTCAGATCCCAGTCTCTCATCTGTTAAGTGCAGAGTATTCCAACCTCTTAGGGATGTTAGAGATTTAAAGCACTTAGAACGGTGCCAGGCACAGCAAATGTAGCCATCCGTGGAGTCAAGGGTGGGGCAGAGTCTTATGTTAAAGGCCCGCTGGTTGGAACTGAGCCACACTCACCAGGCCTCAGCATGGGGGCTGGGGGGTGGGGTGGGTGGAGTGAGACGTTCCTGGCATCATCTTTCCTAGCTTAGTCTTCTGAGTAACATGGCAGAGACGGTATCTACTGACATCAGGCAACTGGATCGAGGTGATGAGACACACTCATTCCCCTCTTAGAGTTCTAGGGGGGCCTGGAAATGGCCCTGGTTAAACGATTAAACCTTGCAAAAAGCTCATAAAGACTGCCAATTCCAGAATGTAAATTGGTGCAGCCACTGTGGAAAACAGTATGGAGGTTTCTCAAAAAACTAAAAATAGAGCTGCCATATGACCCAGCAATTCCACTCCTGGGTATATATCAAAAAAACAAAAAATAAAACAACAACAAAAAACAGAAACACTAATTCAAAAAGGTACATGGACCCTAATGTCTGTGGCAGCATTACAATTGCCAAGACACAGAAGCAACCTGAATGTCCGTTGACAGACAAATGGATGTGGTATATATACAATGTGATACTATTCAGCCATAAAAAAGAACAAAATTTAGCCATTTGCAGCAACATGGATGGACTTGGAGGATACTGTGTTAAGTGAAATAAGTCAGACAGCAAAAGACAAATACTGTATGATATCACTTATATGTGGAATCTAAAAGATACAACAAACTAGTGAATATAACAAAAAAGAAGCAGGTATAGAGAACAAACTAGTGGTTACCAGGAGGGAGAGGGAAGGGGGGAGGGGCAGTATAGGGGCAGGGGATTAAGAGGTACAAAATATTAGGTACAAAATACCTACAAGGATACATTGAACAACACGGGGAATAGAGCAAATTTTTTTTTTTTTTAAATAATGTGAGTTTTTTTTTTTTAATTTTTATTTATTTATTTATTTATTTATTTTTGGCTGTGTTGGGTCTTCGTTTCTGTGTGAGGGCTTTCTCTAGTTGCGGCAAGTGGGGGCCACTCTTCATCGCGGTGCGTGGGCCTCTCACTGTTGTGGCCTCTCTTGTTGCGGAGCACAGGCTCCAGACGCGCATGCTCAGTAGTTGTGGCTCACGGGCCTATTTGCTCCGCGGCATGTGGGATCTTCTCAGACCAGGACTCGAACCCGTGTCCCCTGCATCGGCAGGCAGATTCTCAACCACTGCGCCACCAAGGAAGCCTGCAAATATTTTATAATAACTATAAATGGAGTACAACCTTTAAAAATTATGACTCACTATATTGTACACCTGTAATTTATATAATATTATACATCAACTATACCTCAATAAAAAAATAATAAAAGCAAAAAGACCTGCCACTTCCAGACCAATCGAATCAGAATCTCTGGCAGTGGTGCTTAAGTGTAAGTGTTTTTTATATGTGTTTCAGGTGACTCTAATAAGGAGCCAGGGCTGGGAACAGTGCCCTAAACCCTTACCCCTAACACTCCAAAGGGTTTCTTGGTTTCTCTCCTAGAAGGGTTTCCTTGAAGGATTTAGGGTCAAACATGCACTTTCCAGAGCTACTGGCTGTTGTATTTTTCTTTTATGGTTGCTTGAGGAGACTTTTTAAAGATAGATTCAGCTATTTCTAAGGCAATGTGAAAAACTATGAAAGCAAGGCAACAGCTCTACAAGAAAGTGACTGGAGGCCAGAGCTTTTTCAGGATGAATGAATATGGAAGCCCTCAAGACCCTCCAATCTTGCCTCCCCTTCCAAACTGCTCTCTGCCTCTGCTGGGGGAGCCCAGCCTCTACCCTCTGCTATTCCACCTCCTGAGGCAGACTGCCTAGCAGTTGGGGCTGAAGGTAGAGAGCTGAACCATGTGCCTCCGGAGATGCTGCAAGTTCAAAACCAAAAATAGCTCAGTGTTCAGCCTCAGAGGATGCTAGGGAACATATTCATTATTTTTAAGATAATGAGGAAAGGAATTAAGCATTTATCCTTTTTATATGGGCTCTACCTCAGGGTAACCAAATAGTTGATGAGGGGAGGTTTTTCTTTCTATGGAGAATTCCAGTTATTCAGAGAAGAAAGATGGAGCCAATCAAAACTTTGCTTTTTTTTTTAAGCTTTAAAGAATTAAGAGAGCCTAGGAAATGATCATCAATGGCTGCTAACATCACTAAAATGATGGAAGAATGCACCACCTATGAAATATTCTTGCCAAAAAATTGAATTTGAATCTAACCACCATATTATAAGAAATACAAAAGAACATCTTTTTCAAATATCAGGAAGAAGCTAGAATGATCCAGGTGGTAGTGGATTAGAGTTGGAGACATCAGTAAGAATTTGTTTAGTTTAGATACAGATGGTTACATACAGAAACATTTTTGGATAAGTGTATATTCAAGGATTATTTCATACACATATAAATTTAATTGCTCTGTCAGCTGGGAGGGCCTAGAAGCAGCGATTCCCCAGGAGCAACAAGCACACCCAGCTCCCAGATCTTGGTTTCTGTTACCATTTCCCAATTAAAGGAATCAAGACTCCTTGGAGAAGTGCTGATTCAGGCACCGGGGCAGGAAATATACACAGTGGATACATGATGAGCCTGGAGCATCTTGTGATGCCAGAAAATAAGGAAGTGCACTGAAAAGCCAAAAATCAATAATGAAAAACAAAGAAAAACCACCCATATCGATGGGAGTTTGTCAAAGGGATAAGGACACAGGAGCCAACTCAAGAGCTAAAGAGCTCCCTACAGCTAAAGCTGAAACAGCCTGGGCTAGAAAATAAAGCAGTATTGGATTATAACCCAAAGGATGAAATAAATCTCTACGGGTCTATACTGATCTAAATCATGAATAAGTACATAAATGGGGGGAAAGAAGATCTCCCACGCAGAAGTAGTTGAAATAATTTATATAGGAGCTGTGCCCTGAAGACGGTGAAGTGTAACTGCCGACTCCTTCAGCGTGGGCTGCTGAGAACAGCCACTTCTTTCCAAAGGGGGCATAATGGAAGGGGGTAGGGGTGGGGCCTCTGCCGGGTGATCCGGGGCAGTATCAACAGTGGTAAGTCCTGGGGGGGGGTATGCACTCGTGATATGATGGTAATTATAGGGGTGACTGCGTGAACTGTCTGGGGTCTCTGTACTGTCTTCACAATTTTTCTGGAAATCTAATACTTCTAAAAAGTAAAGTTTATTTTTTTAGAAAATCAGGATGATGCCATCTAGACTGAAGGAAACTTTACGAAAGAAATGAGCTGGTTTCTTCAATAAATGAATTACATGGGGAAAGGAGATGGGGGTAGAATCTATACATTAAAAGAGATTGAGGAGACATATCTAGTGAAGGGATTACTTGGATCCTAATCTGAAGAAACAAAGAAAGTGGGGGAGATGTGAATACTGAGTGGATATTTGATATATAGGAATTATTGATCATGCTTAAAATGTGATAGTAGTATTATGGCTTTTTACAAAAAAAGTCTTTATCTCTTATAGATACATGCTGAAATATTTATGAATGATAAAAAATTAGCCAGTGAGGGGGTAATGGGTGAGACTATAAATAAAATAAGATTGGCTATGAATTGATCATTTCTGAAGCTGAGTGACAGTTCCCTAACAAGGGCTTATTACGTTATTCTCTTTACTTTAATATAGTTCGATGTTTTTCATAGTAAAAAGTTAAAAATAAAAAGCACTTTGACTTCTCATGAAGTTAAAGGTAAAGGTTATAATTTACAGTTGAATAAAGCTTTGCATTTCACAAAACCCTTTCATAGATAGGATCCCTTTTGGTCCAGGAGAGGGAGAGGGAAGTGAGGGTCTGGTCTCACTTTTTAGGCAAAAGAAGACTGCAACCAGCATCTCCCATCTGTCAGGAAATTTTACATCATCCCACTTAATTCTCATAAAATTTCCCAGGTGTTTCAAATGCAGAGCCAAGACTAAGAACCACTGATTTTGAAGAGTATAGGAATGGGGGAGGGAGGGAGGGAGAGGAGGTGCTACCCTCAGAGAGCTGCCAGCTAGAGCCTGTTGGTGTTTATCCAAAAGGACCTACTGAAAGTGTTAAGTGCTGCTGTTATTATTATTTTTCAGGCATTCACATACCTGCAGTCACATCCAGCAGCCTTCAAGGAGGTGGCATTCTACAGAAGGCAGCCCTCTTCTTGGTTATTTGCAGGCACAGCATCAAAAATATCCACGGCTGTGTTGTCTGGAGCTCATCAGGTGGATCCATTTCACTAGGAAGACAGAACTTTTCAGACACCTCCAGTTCATACCTGGACCTCTCCCCCTGAATACCCCACAAATGCCTCAAGTCCAGCACACCCAGGAATGAGCTCAGTATTTCTTCCCCACCTGCGTCTCCTGTAACCCCATCTCTGTGTATGCCCACCGCCTGCCATCCTCCTTTACCCACCCCAGGCAGCCCTCACCCCTCAGCTCCCTTTCATTGTCTCCACGCTCCATGCCCTGACTCATCAGATGAAGGTCAGGCTTCATCTTTGCTCACCTGGACTAACCTCCTAACTGCCTTGCTGTCCTGCCTGTCTCACCCTTTTCAAACCTGCCCTTCACAAGGTCTCAAGTTACAGCTTAAAGTCATGCTGTCTTCAGGTGCTTCGCATTTCTAAGGGATTCTTGCAGAGCAAACTCAACAGCTCACATGTGAACTTCACCTTCTGTATTAGTGATCTGTTGCTGAAACATACTGTAAAGTGTAGTGACTTAACAATAAACACTTCATATCACAGTGGCTGAGGGTCAGGGACGGGATCAGCAAGGGCTGCAGTCAAATGAAGGCCTGACTAGGGCTGGAGAATTTGCTTCCCGGGTGGCTCACTGTCATGACTGGAGGTTAGTGCTGGTGGCAGAAGCCTCAGTTTCATGCCATATAGATCTCTCCATGGGGTTGCTTGAGTGTCCTCATGACACAGTGGCCGGCTTCTTTCAGAGTGAGGGACCCAAGGGAAAGCAAGATGGGATCCATGTCTTTTAGGACCTAGTTTTCAGAAGTCATACATGACTGCTACAGGATTCTCCTGGCCATAAGGCCACCCCTGATGCCACGTGAGAGGGAGTTGCACAGAGCAGGATACCTACCAGAGGTGAGGACCACTGGGGCCATCTCAGAAGCCGGCCACACACCTTCCTCTCAAACCTGCCGTGGTCATCCTTACACTTGAACCACCAGCACAAAAAGATGGCACATTCCTGGAACCCACAAGGCTTTGTGTTCTTCATGTCTGTAAGATCTTTGTCTCCTTCTTTCTTGCCTGAAATATTTTCCCCAGCTTTATTGAGGTATAATTGACAAATAAAAACTGTATATATTTAATTGATATACATTGTGAAATTACCACAATCAAGCTAATTAACATATCTATCACCACACATATTTTATGTGTGGTGAGAACACTTAAGATTTACTTTCTTAGCAAATTTCAAGTATACAGTAATACAGTATTATTAACTATAGTCACTATGTACATAAAATCTCCAGAACTTATTCATTCCATATAACTGAAACACTGTATCCTTTAACCAACTGTCCCTGTAAGTTTCCTGCTCCTGAGTGATCACTCAGCCAGAACGAGTTCAATGGCCAAACTCAGAGTCTGAGGGTAAGGAAATACTCTCTTCCCATGATAGTGGGAAGAACTACGAAGTTAAAAGGGAGCAGTCAGCATCCAGGGAGGGGTGAATTGGAACCAAAAATTCAATCAGAGAAGGAAAAAGCATAATATTTCGGAAAAAAAATGTTCTAGCTGTTGAAAGTTTGTCTCCCAACTAAACTTACAAATCTACTTTGCAAATACTCTATTGGAGTCAAGCTCTCAGTTCTGCATAAATGTTAACAACTCCGGTACTCCTAATGAGTATTTATGAATATATTATTTCATAATGTATATTTGTTGGACTAAATTTCTGAATTTCCTTCTGAAGTTAGGGGAGAACTGAGCGTCCTGAGGGCACTAGGGATGCTGCTTACCCCGGGGTCACACAGGTGGGTTCATGAATGTGAAGTGGGTTGAGGCCTGGTTGGGGGACGCAGCTGGTCCTCAGCACAGCTCGGTTGCCTTTTCAGAGCTGCTTTCTTCATGGCCTCTCAGCCGACTGTGAGCAAATTTTTAGTCAGATGCTGGCTGAAAATGGCTAAAAGTGTTTACTTTTGGGGTGTGTTTGCATGTTAGTACTAGAATCTTAGCCGCCTAAGGAAGTCTTCAGGGATGAATCTCCAATGATGGGAGATCAGGCAGCCTGACGATAAATAATTCCTCCTCCAAAGTTGAGAGCATCTTAACAGCGTTTAAAGCATACCCACACATTACACTGAACCCCATGAGCAATCTCCTGCGATTCAACATATGAGATAATCTTGCTTATTTTTTATGGCTATCTTCAGACAAAGGCAGGAAACTGAGACTCAGAGGAAATGACTTGCCCTGGATCACACAGTAAATGGCAACATTGGGGCCAGAATCCAAGTCATCTGGGAGCAAGTTCAGTTTGTTTGCCTTACACGAAGGAAGATCATTTTAAAACACTCTTTGCTGTGTGTCCACCCCTGCCCCTCCCCCGGTCCCCTCTCTCTGTCTCTGTCTCACCCCTTCTTCTCTTCCTCATTTTTCATTCTTTCTCCTTTATCATCTTGGTGGCCTGGCTCCCTTCCCTTCTGACACAGTAGTTAACACACATGAGTTACCCATCATCTTGAAAGAGGAGCGGGGTATTTCTACCCCCCTCCCCTTGAGTTACTGTCTGATTTGTCTGCCGCCTTTATCCTGATCCCATATAATGGACCTAGAGCTTTCACTCCAGCCTCAGCCCCAAATACATTAAATAATTAACTCCATCACTCTCCTTTGTGTGCCTTATCTCTGCATCACCCAAAATAGCTCGTGGCATTTCCTCTGCATAAATAGAAAGCAGAAAGGTCAGTTGGCATTTGTGAAATATATATATATATATTTTTACAAAGCTGAGAGCTAGCAGGGCTTCTTTATTCCCTCATTCCTGTGACTGATTCATAACAAACAACTTCCTAGCTTTCCAATTCCTCAGCCAGTTTCCACTCACCATCTTGCAATTTGGTCAGTGATTAATACCCACATTGAGTATGGCTGAGGGACAAAGCATTTTACCAATGGTAAAATCAAAAAGGAATTTTCTAGTCATCTTAAATCCTGTGCTGCCACTCCCAGTGAACCAACTAGAAGGTAAACACAGTGAGTTTCTTTTATAAGACATGGAGCTCTGATCCAAGATGGTGTTTCTTCCTAGCTTTCCTTTCTTCGATGCCTGATACAGTGCACAGCACAAATCCTGGAGGATAAGGTGTTTTTCTTCTGCACCTGTCTTCCTAGACATTGTAGGGGACCAGACTAGGCCACCTCCAAATATGCCACTTTGGCATAAGGATTATTTTGAGCTGAAAGTAATTAAACAGTAGATGCAGGAAGAGCCCTCTGCCTTCCCACGTTATGCCTAAATCATACATTTCCCATGAGAAAAGCGCTTTCCCTGGACCAGGGAGAGGAGAACATTCTTATCGCTGGAGATGGGGCACCAACGCCGAGACGAATCTGTACAAACAGACCTACTAACTCAACCCTTATTTTCCATCACTTTCCCCGTGTGTCTCCTAGTCACTGCCCCACAATTTACCCCTCCTCAGAGCTCAAATATATTTTTCTTTGTTTTGTCACATCTCCACAAACTGATTACTGCTCTTTCATCAAAACAGTACATAAGCTGTCTGGCTTGTTTCTCTGGTGTTTTCACTTCTTTCTAGAAAGCACCCCCCTCACCTCCCCAACCCCATCACATGCCATGTAAAAACATTAAGATCAAATAAAACGTGTATCCTTTTTCTCCTGCTGTCTGTTGTCAGTTTATTTTGTAGGCCCCAGCTGCGGCACCTAAGAGGGTAGAGGAGGTCTTTTCTTCCCTCCAACATGTTCTTAAACCGAGGGTGTTGTTCCCTGGACATGTTTATTTGTTTGTGAAATATTTGAGAATCTAGCTATTTCCTCTTTTGACCCAGCAACTCACCCAAGTGTCAGGGAGGAAGAAATTTCCCCTCCGCCCCTCTTGAGTTCTTGTGGCTGGACTAGTAATAAAATTAACACCAGACAGCTTAACAGGAGAAAAAGAAACACATTTTAATTCATGTGCCTGAAGGTCCCATAGAAATGGGACTTAAGAAGTGGGGCAGCTTTTATACTTTTTAGACAAAGAAAATACATTTGTGAGGAGCTGACAGGACAAAGAAACTTCGTTTTGGGTGCCCAATTAGTGAAGAATCTAAACAGAGCTTGGGCTTGGGTAGTAAACTAAAAGAAGTGGTAAAGTTTGTTTATACAGGCTTCTCTACCATGTTCCCTACCTCTGGTGATAAAGGTGTCCTTCTTCCAGACACAGGGAGGGCACCTTTCATATGAGATTTATTTCCTGCTTTTCAGGGAGACGCAGGAGGGTCAGAGTTTCCTTCTTGCATCGGCTGCTTCTCAAGCAACTTTAATTCAAAATCATCAATCTGTCGTGGTGGCATAATTTGGGGCTGCCCACCCTGAGCCCCGACACAAATATTCTGTTCTAACATGAAAACCATCAGCAAGGAGATTCAGAAACTTTTATTAACTTGGGTGCTACCCCTCTTCCAGATGTAGTTGAATCTGTTTGGTCATAAAAGGGCATGGGAGCTACAGGGAGCTCCTCCTGGTGGTGAGGGCTCTTCCTTGTTCGCACGAGGGGCATGTCCGCATCTGTTCCCCTCAGCAGAGTGGCCATGTGCTCCATCCATCCCGGGCTTCCCAGGGCAGACCTGGCTTTCAGTGTTCCCCCCTGGCAACAGCCGCAGTTTCTGGATTTTGACGTGAGCAATGTGCTCAAGTTCAGAGTTCTGCTAAGTCTCAGATCCCACCTGCAGGGAAAGAGGGCAGAACAGGCATCTTTGGCTTTGGGGAGAGGCAGCATGAAGATCTATGGTGGCCCTCGTACTGGGGTACAGAGGCTGAATCTCAGAGATGGAGTTCTGGGTGAAATAGAAAAGAATAGCTTTATTGCTTTGCCAGGCAAAGGGGGCCACAGCAGGCTAATGCCCTCAAAACTCTGTGTCCCGACCTGGAGGGGGTAGTGAGGAGTTTTATAGTAATGACTCAAAGAGGGCGTGATCAGCTCATGGACATTTTTCTGATTGGTTGGTGGGGAGGTAAGCGGGAGTCAGCATCATCAGCCTTCTGGTTCCAACCAGTCTGGGGTCTGCGTGCTTATGGGCAGCATACAGTTAACTTCTCCCACCTGGTGGGGGCTTCAGTATCTGCAAAACAGCTCAAAGATATTGTTATGTGTATCCCTTGAGGGGGAACCAGGACTCTGCCCCAAGGCTGCACTATTGTTTCTTGACTGCTCCTCCCTTGTCTCTGCATCCCCTCCCTTCCCTGATTAGCATCTGTTTGAACCTGCCCTTTGGAACCCAGGGAAGGTCAGGGAGGCTGAATGAAGCCTATTTCCTGTAATCAAGAAATGGGGACACAGAAAGGCTTTCGTGCCCAGGAGCCCCACAGGGTCCTGCTCGGTTTCAGCCCCAACACCTCTTCATAGGGCACTGGAGTTGGAGGGAACACAGAACAGTGATGTTCACAAGCCCTTGATCATTGAAGTCATGGCTCACTTGGGTCCCCGTGATTCCTTGGGTTTCTGGGCAGAGGTGGGAATGAGGCTTAGAGCACAGCCACCAAGCACCCTTGTCCTTAAACTGACCCCACCAAGTTCCCTCAAGTTAGTCACACTGACCTTTTTCCTCTCGATCAGTACGTTTTGAGAGTATTCACAGTGAGACATCTGGAGTCTTTGGGCTCTTCCCCCCAATCCTCAAACCACCTTCAGGGATGGTGGTAAGTGAGATGAATTATGCCCCATCTAAGAGGAGACAAAGCTACTGCTCCAGTAAAGGGAGGTGGGGAAGAGGGCAGCAGAAGGAAGGGTCTGGAACAATGGTTCTGGTTGTGGTCCTTATGCTGGCAGCGTCAGCATCACCAGGCACTTGTTAGAATCGCAAATTCTCGGGATTCGACCAGATCTTTTGAATCAGAATTGCTGGGGATGGGTCGGTAATCTGTTTTTTAATAAGCCCTCCAGGGATTCTGATGCTCAGATTTGAGAAACACTTGCCTAAAAGACCGTGCATTAAACTGGGGGCACAGCCCCATCCATAACGGGCCAATAAGGGGCCAATAAGCCCCTCTGTCTCAGTGTCCTCAATCTGAGGCAGGAGTAGAATAGTGAATCTCAGTGCTTCCTTGCACCAGATTCACCCAGGCAGCTTGGTAACAAAAGACAGGCTTTGGTCCCTTATCTCCCCAGAGAAAGGGAGGGGGTTGGGACTGGGTATTGATAAAGATTCTCTCCTTGACCAATCCTGGAAGCCCTCTTTTTTTTTTTTAATATTTATTTATTTATTTATTTGGTTGCACTGGGTCTTAGCTGCAGCATGTAGGCTTCTTAGTTGTAACACATAGGTTCCTTAGTTGTGGCAGGCGTGCTCCTTAGTTGTGGCATGCGAACTCTTAGTTGTGGCATGCATGTGGGATCTAGTTCCCTGACCAGGGATTGAACCCGGGCCCTCTGAATTGGGAGTGCAGAGTCTTACCCCCTGCGCCACCAGGGAGGTCCCTGGGAGCCCTCTTTTGACTACTCCTCAACCTTGGGCCCTGTCTTCAACCTGGTAAGTCAGTTTAGGGAGAACCCCCCACCCCTGATGTCTGATCACCTGGTCTGCCTCCAGCGGGAACCCTGTTAGGTCAGTTTAGCAACAATCCCCCCTGCCTTGGATGTCTTCTCTCAGTAACCTTCTACCCTGGATGCCCACCAGTGCCCCCACTCCTCCTTGGCTGTAAATGCCATGCTGTCTTTGCCGCATGAGGAGGTGAGTCTCTCCTGTCTCCCTACTGCAATAGTCTTGGCACCTGGTCCTGAATAAAGTCTTCCCTATGGGTGTAACAAGTGTCAGAGTAACTTTTCCTTTAACACATTTTCTTAAACGTGTGCATGTGTAAGAAACTGCTCAAGCAGGTCTGATGTAGCTCCCTGGTCAGAAACTCACATGCGCTATGGTTACGAGCGTGGGCACTGGAGTCAGACAGACCTGGGTGAAACCTAAGCTCAGCTTCTCGGGACTGCGTGACCTGACTGGTTACCTAACCCGAGCATCGTCAGCTGCAGAGTGGGGAATTTCTCCCTCTCTCTCTGGTGAAAAGATCGAATGAAGTAAGGTCCTTACAGTAGTGAGCACAGCACTGGTCCATAATAGACAACAAACAAACCAAGTCTTAGCTGCTTTAAGTAATAATTACCCTTAGATGGATGTGCTACATTCAATAGGATACTTCTGGATAAGGACAGGGTAAAATAGGTGATTTATTTTGTAACCATGGAAAATATATTTATTACGAATAAAAGTCTTCAATACTCCATGGATGAGTCTGGGGAATAAATCAAAGAAAGGAATCACTTTATCCTTACACATATGCTTTTCTTGCTTTTTAAGCATTCAAGGGCAAAAGCGGGTCAAAAGCAGGTCACCTGAGACAGGTACATCTGACCCATGGGCAGCAGCCCAGCGTGGCCGAGGTTGGGGTCCAACGCTCTTCAGGGGCAGGTGCCCACAGACCGTGGAGACCCAGAGCGGTCGGGCGCTGAGCCTGTCCTCTAAGTGGAAACAGTGAAGAGCAGGTGCTTCTCCCAGGCCAAGGTCAGGGTGGTCCAACCCCGCTGGAAACCCCAAGGGCACACAAGCGGGAATGCTTTTCAGGAAGCTAAACTTGACCGATCTCACAGTTTAGACCCAACAACACTGATTAGCCCAGGTTTACTACTCCCTAAAGGAGCCATTCCATTTGACAAGGGATTGAGAGTAGAGACAACAGCTCCAGCTCTGTACCCAGTTCCCAGTACAGAGTCCAGCATACGTGCTGACGGATGCTCACAGGCATTTGTCTACTTGAAGCTGCTTGTTTCTGACATTTGCTTTGTGATGGTTCTGGAGAAGAGTGGCCCCTTCTCCCCTTGTGATCAGCAACTGCTCCTCAAAGTAGAGCCACTGGTCAACCTCAGAACAGTCACTGGCTTGAGGCATGACTGTTTCCAGAGCCACCTGGACCTCTGCCTCGCTGGCTCTCTGCTGGCTTGCTCTCGAGGTAACTGTAGACCTCCTCAAACACCTCCGCCCCCAGCTTCTGCACAGCTGATCTGCCAAGCAAGTTAGGAAAGAGTAAGAAGTGTTACATATTGAGATCACTTTAGAGAAAATGTACTGTCAGCCCTCCGTGTCGCGGGTGGTTGAATCTGGGGGTGTGGAACCCGAGGACACAGACGGCCAACTGCGCTGCCAGTTTATACGAGGGAATTGAGCATCCGTGGATTTTGTTATCTGTGAAGGCGGGGGTGAGGAGAGTTTCCTGAAACCAAACCTCCGTGGATACCGAGGAACAACTGCATTTTAAAAGCATTTATTTAACCTAAGTGTCCATCATCGGATGAATGGATAAAGAAGATGTGGCACATATATACAATGAAATATTACTCAGCCATAAAAAGAAACGAAATGGAGTTATTTGTAGTGAGGTGGATGGAATTAGAGTCTGTCATACAGAGTGAAGTAAGTCAGAAAGAGAAAAACAAATACAGTATGCTAACACATATATATGGAATCTAAGGAAAAAAAAAAAAGGCCTTGAAGAACCTAGTGGCCAGACGGGAATAAAGACACAGACCTACTAGAGAATGGACTTGAGGATATGGGGAGGGGGAAGGGTAAGCTGTGACAAAGTGAGAGAGTGGCATGGACATATATACACTACCAAACATAAAATAGATAGCTAGTGGGAAGCAACCGCATAGCACAGGGAAATCAGCTCTGTGCTTTGTGACCACCTAGAGGGGTGGGATAGGGAGGGTGGGAGGGAGGGAGATGCAAGAGGGAAGAGATATGGGAACACATGTATATGTATAACTGATTCACTTTGTTATAAAGCGGAAACTAACACACTATTGTAAAGCAATTATACTCCAATAAAGATGTTAAAAAATAAAAATAAAAATAATTTTAAAAAAAATAAAAGCATTTATTACACAAATAACATTGTAACCCTGGGATTTAGAGAAAAACAAGACCTTGAACATTCAACAATATTCAACAAATACTTCTTGAATGTTTATTACATGACAATTATCCTTCTAGGAACTATGAATACAGCATTCAACAAGTGAGGCAAATTCCGGCCTTCATGGAGCTTACCTTCTAGGGCAATGGTCCCCAACCTTTTTGGCACCAGGGACCGGTTTCTTGGAAGACAATTTTTCCACGGATGGGGGTGGGTGGGGATGGTCCAGGCAGTAATACGAGCGATGGGGAGTGGCAGGTGAAGCTTCGCTTGCTCACCTGCCTGCCGCTCACCTCCTGCTGTGCAGCCTGGTTCCTAGCAGGCTGCGGCCTGGGGTTGGGGACCCCTGTTCTAGGGTAAAGAATAAACAGGTAACTAATAAGATGCATACATAATAAAATAGGTGGTGCTAAGTGCAATGAAGAATAAAGCAGGGAGAGAGATGGAGAAGGTGGGTGGACAGGGCAGCCCTCTCTGAGGAGGGGTCGTTGAGATAGACCCACAGGAAGTGAGCCAGTATTGGGGGGAAGAGGTGAGGGGACCTTGAGGCTAAAACGTGCAGGGGAAATATCCAGAAGGCGAGTGTGTCTGGAGTCAGGCAAACGAAGGGAAGAGGATGGTTGGGATATGAAATCAGAAATAATGATAATGAGAACAATCAAATGATAATGAGGAGAGAGAGGCAGAGGAGGGGAGAAGAATAGTCCTATTACCCACCCGCTAGGCACTTTTCTACCCACTTACACTTTACAACAGCTCTGTAAGGGAGGTATTTTTTAAAATCCCTATTTTACAGATGAAGAGACTGAGGCTTAAAGGCTGTGGTAATTTGGCCAAGTTCCCACAGCGGCCAGCGCTCACTTCCATACTTGCCCCAGTCCTGGTCCATGTGGAGCCACAATCTGTGTTTTAATCATATTGCCACACCTGGAATGTTTATTTTACCTCTGTTTCCCCTCATCTCTAGCCAGGGTCGCAAACTAAAGGCTTATGGGCTAAGCTTGGCATGGGACGTGTTTTTTTCCATCAGCACCATGTTCTATTTTCTCCTGTTTTATTCGTATTTTTTACGCTTGAATGTGAAAATCTTCAGGCTGCGCCTGCCCTCCTCACTCTCTATTTTCTGCCTCTTCTTCACTCACCTCCCTCACTCCTGACCATTTTATCCTAGGCTGCGTCCACCTGCCTGACTCAAGGGCACTCGAGTGTCGAGAATTTTGTTTTACAGTTCACGGTTGTTAAAGGCTCCATACTGCTCCACCGAATCTGTGTGCCGACACTTTCCTTATCACTCCTCCACCATACATTTAGTTTTTTTTCACAATAACACTGTATGGACGCCCTTAGGAACACAGCTTTTTCGTTTAGGGGAATCTTTCCTGGCATCAAACTTCTAGAAGTGGGGCTAATTACATAAGTGTGTCCACCCTGTGAAAACTCATATATACACTTATGATTCATGCCCTTTTCTGTATATGTATTGAGTTCGATTAAAAAATAAAATATTTTGTGAGAACAGATTAGGTTGATGTGTATACAGTCATCCCTCAGTATTGGCAGGGGATTGGCTCCAGGACTCCCTGCAAATAACAAAACCCGTGGATGCTAAAGTCCCTTATATAGAATGGCATAGTATTTGCATATAACCTACCCACACATCATCTCTAGATTACTTACAATACCTAATACAATGTAAATGCTATGTAAATAGTTGTAAATACAATGTAAATGATATGTAAATTGTTGCTGGTTTGAAGCAAATTCAAGTTTTGCTTTTTGGAACTTTCTGGAATTTTTTTTTTCAAATATTTTTGATCCCCAGTTGAAGTCACAGATGCAGAACCCATGGATACTAAGGGCCAAGTATAAATATTTTTATAACTTTAACTGTGAATAAATGTTTCTTTATTCTTCATTTCAATGGATTTGGTGTAAAGAAAAATCAGAGGTTGTTTTTTGTTTTCCAAAATGTTTAAAGCATTACTGCTAGACAGTAATGATGGTAATGTTGACAATAACATTGAAGGCATTAATCACAGATGCTTTCATTCATTTTTTATGCTTTTGTTGTACAGTAATATTCAACCTTGTAATCCCTAGAACACAAGGATCTGGGTTAGGTATTGTGGCAGATAAAAAGAAGAAGTAATTGATCCTGCTCTAGTTTATAGGCTTGTAATTATAATGCAAGATATATGTATCTTAAATTTTAACTAACATTTTTATAGTACTTCAGAACTTGCAAAATGCTTTTACATTTATTATCGCAAATGACCCTTGTGAACTAGGCAATACATTGAACATTTATCTCCGTTTTACAGATGAGAAGAAGTAGGCTGACTTTCACAAACTAACACAACCACTAGGTTGATGGAACTTGAACTCAAACACAGGTCTTGGAACTTCAAGTGCTGGAGAGATAAGCAGCCCTAGGGTCCCACATCCTCCAGCTTGTGTAGGTTCCCCAACTCTGCCAAGAGATTATCAGAACCAATCCCAGGATGCCTCACATACCTTGTCACCTCAGCCACTCGCAGAAATCCAAGCTTTCCTTGCTGGCATGGTCAAATCCTACCACTTCCCTGCCTCACAGACTCATATAATATTAGGGTCTGATCTCTTCTCTACTCTCATTTATCAAGTTGTGTATAATCTGTCTCCTGCTTTCTTCCACCAACCTGCTCTGTGTTGTCCACAGTCTGTCTTAGCCACTAGGCTCCAATCACACCTACCTCCTTTCTGTTCTTTAAATACAACCCAAGCCTTATTCCCACCTCCAGGCCTTTGCACTAGCTGTACCCTCTTCCCTGAAATGCTTTTCCCTTTGATGTTCACATCACTGCCTCCTTCTTGCCATTCAGATCTCAGCTTACATACCTCTTTCTTGGAGAAACCATCCTTGACCACTGAGTCTAATGGATCCATCCAGTGATTCCACAGGATCACATCACCTGAACCATTTGCACAGCACCTATCACTCTGGTATTTTTCTTCTATCTTTTTGCGTATATTTGTTTATTGTTACTCCCCTAACTACCCTACTCCCCTAATTAGCATACAGATTCCATGAAGGAGGGACTCAGTACCTAGAACAGGACCAGGCATGCAGTAGGTGTTCAGGAAATACTTGGGGAATGAAGGAACCACCCAGACAGCCACTAATTATCATCAAATAGTGTCTCATGAAAGTTTACTGTTGGGAAAATCAGGGAACACCCAGTGGAGGAGAAGGGGGCGCTGTAACAACTGGAGGACTGTGGGTGGGAGCCAACCGTGGGAGCAGCGGGAGACCAGTGAGGCAGCCTGGCAGGTACGGAGGATGCACGAAGAAGAGGATGAGAACCACATGAACACAACATTAAAGAAACCTTAGAATGTAATTATTAATATTAACCATTGATGATAAAGAAGCCCCAAAATGTTCCCTGAAAACATAAAAAATAACTAACAGTTCTTGAGTTTTCTCTGTGTGCCAGGTTCCATTCTGAGCATCGTCTCAGGTCATCCTTTTAAATCCTCATAACAACAGTATGGATAGACATTATCATTATTCCCATTTTACAGATGAGACAGAGGAGGGTATTAAATAACTTGCCCACTGCCACCTAGCTTTGAAGTGGTGGAGCTGGAATGTGAGTCCTAGTAGTTTCACTCCAGAACTCATTCTTTTTTTTTTTTTTTTTTAATTAATTACTTATTTATTTTTGTCTGTGTTGGGTCTTCGTTTCTGTGCGAGGGCTTTCTCTAGTTGCGGCAAGTGGGGGCCATTCTTCATCGCGGTGCGCAGGCCTCTCACTATTGCGGCCTCTCTTGTTGCGGGGCACAGGCTCCAGGTGCGCAGGCTCAGTAGTTGTGGTTCACGGGCCTAGTTGCTCCGCAGCATGTGGGATCTTCCCAGACCAGGGCTGGAACCCGTGTCCCCTGCATTGGCAGGCAGACTCTCAACCACTGCACCACCAGGGAAGCCCCCCAGAACTCATTCTTTTCATCACTATGATATGGACTTTGGATTCAGAGAGACCAGAGTTGGATCTTGGCTCTCCCTTTCACTGGCTGTGTGATCTTGGGCCAGTTACTTAACCTCTCTGAGCCTTGGGTTTTTCATATCTAAGTGGAGGTTACACACACACACATTTTAGCAGAGTACCTGTCACCTACCAGGAACCCGATAGCCATTGTTTTTACTATCATGTACATTATTGTTGCTTTCCCAATGGTGAATTGCACAGTAATCCTATTTCAATTTAACTGGAAGCTTCAAGTAATTTTGTAGTTCTACTGCCAGTTAAGACACTATTTTAGGGGACTTCCCTGGTGGCGCAGTGGTTAAGGCTCCGCACTCCCAATGCAGGGGGTGGGGGTTCGGTCCCTGGTCAGGGAACTAGATCCCACATGCATGCTGCAACTAAGGAGCCTATGTGCCGCAACTAAGGAGCCCGTGTGCCACAACTAAGGAGCCCGCCTGCCACAACTAAGGAGCTCACCTGCTGCAACTAAGACCTGGCGCAACCAAATAAATTAAAACAAAAAAAGATACTATCTTAAGTATTTTTATCGTTTCTAACTGAATTTGAAAAAAAAATGACATAAGAAGTCTGGTGGCACAGTGGGAGTTTAAAAAAGAAGTAATTTTGTAGAAGTAATCATGAAAACCGAGTTTAGCAGAAAGCATTAAGAAACACAGATTATTCTTCAGACACAGTTTAAGGAAACTTGAAAATGATTTTACAGAATATAAAAAATTCCTGCACATCACATATGTATGAGGCACTGCAGGAATAGAATGGCACCATGAGCTTTCCTTTTAACACGGCTATCTTAATGATCACTGGTGCTAACAAGTACCAGGAAACTTTATGAAAGATGGATTTTGTACCCCTTCTCTCCATGTCTAGTATTTCAAATGGCTGTCTCTGAATCTGGTGGGCAGAGACAGGACAGATCTCTGCACAGAGACAGACGACTGCATTTTCCACGCTTGGGCGACATGTGGCACCCCCATATGGGACGTGTGACTTTCAGGCCCTTTGTGAAAATGGTGTTGGCTTCTGCTCTGTGCCCTGGGCACAGATTCTTGTTTGTTGTGTACCCTGCTATAGCTAATCATTCCTGGAAGGGTTATTTTATTTGTGATCTAAACATCCTCTAGTAAATGTAGATGAATAAAATGTCTAAAAAACAAAATCCATCTAGGTATAATTTATGAGACACACGTTAATATATAGGGCATTGAAAGGTTGAGAGTAAACAAATCTAAAAAAAAAAGATATGCCAGGCAAATAATAACCAAAAGAAATCTGAGGTAGCTATATTAATATGAGACAAAATAGATTCTAAGGGGAAAAAAAGCATTATTAGAATAAAGAATGCCACTAGACAATGAAAACCGCTCAACTCACCAGGAAGAAATAAAAATTCCAAACTCACATGCATCTAGTAAAGTAAAATCAAAACACATCAAGCACTACAGGGAGAAACTGTCAGTTACATCCTCATAACGTAGGATTTCAATACACCTTACTCAGTTATTGATGGAAAGCATTTGAAAAATTAGCAATAGAAAATCTGGATATACTTAATAAGCTAAATTTAATAAATATATATAGGACCCTCTCCCTCCTGATGATTAGAGAACCTACACTCTTTCCAGACTCTCATGTAACATTTACAAAAACTGACCATATACTAGACAACAATTCAAGTCTCCACACATTTCAAATAATTGATTTTATACAAGATCTAGTTATCTGACCACAATTGTTAGAAACCTGTAACAAAAATATGGAGTAAACAGTTCTGTGTTTGTAAATTTATTTATTCTAAATAAATTGTGGGTCAATCAAGAAATTAGGCATACCATTAAACAAACTCATTTTAAGCCAAAAGAAAAGTGACAGGTGTGCTAGCATTGTAAGATTGCAGCGTAAATTTACTTTGACACTGGGAAAATAGGCTGTAATATTTCTGCAATGATGTGTTCCAGTATTTTAGGAATCATAAAATAGAAAATTCTATTTAAGGGGACTCTCTTGCTGTTATCTAAGGTTTGGAGAGAGGGGAGTGTTCCTTGTGCTGTTTAAGGGGAAAAAGGGGGTTCTAGGTTTGTTTTTATAAAGAGAGGGGGGCAGGAACTATCCCTTTAGTTATGTGGATAATAAAAAGAACTTACATTTTCAAATGAATAAAAGTATATTTTAATCCTTTTTCATCTATTTTGTCCTATGCTTCATATCCTTGATCAATTTTATCCTCTTGCTCAAAGTATTTTAAGTGTTTAAGATATCCTAAATATCATCTTAGCCCAGATGGTTCATTTACAGGCTGGTGCTCTTTGGGCTGGATCACCACCCTGCCCAGGCCAGTGGCAGACACAGGGGAGCTGAAGGAAGCCTCCCACGGTTCTAAAGAAGCTCCAGCTGCCTGGAGAAACCCCCAGTATATATATTTGGCTGATCCTCCAGCTGAAAATCTCCATTAAACCGCAAGGGAGCACTTCCGCCCTCCCCTGCCTAGCTCCTCTAAACTCAATCTCTCATCCTCCAAACTCCTTTACTGACCTCTTCTCATGTTTACTTGTTCTTTGTAAGCAATATATTTATCATATCTATTTATTTTCCCGTCAGCTATTGATTGCTCTGTGTGCCCTCTATCTCTCTCTCAGAGGCTCTAAAGAAGAGGTCTGTGTCTGTGTAGTTCTATAAGAACAGCAAACGAAAATGTCCTCACATTTTAAATATTCTTTAAGGTTGGAAGCCATCTCACACTTAGAGAAGAGTTACAGGTATAGTTCAAGGAACCCTTTTTTGACTTGAGCCTTTTGAGAATAAGGTGCTGACCTGATGCCCCTTTCTCCCATACTTTGTGTGTATTCTTTACAAATAAAGATACTCTCTTACATAATCACAGACCAGCCATCAAAATCACGAAATTACCACTGATATATTACTGTCATCTAATTCTCTAATCCATTCAGGTTTCCCCAGTTGTCCAGTAATAAATAAAAGGATCCAGGTCAAAATAATTATGTTGCATTTATTTGTCATGTCTCTTTAATCTCCTTTAATGACCTTGACACTTTCAAACATTTGAAGCAAGTTGTTTTGTAGACTGTCCGTCAATTTGCATTGTCCTTGCCCATGGGACTTACGAAGTCTAGCTATCCTTCCTTTTACATATTGGCCTGAAAGACAGGAGTAGGGCCTTCTATTACCTCAGGGCTTTCTTTGAGAGCTCCACCTGCACCCCTTCAAGAAGGTTCTCTCTTCTCTAGAGTCCAAAAAATGCCCGGGTGGTAATAGTATCTTGGTGCCTAGTTCATGATTCCTCCCTACAGCTTTGTTCCCAGTGCCCTGTAAGAAATAAGGGATCTCCTAAGGGAAAGGAAGCAGCTTGTGAAGTAAGTTTCCAGACATTCAGGAAAGAATGCCCTGAACATTCTACCCACTTGATATCTCCACTTGAATGTCTGGTAGGCATCTTACAGTTATCACGCCCAGATGAATTGCTGATCCTCCCTCCAAATCATCCTAGTGCTGCAGCCTTGCCCACGTCTGTTCATGTCAGTTCCTGCCTTCCAATTTCTCAGACCACAAACCTTTAGGTCATCCTTGATTTGTCTCTTTCTGTCACACTCCAATGGTCCACTGTCTGTCATAATCAGACCAGTTATTAAATCCTATTGGCTCTCACCATTTCCATCACTACCACCCTGGTCCAACCTACCATGCTCTCTCACCTGACTGCTTCAGTAGTCTCTCAATTGGTCTCCTGATTCCACCCTCACTCCCCTACAGTCTGTTGTCAACTCAGCAGCCAGAGTGACCCAGATCCCTTCCTCCTCTGCTCAAAACCCTCTTTTGGGCTCCCCATCTCACCCAGAGTAAAATCAAGATCCTTCTGGTGGTTTAGAATATCCTGAACGATCTTCCCGCCATACCTCTGCAAACACATCTCCTCCCTCCCTCCCCTCACTCACTCCATTCCAGCTACACTGACCCCCTTGACCTTCCCTGAATACACTGGGCACATCCCATGCCAAGGTCTTTGCACTTGCTGGTCCCTCTGACCAGAATGCTCTTTCTCCAGATATCCATATCTCTTTTCTTCATCCTCTCCAAGTCTTTGCCCTGGTGTCATCTTTTCAGAGACCTACCCTGACCACCTTCTTTAAAACTGTAAACTTTACCCCCATTCTGCACTGCCACTCCACCCTCCCTGCTTTGTATTTTCTTCTTAACATTGTTAATTTCTACTGTACTCTGCTTTCCCTTTAGGATTTGTCAATCACCCCATTTGAAAATAAGGTCCATAGGGCAGGGATTATTTTCACCTTTTTTGTTCACTGATCCCACTGCTTGGAATAGTGCCTGGCACAGAACAGGTACACAGTAAATGCTTGTCAGATGAATGAATATATACCTTGAAAGCCAAGTAAGGAAGGAATAAGGTGATGTCATACAATTTTATTTTAAAATATTTACATCTGATGTGGGGGTCAAAGTGGTGAAGTAGGAAGATTCTGAGCTCACCTCCTCGCATGGACATACCAAAGTTACAACTACTTACAGAGCAACTACCACTGAGAACAACCTGAAGATTAGCAGGAAAAATTTTCCACAATTAAAGATATAAAGAAGGAACCACAATGAGCTGGTAGGAGCGGCAAAAATGGGTCCAGCCATATCCCCTGGTCGGTGACCCACAAATGAGAGGGAAATCACAAGTGCAGAGGTTCTCCCCAAGGAGCAAGGGGTCCAAGCGCAACAGCCTCAGCCTGGGGATCTTGCATGGGGAAGATGAGGCCCCAGAAAGTCAGGCTTTGAACACCAGCTGGGCTTACATTTGGCAGAGCTGGAGGGCTATAGGAAACAAAGACTCTGCTCTTAAAGGGCACGTGTAAAGTCTCACAGGCTCCGAGTCCCAGCAGAGAGGCAGGATGTTCAAAGGAGCCTGGCTCAGACCCACTTGCTGATCTTAGAGAGCCTCCTGCAGAGGCAGGAGGCAGTGGGACTCCCCCCGGGGACTGAGACACTGGAAGCAGACATTTTTGGGATCTCATTTTACTGCACTGGCGCTGGCACTCGCAAGTACCATTTGGGAATCCCCTCTCTAGGCAATTAGACCAGGGGCCTTCCTTGCCCACTGGCAGCCACAAGCCACTGGGCTGCACAGCCAGCAGGGGGTCAGCCTGCTTATGAGCACGACCACAGTGGTCGGCCCCACCACATCAGAAGTGCACACGCAGCTGACGCAAGGAGTACCCCTAGAGCACACAGGTCCGAGGGGAGTGTGCTACTGGGCCTCACAGGACGTCTCCTGTAAGGACGTCTCCGCTTCTCCAAGATCAGAAGACATAATGGACCTGCCTGATATGTAGAAATAAACACAGAGAAGTAGGGGAAATGAGGAGACAGAGGAATATGTGCCATATATATATATATATATATATATATATAATATATATATATACACACACACATACACACACAATGGAATAGCCACTGAAAAGAATGAAATCTTGCCATTTTCGATAACTTGGATAAATCTAGAGGGTATTATGCTACATGAAACAAGACAGAGAAAGACAAATATCATATGATTTCACTTACGTGTGGAATCTAAAAACAAAACAAATGAACAAACAAAAAGAAAACAGACTCATAGATACGGAGAACAAACAGGGGGTTCCCAGAGGGGTGGGGTGGGGTGAAATAGGTGAGGGGAATTAAGAGGTACAAACTTCCAGTTATAAAATTAGAAAGTCTCAGGGAGGTGTTGTACAGCACAGGGAATATCATCAATGGTGCTCTAATTGCTTTGTTTGGGGACAGATGGTTACTAGACTTATCGGGGCCATCATTTTGTAATGTATTTAAATGTCGAATCACTATGTTGTACACTTGAGACTAACATAATACTGTACATCAACTACATTAAAATAAAAGATAAAAATAAAAATATATGCATCCTTAGTATTTGTTCTAAGAATTAGCACATAGTGAAATTATAACCTAATTTTGCAAAGTGTAAGATCACTTCTGTGATTTTTACTTGTTTTCCAAATTGTTTTTTAAGATAAAACCCTGATCAAGGGTACTTTTCAGTATTTCTTATGTTATTTTCATCCTATTTCAAGTGGATTGGCTTTATGGGGCCTGCGTGATCATCTGTGGATAAAAATGACCTCATATTTCTCTGAGTGGAAAGGAACAAGCTTTGATTTTTGTTTTTTTAAAATTTTTTAAAATTAATTAATTAATTTTTAACATCTTTATTGGAGTATAATTGCTTTACAATGGTGTGTTAGTTTCTGCTTTATAACAAAGTGAATCAGCTACACATATACATATATCCCCATATCCCCTCCCTCTTGCCTCTCCCTCCCACCCTCCCTATCCCACCCCTCTAGGTGGGCACAAAACACAACAGAGCTGATCTCCCTGTGCTGTGCGGCTGCTTCCCACTAGCTCTCTATTTTACATTTGGTAGTGTATATATGTCCATTGTTTTCTTAAAATAATTCTGTGTGGAAGGGGCTGTGTCCCTGCCGTCCTCTTTCACACTTGCACACCGGGGCATCTAGAGAGCTGCCTAGCCGGCTGCCCCGCCGCACGTGCGAGGCCTCGGAGAAGGATGGAGGGAGTGAGGAGCCAAGGCGATGCCCTTCTACAGCCGTCACCCTCTGCCGTGAGAGTTAAATACGGCAGAGAGCAGCAGCCGAGGGCTTTGTAGCCTCCTGTTCTAAACAATATTTTAGCTTAGCAGCAGAAAATGTTTGACACCATCCCCCCTCCTAGAAGAATCACAAGCAGTTTCTCTTCAGGGAGAAGGAATGAGTTTCCACCCGTTCCCGCAGCATCATCAAAGCTCCCTTAGCCCTGTCCCTTAGTGAGGACTAACAGGAAAGTCTCTCTCTTACCTTGGGGTTGATTTGCTTTGCAAACCTTTCCTCTGCCCAGTAGAAGTTCCCCAATAATGGCTACATTTACATTTTTGTTTCCAGATTAATTAACCACTTGAGGAGTGTAAAACTGAAAGCAAAGGACTTTTGTCTGTTTTCCGGTCTGCTCCCCGACTGGGCTTGGGGCCCCCTGGGGACAGAGGGCCTTTCTTAGTCATCCTTGTACCCAGCATGGTCCTGGCACAAACCTGCCCCTACATTATTTATTCATTCAGCAGGTCTTTAATGAGTGCCTAGTGCATGCCAAGTTCTAAGAAGCAGCCATAAGCCTGTGACTTCACAGAACTCATATTTTAGTGGGAAGATGATGGATATTAAACAAATTAAACAAATAAGGTAATTTCAGATTTTTGTCATTGCTGCAAAGAAAGTAAAACAGGGAAATGGAAGAGTGAGAGCAGGGCTGCCTAGAAGAGGGTTTGAGCCCCCCAGCAAGGTGGCGGCAGAAAAGGTGCTTCTAGGGGGTCTGGTACAGGCCGCTTGGTGACCGCCAGGCCCTGTCATTTTGAACCAGCTCCCCCATCTTCTTGACTGACCCTAATGCAGAGGAAGCAAGGCCCGCCTCGAACATTTGTGGGGATACAGCAAGAGGACCAGTGGAGTCCCACATGTCTAAATATCTATAAGTTATGAACCAAGCTAACAAACTGTTAAATAAAATATGACCTACCTTCTCACCCTGACAAATTAACTTCACAGAGACCTGAAAGGCCAGCTTCAGTATTCTCAGACTCCTCCGAGTTCTGCAATGGAATGCGACAGAGCTGGGTGTGCCAGCCCCCCGACCCTCATCCCTAGATGTACATCCCGACCCTGCCCCCACCTCTCCCCAGCCTGGCTCCATCTCCCACTGTGAGGGGTCTCTGCACACATTTGACACCTCAGTCCCTACGTCCAAGAGCCATTGATGCCTTCTGCAGACAGCCAGCCACCCTGTGGGCCACCTCAGACGTTGGGGGGTGCAAACTGGCAGCACAGACCACCCCCAGGAGGAGGGCCCTGAGGCAGAGGCCCGCGGACTCTGGAAATGAGCTTAGGTCATTTGGGCCTAAGAGAATTGCGGGGTTCCAGGTGACCAGGGCGTGGTCTAGAAGAGGAGGCACAGGCCCTGAGTATGCAGATCCCCTTGGCCCCATGGGCTCCTTGCTCCATGGGGAGGGATGAGGCTGGAGGATGACCACAGTGGCTCCCTCGACAGCCAGGCCCAGGGCCTAGGGATGGTACTAGGAGGGAGGTTACCTTTGCCAATGTAATTAAGGAAGCCCTCTCTGGGGGGCAGGCGTAGGAATGACATTTGAATGGAGACTTGAATGGTAGGATGAGTCACCCAGGCCAGTATCTGGGAGCAGGGTATTCCCAACTGAGGGAAAAAGAAGTGGCCAGGCAGGTGAAGCTCTGTACGGAAGAAGACTGGGGTGGCTGAGGCCTAACTCAGGGGAGAAGAGTGACAGGAGAAGAGGGCAGATGGTCAGGCAGGGGCAGCGACCTTGGAGGCCGAGGTAAGGAGTCCTGCCTTGACCTGGGTGCAGGGGAGCCTCTGAAGAACTGACACGATCTGAGCCCTGTTATAACCAGATCACTCTGGTTCTGTGTGAAGTGGATGAATCACAAGGAGCCACTGTCAAGGGCAAATCAACAGATTTGAGCACAACTCAAAATGCTTCAGTGACTTTGATGTAAGGATTCTTGTGATTAATTCTTCCCCAAATTTTCGAACCAAGAAAACTCTCCTACTAAGCTGGCTGCTGTTGACTCAGAGGGTTTCTCCTCCTGTCTAGGCTGCCTGCAAGCTCAGAGCTGAGTTGGTGCTTATTTGCAGGGTAAACTGTTCATTTATCAATCTGGCATCCAGTCTCAATTTTATATCTCCTACCCATATACATGTTTTCACAAACTTTTCTCAGAACAGCAAAAATTATAAGTAAATAACAATAGTAGTTAGAAACATAAGCAGTTGCAACTCAAAACACTGGTACCTGACCAGTAGTTCTTTTGGCAATGCGTACACTGGAAGTTGTTTGTTTGTTTTGTTTTGATTGTTTGGTATATTGTAATTGAGGGGCAGGTAGCATGGAGCTTTTAAATACACGTTAACCTTTGCTACTAAAAAATTATAGCGACTTGTTGAGACTCAGTTTCTAATCTTTACAAACAAATGAATGCCATGGCTTTTCATAACTCTCCCAACTTTATTACAAGGATGTCATAAAATATTTTAAGATATACAAAAAAGTATAAAGTATAACACAATGAACACTCACATAACCAACTCCCAGTTTAAGGATTCAAGCATTAGCAAATGCAGCTGAAGCTCTGAATTCCCTCCCTAATTATAACCCCTTCCCAATCCCCACTATTCTGAATCTGGTGTTTTATCATCACCAAGCATTTAAAAAATACTTTTATTATATATGTAAGTATGTAACCCTCAAAACAAGTAGCACCGTTCAGTGTGTTTTTACACTTTAAGTGATATCATACTTGGTTTTTTTCTTGCCTTTTTTGCTCAAAATTGTTGATATTTATCCCCTTTGATGTTGGAGCTCACTGATTATCTGTGTGCCATTCCAGCACTATTCTGCATTTGTTCTCCTGATGAAGTACCTTTCACATTGTTTCTACCCCTTCCCCACCTCACTATCACTTTTACTAACAAAGCTGCTGGGAACATTCTTTTTTTTTTTTTTTTTTAACATCTTTATTGGAGTATAATTGCTTTACAATGGTGTGTTAGTTTCTGCTTTATAACAAAGCGAATCAACTATACATATACATATATCCCCATATCTCCTCCCTCTTGCGTCTCCCTCCCACCTTCCCTATCCCACCCCTCTAGGTGGTCACAAAGCACCGAAGTGATCTCCGTGCTGTGCAGCTGCTTCCCACTAGCTATCTATTTTACATTTGCTGGGAACATTCTTGCATACCCTCCTTGGATTCATTATACCTTAAACTACAAAATATACACATGCATGGAAAACCAAGCCTTTCAGACACAGTTCCTACATAAAGTCATTATTTTCAGAGTGATTTACCATCACTCATATTTGATCCTTTATAATGGCTCCAAGGTGGATATTTTATAAGAAGATGCAACCCACAGAGGGATAGACTGATTTAAAAATCAGAATTATGGAACTTTTGAAAAGCCCTGCAAAGTACCAAGGAGTCATCTAATCGAACACCTTCATTTTATAGACGAGGAAAGTGATTCCAGGATGGGGAAGGGGCCTCCCTAGTGGTGAGCACTGGGCTTCAGAGTGGATCCTATACTGATCTCCACCATGATGGACATACGTGTGAAATAAATATAATATAAATAAATCCCTTGCTTTTTCTTCTGTTCACTAAGACCCACTAAACAATGCACCATGAGACGTGGACCACTCATAAGTCCTTCCTGGCTGAATTATGACTGTGCTTCCCTTGGTCAATTCAAACCACATTCTTAATTTTTCAAAAGTCTATTTCACCCTAGCTTTGCTGGAGTCGAAGCAAACATCAGAAGATAAAATAGATTTTCTAATCAAACACAAGAATAATTGGATTTGCAAAGGGAAATAAAATCATAAAGGAAAAGAAATTAGAACATAAATATGTTTGGAAGAATTTCTCAGAGCAAGAGTGAGTTATTACAGTTGGGAAACTATGGGTTTCCTTGGGGAAGAATGAATTTTAAAAGCTGCCTGTCATTTGATCAGATTCCGTAAGAATTCCCTCTTTGACTAAACTTTAGTCAGGCTCCTCTGAGTCCATCCTCTCCTCAGCAAGGCCTCATCCTCGGCTGCAGTCTCTGTCCCACTGGGCCCAGCTCAGCAAGTATTCCCATGCCCTTCATACCTAACCAATTCCCTTAGTAATCTTCCATCCACTGACCCCTCCCTGCCCACTGGCTACACATCCCCAGCTGCCCCTGTTGTATTCAGCATGGAGGTCAATCTCTCTCCCTTATTGCAATAGTCTTGAGTAAACTCTTCCTTGCCTGTTTGATTTCTGTCTGGTGCAATTTTTCTTGAACAGCTTCATGTCTAAATGCCAGAATGTCACTGGGTCCCAGAGTACAAACTGCCCATAATTAGGAGGACCGTGTCTTGGTTAACCTGAAAAGGTTTTAATTTCTCTGTCAAATCTGAATGAGATCCTTGCTGAGTACAATAATCTTGGTTGTAGGTTTTTCCCTTTCATCACTTTAAATATGTCCTGCCACTCCCTACTGGCTTGCAGAGTTGCTGCTTGAAAGATCAGCTCTTAACCTTATGAGGATTGCCTTGTATGTTATTTGTTGCTTTACCTTGCTGCTTTTAATATTTTTACTTTGTATTTAATTTTTGATAGTTTGATTAATATGTGTCTTGGCATGTTTCTCCTTGGATTTATCCTGTATGGGACTCTCTGTGATTCCTGGACTTGATTGACTATTTCATTTCCCATGTTAGGGAAATTTGCAACTATAATCTCTTCAAATATTTTCTCTGACCCTTTCTTTTTCTCTTCTTCTTCTGGGACCCCTAAAATTTGAATATTGGTGTGTTTAATGTTGTCCCAGTGGTCTCCGAGACTGTCCTCAATTGTTTTCATTCTTTTTTCTTTATTCTGCTCTGCAGTAGTTATTTCCACTATTTTATCTTCCAGGTCACTTATCCATTCTTCTGCCTCAGTTATTCTGCTATTGATCCCTTCTAGAGAATTTTTAATTTCATTTATTGTGTTGTTCATCATTGTTTTTTTGCTCTTTAGTTCTTCTAGGTCCTTGTTAAACGTTTCTTGTATTTTCTCCATTCTATTTCCAAGATTTTGGATCATCTTTACTATCATTACTCTGAATTCTTTTTCCGGTAGACCGCCTATTTCCTCTTCATTTGTTAGGTCTGGTGGGTTTTTACCTTGGTCCGTCATCTGCTGTGTGTTTCTCTGTCTTCCCATTTTGCTTACCTTACTGTGTTTGGGGTCTCCTTTTTGCAGGCTGCAGGTTCATAGTTCCCGTTGTTTTTGGTGTCTGCCCCCAGGGTGTAAGGTTGGTTCAGTGGGTTGTGTAGGCTTCCTGGTGGAGGGGACTGGTGCCTGTGTTCCGGTGGATGGGGCAGGATCTGGTCTTTCTGGTGGGCAGGGCTGCGTCCAGTGGTGTGTTTTGGGGTGTCTGTGAACTTAGTATGATTTTAGGCAGCCTCTCTGCTAATGGGTGGGGTTGTGTTCCTGTCTTGCTAGTTGTTTGGCATAGGGTGTCCAGCACTGTAGATTGCTGGTTGTTGGGTGGAGCTCGGTGTTAGTGTTGAGACGGAGATCTCTGGGAGAGCTCTCACCAATTGACATTACATGGGGCCGGGAGGTCTCTGGTGGATGAATGTCCTGAACTTGGCTCTCCCACCTCAGAGGCTCAGGCCTGACACCCGGCCAGAGCACCAAGACCCTGTCAGCCACACGGCAGATGAGTGGTTTATTACCAAGGATATTAAAGCACAGGAACCAACAGCCAGATGAAGAGATACATAGGGTGAGGTCGAGAACAAAGAAACTTCAGTCCTCTTGGAGTTTGGAGCCCAGCACAGTGGCACAGGGAGGCATTCTGCTTCACCAACCTGGAAGTTCTCTGAAACCCCTCCTTTTGGATTTTAACGGTGGCTTCACTACACTGCATGGTTGATTAAATCTCTAGGCACTGGTGATTAATTCAACCTCCAGAACCTCTTGGTTAACCTGAGATGGTCTCAGTGCCTGCCTGACACAGAAGCATTATCACCAATGGTGCCCATTCCATTGTCAAAAGGGTCCTGGTTTAGACAATAAATTATATGGCCACCCACATGTGATGTGAAATTTACTGGCTAAACTGTCACTGAGGACCTTAATGACAAGAGGACCTGTTGGGCTTAAAAACGGTGTTACAGCAACTACAAAGGACACAAGAGAGCAGACTCTTTAAATGAGAACATTCCTTTTTAGTCCTGACTCCCTAGGCATAGTTACATTTGATTTTATGACCCAAATTAAAATGTTTCTCCATAAATAAAAAATGATTTTTGTCACTTCATATTTCAAACATGTTCACCCATTGCCTTTATTATACCTCTCCCTTGATGACTGCAGATGGGTTTATCACAGTACATTTTATGAGACATGCATTCTAGAGTGAGAGGGAGGGAGGGAGGAGATAGAGCCTGGGAAAGCCCATGAGGCACAGGCCTTAGGAAAAACAGCGGAGATAAGGGAAGCACTACCTCATTCTCTGCTGAGTATCATTAAAGGACTGAAATGAATTTGCAAAACAATAACTGAGGTTGACACCTGCTCTTGACAGGTGGGAGCAGATCAAGATTGAGCTGTGCTTTTACTGCTGTGGAAAGAGGGCCAGGCAGGAGGGAATCCCCTACCGCCTCCCCCCTGGAAACACTGCGTTTCTTGTCTTCTTTCCTAACACCAAAGGAGGAGACCCCTCATTAAGGTGAGGTTTGTGAGAAATTTTGAGCAATGGTTTTTTTAAGTTACTTCCACTTATTTGAAAATATCTGCAAGAGACCCTCATCCTGCAGAGCTCTCCCACATCCGATGGGATGGGCTGAGAGCTGCAAACCCTGTAGGCAAGATCTCAGGCTCTGGCTTTAGGGTACAGCTGGGCTGGGGAGGTGGAGGGGAAAGGGTTGGATTAGGATAATCTCCAAATTTCCTCCTACCAGGAAAGTCTAAGATTCTACCCTCCACTAGGTTTGTTCGCCCCATTTACAGGCGGAAGATTTGAATGAGGAGAGAGCAAGGTCACTGAGGGGGGCCTCTTGACTTCAGTGTTCAGTATGTGACCTGCAGGACAAGATCACCAGTTTAGAAAGAGGAACAAAGGCCGTCAGAAGGGTGTTTTACCCGTGCTACTCAAAGCACGATCCTGCCCACAGCATCACCCCTCACAGGAGCTGGTTGGAAATGCAGGCTCTCAGGCCCCACCCAGACCCGCTGGATCAGAATCTCCATTTAACAAGACTCCAAGTGATTCGTATGCACTTTAGAGTCTGAGAAACACTGGCTGGAGCTGTGGATTACACTTTGAATAGCAGGACTCCAAAAAGCATTTCAAGCTATGAAATAGCTTTTGAAGAAAATTCTGATGCTTTTATGGGATCAGACCAGCTTTCCAAGCTCCAAGGCATCACTTCCCATACCAGCACCCTCTACAGAATTACTAAACTTAATTTTTTACAATATGAATTTAAATCTGATATGAGTAATAGAAAAGGGGCCCTCATGAATTTTGGGCTGAAGCGTGTGCTCTCTCTCTCTCTTCTCTTTCCTTCTCCCTAAATCTCTGATGCACAGCTTTGCATTAGTAACAACCTTGGATTCATAACACACTCTCAGCATCGTGTTTGTCTTAAGAGGAGGACGCCAACCTTGTTTGGGTTGGAGATTATGAATTATAGTTTGTTTGGCAGTGTGCTGGGTTTGCTTGCCCATGTTTGCCCCTGACTCCTAATTCTGCATCAGCTAGAAGTCTCTCTGCTTAAATAAGCAGGAAACCTCTTTCCCTTCAATTTAAGAAATACTGTATTCTAATTTTATCTTACTGATCATCTGACTAAGGAGTGAAAACCAAGCATAAACCTGTGTTAATAATTTTCCCACCTTTTCTTTGTATCTGGGGCAGATACTGCAGAAAATCATTTGGTGTGAAATGAAGTTTCAATTAGTTCTAATATATGCGTAGTCTTGGGAAGAAACAGGAAGAATTAAATTGCAGGTTTTAGTTGAACTACATGAAATTGCTACTTTTACAAGTTAAAAAAGTCAAATATTGGCAATTTCATTTAGTCAACCTAGTTAGAATGTTTCAGTTAAGAATTTCTTGACCTAAGAAATATTAAGAGGGTTGACAGTGCTATTTGTGGAGGCTGGGTTGTCTCTTTTATTTGGAGATATTTTTTGGAAGTTGGGGCAAATGCTTTGAAGACTAGACAACCATCTTTCTATTCTAAGCAGGCAGGGAGACGTGGGCTGTGGGAAGGTCAAGTTTGGTTACAGATTCAGGATGAATGTATGTGTCCTTGAAGGAGGCTTATAACCTTCTGCATCTGTGAAATATACAAATGGTGACACAGAAATATAGATAGTTGACACACAAACTAAGGTAAGTTTCTTTTCTACTTCCTTTTTATGTCAGGTGTAGTTAATACTTGAACTCTGACAGGAGTATGAAAAGAAAACTCCCCCCTCACTATGTTAGCATCAGTCTTTAGCTGGAACGTGAGAGAAGAAGCATCAAAGTGAAGTGTAAGAATCTCATCCCTTTCTTGGTTAATTGTCACAGTTACACTATAGGCCTGCTGTGTTCCATGGCACGCTGGGCATAATTCTATGATCGGCCAAATTGCATCACATTCTAATTATGTGTGCTGTCCTGGGATCACGCTTTGAGTTGAAGGTGGAGACGTCTTATTCGTGATGATGTGCCCAGTGGCTTCAAGGCAGCTTGGCACACAGTAGGCATCAATAACTGTTTTATGCCAAATTTTAAAATTTGTGGAACAAATGATGACTTTTAATAACTAATCACATTAACAAAAATTGAAAATATTACATTAAAAATCTTTGTGGATTACAGAAACCAAGTTGGCAATAAATATCAAGGGTCACATCCTATGAACAAATAATTATAATAAAATCTCATACCCTATGAATCAGTAATTACAAGACATTTATCTTAGGAGAGAGCCTGAAATTCAAAACAACGTTAGGTTAAAAATAAGTTTGTCAAAATTATATATGAGTTGGAAAAACTGAAAACAACTTAAAAACCCAAGAGTAGGATATAATATTATAGATAAATAAATGATATTTTTGGGAATATTTCATAACATTGGAAAATGCTCAAGTAAGGAGGGGGAGAAAAACCATGACACTAATGTCCTGCTTTTTTCTTTAAACTTAGCATCACATCACAAAGATGTCCCAAGTATTCAAAATTCTGCCAAAGTAGTGTTTGTAATGGCTGTAGAATTCCATTGGATACAAATACAGTAAGTTAGTAACTATGTTTTATAAATGTACACATGTACACACACACTAAAAGTAACATGGATTGGGTAATATGCATATTGTCTGGCGCCTTCTTTTTCTCAGGTAACAGCATAATCTAGACAGCTCACCACAGAAGCACATGCAAACCTTCCTCAGTTCATTTTTGTGCCAGGATATTATTCCATTGCAGAGACATGCATTGATTTTTCAAAACAACTTGTATCGATACTTTCAGCTGTTTATAGCTTTTTGCTATTAAACAATCCTGTGATAGATACTTTTTTTTTTTTAGAAATATACCTGGGCTAGTTTATTTATTTATTTATTTATTTATTTATTTATTTATTTATTTATTTATTTTTCGCTGTGTTGGGTCTTCGTTTCTGTGTGAGGGCTTTCTCTAGTTGCGGCGAGTGGGGGCCACTCTTCATCGTGGTGCGCAGGCCTCTCACTCCCGCGGCCTCTCTTGTTGCAGAGCACAGGCTCCAGATGCGCAGGCTCAGTAGTTGTGGCTCACGGGCCCAGTTGCTCCGCGGTGTGTGGGATCTTCCCAGACCAGGGCTGGAACCCGTGTCCCCTGCATTGGCAGGCAGATTTTCAACCACTGCACCACCAGGGAAGCCCCTGTGATAGATACTTTTGACAAACATTTCTGTGCATTTATGCAAGTACATTTGTGGGATGAATTCTGAAATTGCTGGATCAAAGAGAATGTTCACTTTAAGAGCTTGAATAAACTTTGGCAAGGTGCCCTCCAAATTGTCACACCAATGAATACTGTCTTGAACACTGTATGAAGCCACTGCTTCATTTTAAAATGGAAATAGGGGATGGGATATATTTGCGTGGGTGTATTTGAAACAGAGCTCATGAGCTCCTGCAACACATGGAGCCATGAAAACTGGGTCTCCCTCCCTCCTTCCCTACACCCTTCTCACTCTGTCTTCCTTCCCTCCTTCCTGCCTTTCTTCTTTTCTTCCATCTTTCCTTCTCCTTCCCTTCCTTCCCTACACGTTCCTCCCTTCCCTCCCTCCTTCCCTCCCTTCCTTCCTTTCTTCCTTCCCACCTTATTATTTGATGTAATGGGAGGAGAGACAGGGGAACATTAGAGTGAAGGCCAGTGAAGAATTCGTGTGGCAGGTAATTAGAAGAGAACAGGAAATGGGCTTAGCTGGAGGTCGGGTGTTCCCTCTGGGAGGACATGTGCTGAAACTGGACCCACGCAGAGGAGGGCAGCGTGGCCCCTGCCTAAGGATGACGTGCAATTCTGTGACGTGTTCTGTATTTTACAGTAACTGTGAGGTGACCATGCGCTCACTAACCTTATTGTGGTAAGTGTATCAAATCATGATGTACCTGTATCAAATCATCACCTTGTACATGGTAAAATATAAACAGGCATATTGAACAATTTGAGTTTATTGAGCAAAAATAGATTTGAATGGAGTGGCGTTAAATCAGAAGTGGTGAGGAGCCTCCACTGACAGGAGCTCAGGGAGATACTTTACAGAGAAAAGGTGGAAGCCAAGTGAGGAAATCATTGACTGGCTGCAGCTTCAAGCCTGATTGGCAGTTTGTGCTCGGTTGTCCCTAGGTTTCAATTCCATAACCTTGAGGCATTTACAGGATTAGATTTTGGTTTGCTGATGTTGGCTGCATCAGCATTAGAGCCACAACAGACTAATGACCTATTAGTTTAATTCTCTTAGTGTACACCTTAACCTTACACAACGTTACATGTCAAATATATCTTGAGAAAGCAGAAACAAAAGTCGGAAGCAGACTGTTGCGGGGAATACAGTGCACAGAAATCGGCAGTGTGGGCAAGTAGGACATGGGTGAGGACAATTTAGATGTGTCTCTAATTTTAATGGACATAGAAAGGATTCGTGGAGGATCCTTGTTTAAGATGCAGCTTCTGATTCCGTAGTACTAGAGTGGGGCCTGAGATTCTGCATTTCTAATGGGCTTCCAGGTGACACTGATGCTACTGGTCTGGGCCCACACTTTGAGGAACAGGACTTAGTTGACAAAGCTCCCTGCCAGAAACAGCAAGCAGAAGCATCAGCAATCAGTGGAGAGCAGGTGAGCATTACTGTTTAGAGCCAGGAATGCCCCCTGCAAATATTACAAGGTGATAAAATAACGAGCTGGCTCAGTCTGTCACTGCTGCTTCAACCACCAGATCCAGCCTGGCCCACAGCAGCAAAAGGACCAAACAATGTTGCATTAAACCTATGCTTACTTTCCCCACTCTTACAGGAACTCTTACTTTTAAATCAGATTGTATTTTATTTGCTTCATCTCCAAAAGTCAATAATAACTTCTGTCACACAGAGTCCTTCAATATTTCCTTGATTTGTGTAATACCTGGTATCGCTGACACTGTCCCAGGTTTAAGTGACAATTACCTGCCTTTGGTTCAGTCGAGGGTGCCCACAGCCTGCAGCTGGAGGGATAGAGGCCCTGCCCATTACTTTCTTTATCGTATGAGAAGAACAAAATGGAGCTACTGCCCGAAGGCCCAGCATTAACGTGTGTAGTTTCAGTTGGGCTTTACAGCACTGCAACTTCCCTTGGGATTGAACCACTTGAAAGCTCCTCTACAACCTCCCCATGCTCCACCGAGATATTTTCTGAAGCGTTACATCCGACAAAGCTAAGGTTGTTAATGTATATTTAGGAACCAGGATGCTTTTATATTTAATTCCTCCTGTGTGACCATTTCTCTACCATCAGTCCTTGCAAATCAAGAGAAGTTTAAACGCTACAAAAATTCACAAGCTGCAGTTGACAGGAACATTTTTCACCTCTCTGATCCAAGCCAGACAAGTGCACGATGCTGGCAGGCTAGCTGTTCCCTCTTTCACCTCCTGCCCAAGGATAGGGAGCCCAGATGATACCCAAGAACATACACACACACACAATCACTATACAAACAAGAGCTCCGGGTTGAAGCCTTAGGAAAACTAGTTGATGCTTGTTCTCCTTTTCAAAACATAATCAAGATGACAAGCACAGGTCTTAAGAACTCTGTCACCTGATGAAGCTCTTCAATGTATCCTCTGTGTTTATACCTAGAAAGGTGTTTGCATTTAAGAAATAGGTTTGATGTGAGTGAATGTTGTATTCCTCTAAAGCCCGGGGGATATGCAGGGTCAGCTTTCTGAGTGATAGATACAAATTAAGGATCCATGAGAAAAATTTCTAATGTGCTCGTATTCACTTTAAATTTTGTTCTAATTAAGGATCATTAAAATATATGATGGTTAGAAATTAGGTTGTTTTATGCTTGATTCATGCTTTCATTTACATTAAAAAGTTCTATTTGAGTAGAAAATCAGAGAGGCATAATGTTTCTTTCCTTTTTCAAGAAATTAGGATGTTTGAACTCTATGTTTATAATAACCACAAAACGATTGTCTACCTGGTGTAAGAAAGAAAACAGCTTTTGTGTGTGTGTGACACTTAGGATTTCATTAGTTTAATTTAGCTCCTCACTCACAGAGCAGACCACAGTATCAAAAGTATTAGTCCATGGGACTAAGTCCATTAGTCCATAGCCCTTAGAAGAAAATATCTCTCTAAATTCCTGTTATCGTTTCAAATTCCCAAAGGTAAATTCTCCAGGCTTCTGAGAGAAGTAGCATATCTGATGTTGCCAAAACCCAGATGCAAATAAATATATCAATATAGGCTCATTTTACAGATAATTGAAACTCTTATTTTTCTATAATTTCATGACACCGAATACAACATTTAAAATGTTGATATGTGTTCAACATTTACTATGATCTATGATTTTCTTTTTTTTTTTAATGTGGACCACTTTACTTTTAAGTCTTTATTGAATTTGTTGCAATATTGCTTCTGTTTTGGTTTTTTGGCCATGAGGCATGTGGGATCTTAGCTCCCCAACCAGGGATCCCCTGCACCAGCACCCCCTGCATTGGAAGGTGAAGTCTTAACCACTGGACCACCAGGGAAGTCCCTACTATGATTTTCTTTTTTTTTTTTTATAAATTTATTTATTTTATTTATTTATTTTTGGCTGCGTTGGGTCTTTGTTGTTGCACATGGGCTTTCTCTAATTGCGGCGAGCAGGGGCTACTCTTCATTGCGGTGCGCGGGCTTCTCACTGCGGTGGCTTTTTTTATCGCGGAGCACAGGCTCTAGGCGCACGGGCTTCAGTAGTTGTGGCTCACGGGCTCTTAAGAGCGCAGGCTCAGTATTTGTGGCGACCGGGCTTAGTTGCTCCACGGCATGTGGGATCTTCCCGGACCAGGGCTCGAACCCGTGTCCCCTGCATTGGCAGGTGGATTCTTAACCACTGCACCACTAGGGAAGTCCCTACTATGGTTTTCTTAATGAGGTTTTTATAGTGCTCAACATCCTTTTCTACCCTAAAAATAAGAAAAAATGAAAGAAATGGTGATAAATATATGCATGTGTACACACATACTAGTCATTTCTTGACCAAAAAGAAAAAGTTTTACCATTATTATTGCAAAATATTTCTATAAGGAACATGAGCAATACCAGAGAAACTGGCAACCTCTTACCCTCAGTGTGAAAAACAAACAGCTTTTTGAGAGTTATCTTTACATATACACACATAGAAAGCCATATAGGTCTTTACGCATTTATATGGATGACTTAAAAGAAATATGAAGGGGGAGCTTAGAGAAAGGCCTGTCCCAGGACCACTGAATGTCAAGGCTCTTTTCCACCAAGGATGCTGAAGGAACTGCTCAGGTTTCATGGAGCAGCAAGAAGCACATAACCCAGGTCTGCTCCAAGGACGCCTTTGACGTGGGTGGGCTGGCAAGCTGTGCAGTTACAAAGCTACTGCCTCAGCTCCAAACCCACTCTTCCCTTCTCTGCATTAGGATGCTGAACCCGACTCTGCTGACCATATTTTCGCTTTGCCAGCTGCTCCCTACTAGGCTCCGCCTGCAGGGGGTGTCAGAGGGAGACAGGTGAGTGGGAGAACTTACCTCCCATCCTTGTGAATGTCAGGCTGACGCTGCTCCCCGCCAGCAGCTGGTGAATCCATTTCTGGTTTCTCCGACAGTTTGGAAGATACAAACTGCTTGAGATGCCCCATTATGTTGTTACACAACTCCTGTATTTTCTGTATTTGTCATTTTTTCTGCACAGATACAGACTGTACTTCCTTCTACTGATGTTCAGAAGCAGCCAATAAACATCCTGCTGCAGCTGACACTCAAAAGGTGCAAATGCCAGAGCCTCTGACATTGCTTTTCACTTTTAAGTTTGAAAGGATAGTTGTCATGTACAAAGTAAAAGTTAAAAATTTTAAAAAACACTGAGATGCAAGAGATTAAAGACAACACAATCTTTAGAAGGTAATAGCTAAATTGTTCATCAGTGAATTCGTCTATGAAATCTCTCCCCATCTAGTCCTGAGAATTCATCTTTGAGGCCCCACTGTCTCCTATGAACACCCCATGTCAAGCCTCACATGAAAGCCCTGCTCCTTACTGCAGCCCTAAGTATTATCCAGAGAAAACAAACCTCTGGTTGTCTGAAAACTGCCCTTAAAGCCCATTTTCCTTAAGTGTAATCACATTCCATCTAGAGGATTATTAGAGATGAGTGAGCAATCTTTTGGAGACTTGGGGATGCCATAAGGAAGAAACCCATTTGTTTGATGCCTCCTTATTTCCTTCATTCATCCACTCATCCTTTAGTTACTTATTGAGTACCTGATCTTTGTGCCGAGGAACCAAAGAATCCTGTCTAAATCATCTCTGTATCTTTTTTCCACGGACAAAATGCAATAAGGAAGTCATATAATCATATCTGCCTTTCAAAATATACTGTTTCACCCTCACATTTCTGAACAAGAGGGGAGTTTTCTTTATAATGCTCTTTAGGCTGTCTGGCCAAAGACTCACCTCCTAATTTACTCACCACCCATCCTTCCACTTAGGCAGATAATCGTGTCACACACACACACACACAAACACACACACACACACACACACACACACACATTACACAGCACTTGTCTTGTACCCAAATAACTTAGTCTAAAAGAATCTTGGTATGATTTGGGGGGTAATGAAACCTCATTTTCTGGGAGGTGTGTTTAATGAGAACACTTTCCTGGTCTTCCTCCCTTGTTTAATGGGGTCTCACAGCCAGCATCATGGTGTCCATGCTTCTGATTGTGGGAGATCAATGTTAGCCTGACTCTCAACTAGGAAATGACTCATTTATGACTTTTTAAAGTAATCCAAGTAACAGTTTCAGAGACCAACTTTGTGTTGCTTTGGTTTTCCCAAAGACTCAATTGGGAAAGAACGTATACCAGTGAATTTTCATATGTTTTTCCCAGTACCATGGCAGGCAAAATATTCACACAGAGGCCAGGAGTCCTGATATTCTGGAGAGGTACAGGTCAAGCAAATAGCAGAAAGCATTCTGGAGGAATTAAGTAGCACCTAGCATTTTACAGAGTGCATTAGAGAGGGCAGAGTTACAAAAACTAGCCAATAGTGACTGCACTCAAATTGAATCTTACCAATCCTTAGGTACAAATATAAACTTTTACAAATTATAAAAGGTCCTGATACAAAGAATAGATCATCTCAGTCCAGAATAGAGTGGGACATACAGAAGACCACCAGCAAAGCATGTACCATACAAGGAGGAGAAAAATCTAGACCAGACTGGACAAGTCATGCTGTAAAAGGGTAATCGCCAAGTCCTAGGGAAGGAGGTGGAAATTTACTGTGCTCACTCCATCTTGTCCTCTGCACCGTTTCATTTAGCCATCAGATTTCTGCATTAATAAATTGTTCACATGCCAAAGGTAAAGGTAAAGTTGATCACGTTCCGCAAATACGTGAGATGTCTTTAGACAGTTCTGAGTTAAGAAACCCCTCCATGCTTTAATATATCAAGATTTTCTTGGCTATTATGGATTATATATATATATATATATATATATGTATATACACATATATATGTATATATGTATATGTATGATAAGTCTTACATGGATAAGGCCTGAACATTGGCAAACCAACACAGCAGAACCCCTTCCTGAAGGCTGATGAGGCTCCACATCGAGTTACTGATGGATGTTATTCTGTGTCCTGCTTTTCTTAGAACATCTATAATAGTGATTGTACTTTAGCACTCCTTGATTAGGAATTGACCATAAAAATAGAAAGTCAAAACACAGTTAGTTAATTAATGCATGGCAGGAGGGAAACATACTCATCAAATAGGCCAAGGGCGTCCCTGTCATTTATTCCTCAGAGACCTCAAATCAAAATCTGCCTTCAGTTTTGCTCTTAACCCTTCTTCAAGGGTCACATATTTTTAATAAAAAAAGTAAGAAGGAAACATTTAATTCTAATTAAAATCGACAGATTGTAAATTCTCTAGGTACTCCTAGTCTTACTTTTGAATACAGTTAGACCCCCTAGAAGACTGTGTGGTCTAATTCATCATAGGACAGCTTTTTATCACCAAAGAAGCCACATTTATGAACTTCATATCTGCATTTCCTGCAGGATTGTTGAGGATGTGACTTCACTCAGTACGCTCTATATGGAGATAAAAGCTCTGTCTTCCCTGAGGAACCAGTAACAGTCACATTCTTGATAATGAGAACTAGTAACTCTATCATGTTTCTCTGTTTTCACTTGGCTTCCTGGAAGCTCAGAGCCATACCATACACTCAGCCACAGCAACTATGGTCATACATTGACTACCCCTCACTTCTCTCTGATCTTCATTTTCTATACATATTATTTTATTAGGCGTATTGTATTTGATGTAATAATGAATTAAATAAACTTCTCTCGGGTGTAAGAGGTAAGCTCTGATCAGCAAAACATGCTATTCATATGTATCAACTGGTAACTCGATTTTCAAAACCCCTTGACAAAGAGTTAAAGAATAAATAAAGTTTTAAGTAAAATTTCAGTCTCTCAGAGGCAAAGACTGTGTCTCCTATTTCTCTCTTCACTCCATCATTCTCTGCAAACAGCAGGGGCTCAGTAAATGCTACTGAAGGCAGTAAGGACTAACATTGTTTATTGAGGGTTGGGTCCGTATTTCTTGGAATTTGATGTGAACTGGGACTGGAACTTGATTCCAAAATAGGAGGTGTAGAGGGGGAGCTTCAAGATGGCGGAAGAGTAAGACACAGAGATCACCTTCCTCCCCACAGATACATCAGAAATACATCTACATGTGGAACTGCTCCTATAGAACACCTACTGAACACTGGCAGAAGACCTCCGACCTCCCAAAAGGCAAAATAGAGGTGTAGGATTAGAAGATAAGTGAGGAAGATTTTAATTTCCCCTCTGAGGAGTTCTCTGATCTCATAGATTTGGGCAGACGTGGAAATATGGGTGCATGATTACAAGCTGTCCTGAGACTTCTGCATCAAGGGCCTGGTGGAGTTCCAGAGAGTTTGGCAGCATTGCAGCAGCAGAGGACAACCCTGGGCCCAGGACTCTAATGGACAATTGTCCAGGACCAATGACTTGAGCAAGAGACAAGGGAGACAGAGCCCTGTGCCTGAGCAGCAGCTTACACCTCTGTAAGCTGCATTCTCTCACCTGCCCTGCTCCCCTCAAATCTCAACCAGTCTCTGCTTTTCTCCATGATGTACACCATAATTTCCTGGGATTGGAACACTGCTGTTGAAAAAATTCACTAGAAAATAATCCTTTCTTCTTTCCTCTTGTGAGATAATGCAAAGGCAGAGGTGCCCTGCCTTGTCTGAAATTCCTTTTTTCAGTCTCATTTCTGGCCTGACATTGATGAAGCTGCACAGTTTGATAAGAGTAAGACAGGACAACATGAGCTCAGCTTCCTGCCCATGTTGCTGTCCAGGCTGGCTCTGTAACCAAGCACTAGAGCAGGGCTCCAAAGCCACGGCATAATCAACACTGCAAAACAGAGAGGCTGAGACACCTCTGATGTGCTTGAGAAAATCTATTCCTGTGTCTAGCATGATTAGTCTGTGGAGAGACCTGGTTGATGAGTTGAAAAGATAACTGCGCCCATGGATTAATTACTATTGTTAAAATAATCACACTACCCAAGGCAATTTACAGATTCAATGCAATCCCTATTATAATACCAATGGCATTTTTCAAAGAACTAGAGCAAATAATTTAAAAACTTGTATGGAAACACAAACGATCCCAAATAGCCAAAACAATCTTGAGAAAAAAGAGCAAAGCTGGAGGCATCATGCTCTGTGATTTCAAACTATACTACAAAGCTGCAATAATCAAAACAGTATGGTACTGGCATGAAAACAGACACATTGATCAATGAAATAGAATGGAGAGCCTAGAAATGAACCTACACTTATGTGGTCAACTAAACTACAACAAAAGAGGCAAGAATACACAATGGAGAAAAGACATCATCTTCAGTAGATGATTCTGGGAAAACTGAACAGCTACACGCAAGAGTCAGATTGGACTGCTTTCTCATACTATATGCAAAAATAAACTCAAAATGGATTAAAGACTTAAACATGAGACCTGAAACCATAAAACTTCTGGAAGAAACAGAGGCAGTTTTTCTTTGACATTGATCTTAGCAATATTTTTTTTTTTAGATCTTCTCTCAGGCAAGGGAACAAAAGCAAAAATAGACAAATGGGATTACATCAAACTAAAAAGCTTTTGCACAGTAAAGGAAGGAAACCATCAACAAAACCAAAAGACCATCTACTGAATGGGAGAAGATATGTGCAAATCATATATCCAGTAAGAGGTTAATATCCAAAATATACAAAGAACTCATACACCTCAATATCAAAAAGCAAACAACCTGATTAAGAAATGGGCAGAGAACCTGAATAGGCATTTTTCTAAAGATGACATACAGATGGCCAACAGACACATGAAAAGATGCTCGACATCACTAATCATCAGGGTAATGCAATTTAAAACCACAATGAGATATCACCTCACACCTGTCAGAATAGCTATTATCAAAAAGAAAAGAAGAAAGGAGCTTCAAGATGGCGGAAGAGTAAGATGTGGAGATCACCTTCCTCCCCACAAATACAACAGAAATACATCTACATGTGGAACAACCCCTACAGAACACCTACTGAACACTGGCAGAAGACCTCAGACCTCCCAAAAGGCAAGAAACTCCCCACATACCTGGGTAGGGCAAAAGAAAAAAGAAAAAACAGAGACAAAAGAATAGGGATGGGACCTGCACCAGTGGGAAGGAGCTGTGAAGGAGAAAAGGTTTCCACACACTAGGAAGCCCCTTCATGGGCAGAGACTGCAGATGACGGAGGAGGGAAGTTTCCGAGCCATGGAGGAGAGTGCAGCAACAGGGGTGCAGAGGGCAAAGGGGAGAGATTCCCACAGAGAGGATTGGTGCCAACCAGCACTCACCAGCCTGAGAGGATTATCTGCTCACCCGCCAGGACCGGTGGGGGCTGGGAGCTGAGGCTCAGGCTTCGGAGGTCAGATCCCAGGGAGAGGACTGGGGTTGGCTGCATGAACAAAGCCTGTGGGGGGCTAGTCCACCACAGCTAGCCAGGAGGGAGGCTGGGAAAAAGTCTGGAGCTGCTGAAGAGGCAAGAGACTTTTTCTTGCCTCTTTTTTTCGAGTTGGGCAAGGAGAGGGGATTAAGAGTGCCGCTTAAAGGAGCTCCAGAGATGGGCACAAGCCACGGCTATCAGCACGGACCCCAGAGACGGGCATGAGATGCTAAGGTTGCTGCTGCTGCAGCCAACAAGAAGCCTGTGTGCAAGCACAGGCCACTATCCACACCTCCTATCCCGGGAGCCTGTGCAGTCCGCGAGTGCCAGGGTCCCGTGATCCAGGGACAACGTCCCCGGGAGAACACATGGCATGCTTCAGGCTGTTGCAAAGTCACACTGGCCTCTGCTGCCGCAGGCTGGCCCCGCAGTCTGTACCCCTCCCTCCCCCCGGCCTGAATGAGCCAGAGCCCCCGAATCAGCTGCTCCTTTAACTCCGTCTTGTATGAGAGAAGAACAGACGCCCTCAGGTGACTTACACGCAGCGGTAGGGCCAAATCCAAAGCTGAACACCAGGAGCTGTGCGAACAAAGAAGAGAAAGGGAAATCTCTCCCAGCAGCCGCAGCAACAGTGGATTAAATCTCCACAATCAACTTGAGTACCCTGCATCTGTGGAATACCTGAATAGACAACGAATCATCCCAAATTGAGGTGGTGGACTTTGGGAACAATGAAATATATATATTTTTCCCTTTTTCTCTCTTTGTGAGTGTGTATGTGTATGCTTCTGTGTGTGATTTTGTCTGTATAGCTTTGCTTTTACCATTTGTCCTAGGGTTCTGTCTGTCCATTTTTTTTTCTTTTTTTTTAGTATAGTTTTAAGTGCTTATTATCACTGGTGGATTTCTTTTTTGGTTTGGTTGCTCTCTTCTTTCTTCCTTTCTTTTTTTTAACTACATTTAATTATTTTAATAATTATTTTATTTTATCTTTTTCTTTCTTTCTTTCTTTCTTTCTTTCTTTCTTTCTTTCTTTCTTTCTTTCTTTCTCCCTTTTATTCTGAGCCGTGTGGATGACAGGCTCTTGGTACTCCAGCCAGGCATTAGGGCTGTGCCTCTGAGGTGGGAGTGCCAAGTTCAGGACATTGGTCCACCAGAGACCTCCCAGCTCCATGTAATATCAAACGGTGAAACCTCCCAGAGATATCCAACTCAACGCCAAGGCCCAGCTCCACTCAATGACCAGCAAGCTACAGTGCAGGACACCCTATGCCAAACAACTAGCAAGACAGGCACACAACCCCATCCATTAGCAGAGAGGCTGCCTAAAGTCATAATAAGGTCACAGACACCCCAAAACACACCACCAGACGTGGACCTGCCCACCAGAAAGACAAAATCCAGCCACATCCACCAGAACACAGGCACTAGTCCCCTCCAACAGGAAGCCTACACAACACACTGAAACAACCTTAGCCACTGGGGGCAGACACCAAAAAAATGGGAACTATGAACCTGCAGCCTGTGAAAAGGAGACCCCAAACACAGTAAGCTAAGCAAAATGAGAAGACAGAGAAAACACAGCAGACGAAGGAGCAAGGTAAAAACCCACCAGACCTAAGAAATGTAGAGGAAATAGGCAGTCTACCTGAAAAAGAATTCAGAATAATGATAGTAAAGATGATCCAAAATCTTGGAACTAGAATGGAGAAAATACAAGAAACGTTTAACAAGGACCTAGAAGAACTAAAGAGCAAAAAAACAATGATGAACAACACAATAAATGAAATTAAAAATTCTCTAGAAGGGATCAATAGCAGAATAACTGAGGCAGAAGAATGGATAAGTGACCTGGAAGATAAAATAGTGGAAATAACTACTGCAGAGCAGAATAAAGAAAAAAAAATGAAAAGAACTGAGGACAGTCTCAGAGACCTCTGAGACAACATTAGACACACCAACATTTGAATTATAGGGGTCCCAGAAGAAGAAGAGAAAAAGAAAGGGACTGAGGAAATATTTGAAGAGATTATAGTTGAAAACTTCCCTAATATGGGAAAGAAAATAGTTAATCAAGTCCAGGAAGCACAGAGAGTCCCATACAGGATAAATCCAAGGAGAAACATGCCAAGACATATATTGATCAAACTATCAAAAATTAAACACAAAGAAAAAATATTAAAAGCAGCAAGGGAAAAACAACAAATAACATAGAAGGGAATCCCCATAAGGTTAACAGCTGATCTTTCAGCAGAAACTCTGCAAGCCAGAATGGAGTGGCAGGATACATTTAAAGTGATAAAAGGGAAAAACCTACAACCAAGATGACTCTACCCAGCAAGGATCACATTCAGACTTGACAGAGAAATTAAAACCTTTACAGACAAGCAAAAGCTAAGAGAATTCAGCACCACCAAACCAGCTTTACATTAAATGTTAAAGGAATTTCTCCAGGCAGGAAACACAAGAGATGGAAAAGACCGACAATAACAAACCAAAAACAATTAAGAAAATGGTAATAGGAACATACATATCTATAATTACCTTTAATGTAAATGGATTAAATACTCCAACCAAAAGACATAGACTGGCTGAATGGATACAAAAACAAGACCCATATATATGCTGTCTACAAGAGACACACTTCAGACCTAAGGACCCATAAAGACTGAAAGTGAGGGGATGGAAAAAGATATTCCATGCAAATGGAAATCAAAAGAAAGCTGGAGTAGCAATTGTCATATCAGCCAAAATAGACTTTAAAACAAAGACTATTACAAGAGACAAAGAAGGACACTACATAATGATCAAGGGATCAATCCAACAAGAAGATAAAACAATCGTAAATCTTTATGCACCCAACATAGGAGCACCTCAATACATAAGGCAAATACTAACAGCCATAAAAGGGGAAATCGACAGTAACACGATCATAGTAGGGGACTTTAACACCCCACTTTCACCAATGGACAGATCATCCAAAATGAAAATAAACAAGGAAACACAAGCTTTAAATGATACATTAAACAAGATAGACTTAATTGATATTTATAGGACATTCCATCCAAAAACAACAGAATACACTTTTTCTCAAGTGCTCATGGAAAATTCTCCAGGATAGATCATCTCTCGGGTCAAAAATCAAGCCTTGGTAAATTTAAGAAAATTGAAATCGTATAAAGTATCTTTTCTGACCACAACGCTATGAGACTAGATATCAATTACAGGAAAAAAATCTGTAAAAAATACAAACACATGGAGGCTAAACAATACATTGCTTAATAACCAAGAGATCACTGAAGAAATCAAAGAGGAAATCAAAAAATACCTAGAAACAAATGACAATGAAAACACAACAACCCAAAACCTATGGGATGCAGCAAAAGCAGTTCTAAGAGGGAAGTATATAGCAACACAATGCTATCTTAAAAAACAAGAAACATCTCAAACAAACAACCTAACCTTACACCTAAAGCAATTAGAGAAAGAAGAACAAAAAATTCCCAAAATTAGCAGAAGGAAAGAAATCATCAAGATCAGATCAGAAATAAATGAAAAAGAAATGAAGGAAATGATAGCAAAGATCAATAAAACTAAAAGCTGATTCTTCAAGAAGATAAACAAAATTGATAAACCATTAGCCAGACTCATCAAGAAAAAAACAGAGAAGACTCAAATCAGTAGAATTAGAAATGAAAAAGAAGTAACAACTGACACTGCAGAAATACAAAAGATCATGAGAGATTACTACAAACAACTATATGCCAATAAAATGGACAACATGGAAGAAATGGACAAATTCTTAGAAATGCACAACCTTCCGAGACTGAACCAGAAAAAAAATAGAAAATATGAACAGACCAATCACAAGCACCGAAATTGAAACTGTGATTAAAAATCTTCCAACAAACGAAAGCCCAGGACCAGATGGCTTCACAGGCGAATTCTATCAAACATTTAGAGAAGAGCTAATACCTATCCTTCACAAACTCTTCCAAAATAGAGCAGAGGGAGAAACACTCCCAAACTCATTCTACGAGGCCACCATCACCCTGATACCAAAACTGGACAAAGATGTCACAAAGAAAACTACAGGCCAATATCACTGATGAACATAGATGCAAAAATTCTCAACAAAATACTAGCAAAAAGAATCCAACAGCACATTAAAAGGATCATACACCATGATCAAGTGGGGTTTATCCCAGGAATGCAAGGATTCTTCAATATCAATGTATCAATGTGATACACCTTATTAACAAATTGAAAGAGAAAAACCATATGATCATCTCAATAGATGTAGAGAAAGGTTTTGACAAAATTCAAGACCCATTTATGATAAAAGCCCTCCAGAAAGTAGGAATAGAGGGGACTTAGCTCAACATAATAAAGGCCATATATGACAAACCCACAGCCAACATCGTCCTCAATGGTGAAAAACTGAAACCATTTCCACTAAGATCAGGAACAAGACAAGGCTGCTCACTCTCACCACTATTATTCAACATAGTTTTGGAAGTTTTAGCTACAGCAATCAGAGAGGAAAAAGAAATAAAAGGAATCCAAATTGGAAAAGAAGAAGTAAAGCTGCCACTGTTTTCAAATGACATGATACTACACATAGACAATCCTAAAGATGCCCCCAGAAAACTACTAGAGCTAATCAATGAATTTGGTAAAGTTTCAGGATACAAAATTAATGCACAGAAATCTCTTGCATTCCTATACACTAATGATGAAAAATCTGAAAGTGAAATTAAGAAAACATTTCCATTTACCATTGCAACAAAAAGAATAAAATACCTAGGAATAAACCTACCTAAGGAGACAAAAGACCTGTATGCAGAAAATTATGAGACACTGATGAAAGAAATTAAAGATGATACAAATAGATGGAGTGATATACCATATTCTTGGATTGGAAGAATCAACTTTGTGAAAATGAGTATACTATCCAAAGCAATCCACAGATTCAATGCAATCCCTGTCAAACTACCAATGGCATTTTTTCACAGAACTAGAACAAAAAATGTCACAATTTGTATGGAAACACAAAAGGTCCCGAATAGCCAAAGCAATCTTGAGAAAGAAAAATGGAGCTGGAGGAATCAGGCTCCCTGACTTCAGACTATACTACAAAGCTATAGTAATCAAGGCAGTATGGTACTATCACAAAAACAGAAATATAGATCAACGGAACAGGATAGAAAGCCCAGAGATGAACCCATGCACATATGGTCACCTTATCTTTGATAAAGGAGGCAAGAATACACAGTGGAGAAAAGACAGCCTCTTCAATAAATGGTGCTGGGAAAACTGTACAGCTACATGTAAAAGAATGAAATTAGAACACTCCCTAACACCATACACAAAAATAAACTCAAAATGGATTAAAGCCCTAAATGTAAGGCCAGACACTATCAAACTCTTAGAGGATAACATAGACAGAACACTCTATGACATAAATAACAACAAGATCCTTTTTGGCCCACCTCCTAGAGGAATGGAAATAAAAACAAAAATAAAAAAAGGGGACCTAATGAAACTTAAAAGCTTTTGCACAGCAAAGGAAACCATAAACAACACGAAAAGACAACCTTCAGAATGGGAGAAAATATTTTCAAATGAAGCAAGTGACAAAGGATTAATCTCCAAAATTTACATACAGCTCATGCAGCTCAATATCAAAAAAAGGAACAACCCAATCCAAAAATGGGCAGAAGACCTAAGTAGACATTTCTCCAGAGAAGATATACAGATTGCCAACAAACACAGGAAAGAATGCTCAACATCATTAATCATTAGAGAAATGCAAATCAAAGCTACAATGAGGTATCACGTCACACCAGTCAGAATGGCCAACATCCAAAAATCTACAAACAATAAATGCTGGAGAGGGTGTAGAGTAAAGGGAACCCTCTTGCCCTGTTGGTGGAATGTAAATTGATACAGACACTATGGAGAACAGTATGGAGGTTTCTTAAAAAACTAAAAATAGAACTACCATATGACCCAGGAATCCCACTACTGGACATATACCCTGAGAAAACCATAATTCAAGGAGTCATGTACCACAATGTTCCTTGCAGCTCTATTTGCAATAGCCAGGACATGGAAGCAACCTAAGTGTCCATTTACAGATGAATGGATAAAGAAGATGTGGCACATATATACAATGGAACATTACTCAGCCATAAAAAGAAACGAAATTGAGTTATTTGTAGTGAGGTGGATGGACCCAGTGTCTGTCATACAGAGTGAAGTAAGTCAGAAAGAGAAAAACAAATACCGTATGCTAACACATATATATGGAATCTAAAAAAAAAAAAGAAAGAAAATGGTCATGAAGAACGAAGGGGCAAGATGGGAATAAATACACAGACCTACTAGAGAATGGACTTGAGGACACGGGAAGAGGGAAGGGTAAGCTGGGACGAAGAGAGAGAGTGGCATGGACATATATACACTACCAAATGTAAAATAAATAGCTAGTGGGAAGTAGCCGCATAGCACAGGGAGATCAGCTCGGTTCTTTGTGACCACCTAGAGGAGTGGGATAAGGAATGTGGGAGGGAGATGCAAGAGGGAAGAGATATGGGTATATATGTATATGTGTAGCTGATTCACTTTGTTATAAAGCAGAAACTGACACACCATTGTAAAGCAATTATATCCAATAAAGTTGTTAAAAAAGAAAAAAGACAAGAAATGACAAATGTTGATGAGGATGCAGAGAAAAGGGATCCCTTGTACACTGTTGGTCGGAATGTAAATTGGTGCAGCCACTATGGATAACAGTATGAAGGTTCCTCAAAAGATTGAAAATAGAATTACCCTATGATCCAGTAATTTCACTACTGGGTATTTACCGGAAGAAAACAAAACATTAATTTTAAAAGATATATGCACTATGTTTACTGCAGCATTATTTATAACAGCCAAGATATGGAAGCAACCTAAGTGTCCATTGATAGATGAATGGATAAAGAAGATGTTTATATATATATATATATATATATATATACACATATGTATATATGTATATGTATATATATACACACACATATATATATGCACACACACACTATATATAAACATTTTATATATACACTGTATATATACATTTTATACACATATACATATACAATGGAATATTACTCAGCCATAGAAAAGAATGAAATCTTGCCATTTGCAACAACAGGGATGGACCTTCCTTGAGGGTGTCATGCTACGTGAAATAAATCAGATGAAGAAAGAAAAATACCATGTGATTTCACTTACATGTAGAATCTAAAAAACAAAACAAATGAACAAATGTAACAAAACAGAAACAGACTCATAGATACAGAGCACAAACAAGTGGTTGCCAGATGGCAGGGGGTGGGAGGGATGAGTGAAATAGGTGAGGGAGATTAAGAGGTATGAACTTCCAGTTACAAAATAGACGAGTCACAGGGATGAAATGTACAGCACTGGGAATGTAGTCAATAACTATGTAATATCTTTGTATGGCTACAAACAGTAACTAGACTTATCATGGTGATTATTCTGTAACATACAGAAATATCGAATCACTATGTTGTGCACCTGTAACTAACAGAGTGTTGTGGGTCATTTATACTTCAACAAACTCATAGAAAAAGAGTTCAGATTTGTGATTATCCGAGGTGGGGGGAGGGGGTACTGGATGAAGGCAGTCAAAAGGTACACACTTCCAGTTATAAATAAGTACTGGGATGTAATGTAGAACATGATGAATATAATTAACACTACAGTATGTTGTATATGAAAGTTGTCAAGAGTTATCACAGGTAAGAAAATTTTTCTTTTTCTTTTATTTTGTATCTGTAAGAGGTGATGGATGTTCACTAAACATTGTGGTCATAATTTCATGATGTATGTAAGTCAAATTGTTATGCTATACACCTTAAACTTATACAGTGCTGTATGTCAATTATAGCTCAATAAAACTGGAAGAAAAACATTTTTTAAAAGAATTTGATTATATAAATGTGCAGTGTTTTGAAGGCATTCAAGAGTGTAATTAGTAATACACTGTCTACTCAAATGTTTTAAATTGCTATCTAGCCAACTGAAATAAACTGGGTCTTCTGAATGAAAAAAAAAATGATGAGAGTCAAAACTCAACAAATACAGCAATAAACATGAGAGCTTCTCCTTAACCTGTGGTTCCTGGTGGTGTTTAGGGTTTTCAGCACTGAACAGACTGTAGATATTTCAAAATAATATAGAAACAGCTGTGTTAATTCATTCTAATTTTATCACAAACATGTTTAGTTGTTTAAAAATAATGCCTATTGCCTCCAGCTAGGAGAAGTATAAGTTTACTGTAATTCAGGCATGGTCTTAATGGGAGTCAAAGACATGGAACATATTTGATTTATGGACCAAGAAGAAACAATCTTGAACAAGGGAGAGTAACCAGGAGACACCGGGAAGACTGAAGATGCCTCAGTCCATGAACACGAACATGGCCTCAGAAGTCCTTGAACTTGTGTCCCCCCGCCTCCCAACCCTGGACATCTGTTCTGAAGTTGCCAACAGCTACAGGACCTCTTTAGGATCGTTTCCTTGGAAGTAGGATTTCAAATCTGTGAAAAAAAATTTGTGAAAAAGTCTAACTGACTAACAAGCACTTTCATAGTCAATTAAACACCAGCTCATAAGTCGGGGCTGTAGAGTGGCAACTGGAAGGTCAGGAAAGAGGTTTGAGCAGGGAGGCAGGGTGTCCGCTGAGTACTCAGTAGAGCGCCATTTGACACCCATGCTAATGATGCTTCCATTTCACAGGTGAAGAAACTGGGGCTTGGAGGCAACCTCTGATACCCCCTCCTGTTACTGAAATAGGACAGATGGAATTAGGGTACAAGTGTGTTAAACTTCAGCTGGTACACACACACACACACACACACACCCACACACACACACACAGACGTGTCTAGAAAAAACAGGTACAGAAGACTTTTTTGGGGAAGATGAGATCCTGAGGACACAGAAATGAGCAAAAGCCCAAAAGCAGAAGGAAAGGCTAAGGCGCTGGCCTGAGAACATTTCATTTTGCTCCCAAGAAAGAGAGGAAAGCAACAGATGGCAGGAAATGGGAATTGGAGACCCCTGGGGGGGCACAGTGGATGCTGGTCTGTACGTCAAGATCCCTCATCAGGAGGAAGTCTGGTTCCCCAGCAGCCGGGAACACCCCAGCAGGCAGCCCTCTTGGGGAATTGCCCTCAGCTGAGCTCAAGAGCTGCCTCATCAGGGCTCACGCCCTCCCTGTGTTCCTGCAGCTGGTGACTGGTGGGTACAGGGCTCTTGAGCTGAGTCCCCTCAAGCCAATGTGGGACAACCTTGCAGGCAGGGCCATCCCAGCTTCAGCGCAGCCCATACACCGGACAAGGCCTTGTTGACCCCAGCTCAGCTTATACCTCTGTCCAGTCCTGCTTCCTCCCCTCCCCCTCACATGTGGATCCAGGGAGCTGGCCCCCGCAGGAAAACTTTCTGCAGGAAAATCATCTCAGAGCCTGCTTTCCAGTGAGTCTACCTGTAACAGGAAGTGAAAGAACATTTTTAAGAACAGGGATGGCTAATGATTATTTGAAGTTGCTTAAGTCCTTGTGACATGAAGCCTTTACCACTAGCTTCCAAATCATCAAAAAAGGTTCAGTGCCTTCGTGGTTAACTTGGGTGAGTAAGGATGTTAAGGAAAATGAATAAAGAGGCTAGATTTTCAGTCTAAGCCAATATGGCACAGAATGGAGGCAACAGAGAGAAGATACTCATGATACCCAAGGACTTGCAGATGTCTCGGGAAGGGCTGTGAACTACCACAAGACACGGACTTAGGGCTTGAGCCTAAGCTGCCCAGACCCTGGAGGGGCAGGACAAGCTGGCTGACACCTGGGTTACAGCTATGAGGCTGAACCTTGCCTTCATAGAAAGGGGAAAGTCATTCCTAGGGCAGGTAACAGACACAACAGGTCTACTTGAGGGAGAAGGCATCAGCTGGGCAGTGCGAGGGCCTGTCCATCCCTTTGGAGGAGATGGGCCTCTCCTCTGAACTTCCTGGGCGTTGGCTCCACTTGGGCAGCACTTGGCATTCACCCTACTCTTGTGAATCACACTCAGGGTGTCCAATCTCCCTAGGCAGGGTGTAAGGTTTCTCCCTTACGTACCTCACGACACTTAGAACCTTCCATCTCACAGACTCTCAAGAAAAGCACAATTAATTGATTGCAGACCTTGAGACAGCTGAGTAGGAGGAAGCTTGGTTGGCTCTTTACAGGATCTCTTAAACCTTACATGTATATTTGGAAAGGCTGCTCTTTGGGGAAGGAGCCCTTGTTTGCCGGTCACCAAGCCTTCCTTACACACAAGCTTTTGTTTGTTGTTTTGAAATTGAAATGTTGGTTTCAATCAGCAGTTCCTTCAGAAGTGCTGCCTGACACCAACCTTTTATTAAAGAAATGGAATGTTGGAGACATAACTAACACCTCTTCAATGAGATTTGAAAAGTGGAGGAGAAAAGAACCATTGCTTTATCTATTTCTCCACTGAAGGGTTATTTCAATCAGTCAGACAGAATGAGCTTTATTCATAAAGTACTTGGAAAGCCTCAAATAGTAAGTTCTTTGTGTTAAATACCTACATTTGACAAGGAGAAGCCTGAGCTCAGGAAATAAGATGCTGTCGAAATACAAACACCCACCATTCCTTCAGCTCTATCATCTCCCTCCTCCTCTCCCTCCTCCAGTCAGTAACTCTTCTTGCCTGTTCACTCGGTGCCAGCCCCTGTATGCCAGTATTATACTACCGTACTTTTCAAGGTACTATACTGTAAGATTTAAAATGTTTTCTTTACTTTTTGTGTTTGCTAGTTTTTTATGTATTATTTGTGTGAAAAGTATTATAAACCTATTACAGTACAGTACTATATGGTCGATTGTGTTAGTTGGGTACTTAGGTTAACGTTGTTGGACTTAGGAACAAATTGGACTTACAAAAAAGTCTTGGAAGGGAACTCGTTCGAATGTAGGGTACTTACTGTACAGCTTCCTAAATTCCAAAAAATATATCAAAAGCAAGTAAAATAGACCCCACAGTGAAAGACTACATTTACAAAAAAGATAGACAGACAGACATAGAAAGATAATGTAAAATATAAAATACAGAAGTTTGATGTACTCTGTGGGGAAACTGAAGAAAAAGCATTCTCATACATTACTGGTAGGAATGTAAAATGACATTTGGAAATGTCCACCAAAATAATACTATGCATTTTTATTTTGACCAAGCAATCCCACTTACAGAAATCTCTCTCAAAGAGAAACTGGCAACAAAATAAAAAAGCTGAATGCACGAGATTATTCACTATAGAACTATTTGTAACAGCGAAGGACTGGGAAACCCATATGTCCATCTAGGGGACAGGCTGAATAGACAGCAGTCCATCTGCACAAAGGAAATGTTGAAAGCTATGAAAAGGAATGAAGTATACTGCTATATACAACTACGAAGTAATCTTCAGGATACACTCCTAAGGGAAGCCGACAAAAGTGTGTATAGTGTGCTACCAATTTCTTCAGAATAAAAATATTTGAATATATTTTAAAAATGAAAGAATGAGCCATAAAAATTTTTTTAATTATTCCTTTTTGGGAAAGGGAGCCATTAGGGTAAGGACAGAGACTAGTCTTCATTAAATATGCCTTTTTATGAATTTGACTTTGGACTCATGGAAACACTTTACATAATCAAGAAACAAAAGTAATAAAATAAAAGCAGTTTCTAAAAATTTAAAACAAATAAGCCTCTGTATACTCGCACAGAAACTAATGATTTAGCTCAGTAGAGATCAGTACATGTGTGTGAGGGAACCACTGAGGGGAAGGAAATAACAGTGTGAGTTAGAGAGAATAGTGCTTGGAGCTCACACAGGGCCAGGCCAGTGCCTCTTCATACCCACCAAGCCAACCTGATAATTCACTGGCCACTGGGTGGAACACACAGAAGGGTCTTTCCTCGGTCATGGGCAATAATAAGGGATAGTTTAATTGCTGCTCTGGTCCCACATAACAAAGCTGAATCAAACTGTTTCTAAGTAACATAACTGAATCCTAAAACAAAGGTCAAGACTGTTTACTGGAATACAAAAATATCCAGGACCCAACAAGGAAAAATTCACAATGCCTGACATTCAATAAAAATTACCAGGCATACAGAGAATTAGAAAAATATGATCTATAATAAGGAGAGAAATAAACTATTCAAAACCAACCCAGATATGACACCAATGTTAAAATTAGCAGACAAGGACAGAAAATAGTTATTATAACTATATTCTACTTGTTCAAATAGAGGAAATATTGAACATGTTAATCAGAGACATGGAACATATTTTTCAAAAAGACCCAAATCAAACTTCCTGAGATGAAAACTACAATGTCTGAGATAAAAAATACATTGGATGTTATTAATAGCAGTTTAGACATTGCAGAAGAAAACATTAAATTGAAGACATAGCAATAGAAACTGTGCAAAATGAAACAGATGGAGGAAAAAGCCTAAAAAAAATTGACCAGAGCATCAGTGAGCTGTGGGACAACGTCAAGAAGCCTGATATCTGTGTCATTGTAGTTCCCAGATCGGGGACACATAATGCATGCAGACAATAGTTTGTTTTTCCTGTGCTCTCTGCATGAACTGGCAACACAGAGGTGATTCAGTGTTGTGGTCCCCACAAAAGGATCCTACCTCTCCAGGGCCCAGATATTTTTCAGGGCGTCAGCATCCAACAGGAGAAATGGGCTCAGAGCCCACCCCCAGACCTTCAGGCCTTCTCCATGGCTTTTCCTTCTCAGGCTGGTCTTAGTAAGGTGGATCCCAGCCCTAGAACTTGGTCCCACTGAGCAAGATAGTGGAGGCCACTCCTACCCCCATTGTCCCCAGTCACTAAGGCAAGAGCCTGACAGGCCCCTCACAGCAAAGTTCAGCCTCAGAATTTCCTGGGTAGTGAGTCTCTAACATTTGGCTTCTTGGGTCCAGAAGCCTTAGGGATAACTGCTCTGAGGGGCCTGAGACTTAACCCCAAACCTGGCTCTCTTTGTGACAATTCTGTGGAGAATAAAGGTATTCAGAACTACAAGGGTCTAACACATGATTATTCATAGATCTGCATCCATGTCCACAACTACTATCAGTTACATTTGGTGCCTATGATGTAAGTGATGAGTCCACTTATGTGATTTTCTGCAACAGGCAACACTAATAAGGACAGAAAACAGATACATGGTTGCCAGGGGCAGGGATGACAGGAGAGATGGACTACAAAGGGGGAGCACAAGGGAAGTTTCGGCAGTGAGAAAACCATCTTTCAGTCTCGATGGTGCTGATGTTTATATAACTATAGGTACTTATCAAAATTGATAGAACTGTATAATTTAAAAAGTGAATTTTATTGTATACAAATAAAAGAGTGATGAATTTGTCAAACCTTATAGAACCATACTAGATATAAATGATCTCTTCCTTAATAAAATAAATGGAAAACAAGTAAACAAAAAAGTCTAAAAAATTGAGGCCTTAAAAACATACATATATAAATATATTTTTATATAATACTTGGCTTTTGTTAAGATTGAGCCCAACTCATATTCTGGTAATAAACTCTCCCAGGGTGAAATCCTCTTGAATCAGTGCTTCTCAAACTTTAACATGTATATGAATCTCCAGAGAGTTTATTAAAACGCAGATTCTGATTCTGCATTTCTCACAAGCTTCCCAGTGATGTCAATGCTGCTGGTCTGTGGGCCACACTTTAAGTAGCAAGGCTGAGGACACCAGTGAGATCACCTGATACATAAAGGCCAAGAGAATCATTCACTCAGATTGAACAAGCCCTTCATGCGTGACTCACTGCCTTGGCCTGTGTGAGTTACAGGATTGGTCCCTCGGCAACAGTGTGTCACTTACACACTCACTGCTGAAAGCTGACCCACTGTCATTCCATAGGTCCTCCTCTTTGGCCTCCAGTGAAAGCCTGGGCCCAGGCCTGGGACTGAATGCAGTTGACAGTGGTGAAGAAAACTCTTCTTAAGAGAAATCTAGAAACTCCTGTCCTGAAGGTAGAGGCTTCAGGAGGTGCATGAAGCCACAGAGGCCCAGCCAGCCAGCCACCCATCCATCCATCCATCTACATATGAATAGCAACATCACTTCAAACGTCCATGGAAATTACTCAGCCAGAAAGGAAGCCCACACTTACTTCTTGTGATTCTGCAGATATTCGAATGACTTTGATTGGCCCCCCACCTAACAACTGCTCAAAGTGAGTGCTGCCTGGGCCCCAGCAGGGGCGTTCCATTTGTGGACAGTCTCCCAGCAGGAGTAAGAAGTGGTCCCGACAGGAAGCCAAGTGTTGGAGGATGGTAAATGGCTGGCTTTTATATTCAACAACTTCATGACATTTTCCCAGCAAATTGGCACTTCTTTTTGTATGCTAAAAATAATGCTCTATAAATGGCTTCACAGACAGCTTCTTTGCCCACAGATGCCCTCAGGTATGAAACATCACTTAGCAGGCTAACACATTACAACACCTTCAGATATTTGCTTAAGGTTTTTCAAAAGGAAGCAACCACATGTATATTCAGAGTCTATTTTAAGTCGTTAACATTTATTGAGTACTTACTATGTGCCGTGAAGTATCCTAAGTGCATTTCATACATTCATAATCCCAACTAACGCTCAGAACAACCTCACGAGGTAGGAGCCATCACATTTTATAGATGAGAATTCTCAGGCACAAGGAGGTTGGGTAACTTGTCCAAGGACACACACTAGTAATGAGAAACAGGGACATAAATCCCAGCAGCTACTGTCCCCTGCCCTGGCCTTCCCTCCTGACCACTATGCTAGGGTCACTCTTTGCCTGACACTGCATGTATTTATGCTCACTAAGCCCCGGGGCTTCCAGCTGAGGGATCGTGAAGGAACACTGCACTACAATCATCACCTGTTCCTCCCCACTTCCTTACAGAGCCTCACTCTCACACAAGGGAGGATGAAAAGGTTTGTTCTTACCTAGGTCCTACCTTTCTTATGTAAAGATGGGGAAAGCTGTAGAGGAAGTAAACTTGGTTCAGGAAATCAGGAGTTCAGTTTTGAACATCCTGAGTTTGAAATGCTCATGAACATCCAAGGGAAGTAAGAGCAGATTAAAATTCACATATTACTGAAAGAATAATGGATGAAAAGATGTGCTGTCATACAGAGTGAAGTAAGTCAGAAAGAGAAAAACAAATACCGTATGCTAACACATATATATGGAATCCAAAAAAAAAAAAAAATGGTCATGAAGAACCTACGGGCAAGATGGCAATAAAGATGCAGACCTACTAGAGAATGGACTTGAGGATATGGGGATGGGGAAGGGGAAGCTGGGACGAAGTGAGAGAGTGGCATGGACATATATACACTACCAAACCTAAGATAGATAGCTAGTGGGAAGCAGCCGCATAGCACAGGGAGATCAGCTCGGTGCATTGTGACCACCTAGAGGGGTGGAATAGGGAGGGTGGGAGGGAGGGAGATGCAAGAAGGAAGAGATATGGGGACATATGTATATGTTTAACTGATTCACTTTGTTATAAAGCAGAAACTAACACACCATTGTAAAGCAATTATACTCCAATAAAGATGTTAAAAAAAAAAAGTTGTGATGGATGGTACGTTCTTAAAAGCAACATGGGAGAATAGATGGGAGTGGAGACAAAACAAGGTTTGCCATGAGTTGTTGATTGTTGAACTGGCTGATGAGTCCATTGGGATTAATTATACTACTCTGACTACTCCTGTATACGTCTGCAACTTCCAAAAATGACGTTTTTAAAAATTCAGAAGGACACAGAATCACATATAGGATACCATAAAAAATGTATAACTTGGATCTGATCATGAGGAAATACTAGACAAATCCAAATTGAGGGACATTCTACACAACTGGCCTGTACTCTTCAAAAATGTCAGTATCATGAAAGATGGCAAGTAACTGAAAATCTGCTCCAGAATAAACGACACCAAAGAGGCGTAACAATGAAATGAAATGTGTGATCCTGGTTTATATCCTGGATCAGAAAAAACAATTGCTATAAAGGCCATTATTGGGGCACTTGGTAAAATTTGGATATAGATTGGTATATCAAATAGTATATCAATGTGAAATTTCTTAAATTTAATCATTTACTATGATTCTATAAATGAGTGTCTTTGTTCTTAGGAGTTGTACATTTAAATATTTAGAAGTAAAGAATCATGGTGAATGAAATTTATTCTCAAATTACACTGTAAAAATAATTACAATAATTTATATATATTATATAGATAGATATAGAGAGATTATGCAAATGTGGCAAAATAATAATCGGTAAATCTAGATGAAGCAGACATAGGTGTTCATTGTGCTATTCTTACAACTCTTCTTAAGCTTGACATTTTTCAAAAAAAAATTAATTTGATTTACCTGATGCAATTAGTATCCCTATAATACATCCCTTGTGTTCCCTTCCTTACAGCCTTTTGAATAAAAAGCTATCTTCTTTACTCTTTAGAGTTGGGTACCAAATACTTGATTCTTCTTTAAGAATGCCTCTCGTATGTATCAGTTTTACTTGTATTAAGTCACTGACTCATCTCAGCAGGCCCTGCGCATACTCCCCAGCTGCTGGGGGTGCCCCTGGGGGTTCGCCTTCCGCCGTCAGCCCCTGTGGGGATTGACTTGGCTGAGTAATTCCTTGTCACAGTCCCTTTCTGGGGTAGCCCACATCCAGTGCTTGGTTGACCTGGGATCATATAGGCCTGGCCCTCTCACCCCCAACTCAGGGGAGCCCTGCAGGGCCGGCCCAGATTTACAGCTCTCTGCAGAATCAGCAGAGACCTCCACTGAGACCACATCACAGCTTGGCATGTCACTGTGCCCAGTCTGCATCCTTTGCCCTCCTTTCTGCAGATGTTGGCCTCAAAGACACCCCCTCACAGACCTCCTGCACAGAAATCCCCATCCCCAAGTCCACTTCCTAGGTACTCAGCTGTGGCAATAATATGATGACCATTTCGCAGATGAGAAAACTGAACCTCAGAAAAAACCACTTGCCTAAGCTCAGAAAGCCATCTACTGGTGAAACTAAGACTCGGACTCCAAATGTGCTGGCCTCCAGTTACCCCCTTCTCTTTACCCTTCAAATCCTACATCTCTGTTAAGGCCGAGGCCAAGTTCCCTCTTCCCCCAGAGACATCCTCGACTTCGTTTTCTCACCTTGACGCTCTCACCATCTGCTCTGTTTGGCACATGGCTATGGTCCCACTTGGATACTTTCTTTAACCGTCACCTCAGATTACATAACCACTGTGCTGTTACTTAGTTTTTCAGTTTGAAGTTTGGTGCTTTCCCTGCATTATAATGTCCTTGGGGACAAATGTCATTTATTGTTCTTTGCATCCCAACAGTTGCTGCCCACTTGCTGAAGATGTGGCCAGTACACTACCATGTAGGGAAAGAAGGCAAGATTCCACCTCTTCTGGCTGTCCTCTAAGTCTTAGAACCTGAGGAAACACAACATTCTCAGAAGATCCTCAGCCCTGCAGCCTCAACTTCCTCTTCACCTTTTCTGGAATGGTGTGGGACTTCGTGACATGGAATATAAGGGGATGGCACATTATTCTGCCAGAGGAGCAGTACCATCCATGGGGGAGTAGCCCAAACTGTATCCGTGAGCCAGAAGACATTTGGTCAAATTCAGTCAAGCAGTAAGGAAGAAAACAGCAAATCGGGAATAAATTCACTGGAATGCATCTTGGTCACTTATTTTGGCAAAACTGCTTTCATTTTAATTATTTAAAGCATTTTGTAGTGTGCTAGGAAGTGAGATGTTGTATACTTTGCAAAAGTAATGAAGTCTTAGATCAAAAATCTGACAACACCACATTATTAAATTTTAAGGGTGAAATAAGCAAGTTGCTTTTCTTGTCTTTGAAAATTATCGACTGGGAGCTTAACAAAAGCCTTCTCCATAATCTCCTCCCACCAAGGACGGGTGGAATGAGGGAGGGGTGGGAAAGTTTAGTTCCAACTCCCTCACTTCCAGATCCTGGGACTCTCTTGTTGCCATGGTGACTGTGTTACTAGGTTACCACTCAGGTACAGGCAAGACTTGAAAACAATCGGCATCTAAACACATTATCAGCTTGAGGTTTGGAAATAATTTTCAGTACTTTTTTTCTCCTTTGTTTCCAAACATCAGCCTATATGATGATGTGTTGCATTGCAAGAACAATATAAATGCACATCGACTGAAAAATAATTTTTGCCAAGCTTCCTAACTATTCAACCAGCACCAACAGAGCAAGTAGATTTTAGAGAGAAGCTTCTGAGTTGGAACATCTACAGGAGGGGTCCACAAACCATATAGCCCACAGGCTAAATCTGACCTGCTATTTGTTTCTGTACATCTTGTGAGTTAAGAATTGCTTGAATACTTTTAAATGATTGAAAAAAAATCAAAGGAAAAATAATATTTTGTGCCACCTGAAAATTATATGAAATTCACCTGCAGTTTGAAAACCATGTTTTACTAAATCACACCCATACTCATTAATTCACATTGTCCATGGCTGCTTCTGTGTTATAGGAGCAGAGTTGTAATGGTAACAGAAATCATATGGCCCATGGAACCTAAAACATTCACCATCTAGCCCTTCACAGGGAGCGTTTCCCACCCCTGATCTGGAGACATGGAGAAGTTAGATTAGGAGGCCGGGGTATCTTCCCTGCCAAGAAGTTTATAACAGGTGATTAGTCTGTTTGGGCTGCTACAGCAAAGCAGCACAGGCTGGGTGGCTTATAAACAACAGACTTTTTTTGTTCACAGTTCTGGAGGCTGGGAAGTCCTAGGTCAAGGCACCAGCGTGGCCACCTTCTGGTGAGGCCCTCTTCCTGGGTCATAGCTAGGGCCTTGTCATATGGCAGAAGGGGCTGGGATCAATCTGGAGCCTCTTTTATAGGGCACTAATCCCACTCCTGAGGGCCCCACCCTAATGATTTAAGTACCTCCCAAAGGCCCCACCTACTAATACCATCTTTGGGGGTTAGGATTTCAACATGTGAGTTTGGGGAGAACACGTTCAGACCACAGCCAGCAACTTGCATGCAGATTCAGGCCTCTTCAACTGAGCTGTGCACACCCCATTCACCACTGCTTCTAGAAAAGCACAGCTGTGATTTTTGTGGTGACCAAACGGAATGGCACCACATGACTGACCACATTCTTTCCATACGTTCACACACTGCACTCTCCAAGGGGTCAGGCCACAGGCTACGTACTCCCGCATGCGTTTCATCTTGGCCCTGGATGCTGCACTGTTGAAAACTGGTGGTCCTGCTAGTGTGTCTGGAGCTGAGCTAGTGACAGTCCTTGTGCCTGAAAATCAATGCACAGCCCTTACTGACCCATCAGCACTTCAGCAACTTCAAGGCAACAGGCAAGGGCAATCAGAAGACAGAAGCTATCACAGGCGAATTCTATCAAACATTTAGAGAAGAGCTAACACCTATCCTTCTCAAACTCTTCCAAAATATAGCAGAGGGAGGAACACTCTCAAAATCATTCTACGAGGCCACCATCAGCCTGATACCAAAACCAGACAAAGATGTCACAAAGAAAGAAAACTACAGGCCAATATCACTGATGAACATAGATGCAAAAATCCTCAACAAAATACTAGCAAACAGAATCCAACAGCATATAAAAAGGCTCATAAACCATGATCAAGTGGGGTTTACCCCAGGAATGCAAAGATTCTTCAATATATGCAAATCAATCAATGTGATACACCATATTAACAAATTGAAGGAGAAAAACCATATGATCATCTCAATAGATGCAGAGAAAGCTTTTGACAAAATTCAACACCCATATATGATACAAACCCTCCAGAAAGTAGGCATAGAGGGAACTTGCCTCAAAATAATAAAGGCCATATATGACAAACCCACAACCAACATTGTCCTCAATGGTGAAAAACTGAAACCATTTCCACTAAGATCAGGAACAAGACAAGGCTGCCCACTCTCACCACTATTATTCAACATAGTTTTGGAAGTGTTAGCCACAGCAATCAGAGAAGAAAAAGAAATAAAAGGAATCCAAATCGGAAAAGAAGTAAAGCTGTCACTGTTTGCAGATGACATGATACGATACATAGAGAATCCTAAAGATGCTACCAGAAAACTACTAGAGCTAATCAATGAATTTGGTAAAGTAGCAGGATACAAAATTAATGCACAGAAATCTCTTGCATTCCTTTACACTAATGATGAAAAATCTGAAAGTGAAATTAAGAAAACACTCCCATTTACCATTGCAACAAAAGAATAAAATATCTAGGAATAAACGTACCTAAGGAGACAAAAGACCTGTATGCAGAAAATTATAAGACACTGATGAAAGAAATTAAAGATGATACAAATAGATGGAGAGATATACCATGTTCTTGGATTGGAAGAATCAACATTGTGAAAATTACTCTACTACCTAAAGCAGTCTACAGATTTAATGCAATCCCTATCAAACTACCAATGTCATTTTTCACAGAACTGAACCAAAAATTTCACAATTTGTATGGAAACACAAAAGACCCCGAATAGCCAAAGCAATCTTGAGAACGAAAAACGGAGCTGGAGGAATCAGGCTCCCTGACTTCACACTATACTACAAAGCTACAGTAATCAAGGCAGTATGGTACTGGCACAAAAATAGAAATATAGATCAATGGAACAGGATAGAAAGCCCAGAGATAAACCCATGCACATATGGTCACCTTATCTTTGATAAAGGAGGCAAGAATATACAGTGGAGAAAAGACAGCCTCTTCAATAAGTGGTGCTGGGAAAACTGGACAGCTACATGTAAAAGAATGAAATTAGAACACTCCTTAACACCATACACAAAAATAAACTCAAAATGGATTAAAGACCTAAATGTAAGGTCAGACACTATCAAACTCTTAGAGGAAAACATAGGCAGAACACTCTATGACAATAATCACAGCAAGATCCTTTTTGACCCACCTCCTAGAGAAATGGAAATAAAAACAATAATAAACAAATGGGACCTAATGAAACTTAAAAGCTTTTGCACAGCAAAGGAAACCATAAACAAGATGAAAAGACAACCCTCGGAATGGGAGAAAATATTTGCAAATGAAGCAACCGACAAAGGATTAATCTCCAAAATTTACAAGCAGCTCATGCAGCTCAATATCAAAAAAACAAACAACCCAATCCAAAAATGGGCAGAAGACCTAAATAGACATTTCTCCAAGGAAGATATACAGATTGCCAACAAACACATGAAAGGATGCTCAACATCATTAATCATTAGAGAAATGCAAATCAAAACTACAATGAGATATCATCTCACACCAGTCAGAATGGCCATCATCAAAATATCTACAAACAATAAATGCTGGAGAGGGTGTGGAGTAAAGGGAACACTCTCGCACTATTGGTGGGAATGTAAATTGTTACAGCCACTATAGAGAACAGTATGGAGGTTCCTTAAAAAACTAAAAATAGAACTACCATACCACCCGGCAATCCCACTACCGGGCATATACCCTGAGAAAACCATAATTCAAAACGAGTCATGTACCAAAATGTTCATTGCAGCTCTATTTACAGTAGCTAGGACATGGAAGCAATCTAAGCGTCCATCAACAGATGAATGGATAAAGAAGATGTGGCATGTATATAAAATAGAATATTACTCAGCCATAAAAAGAAATGAAATTGAGTTATTTGTAGTGAGGTGGATGGACCCAGAGTCTGTCATACAGAGTGAAGTAAGTCAGAAAGAGAAAAACAAATACCGTATGCTAACACGTATATATGGAATCTAAAAACAAACAAAAAAAATGGTCATGAAGAACCTTGGGGCAAGACGGGAATAAAGACACAGACCTACTGGAGAATGGACTTGAGGATACAGGGAGGGGTAAGGATAAGCTGGGACAAAGTGAGAGAGTGGCATGGACATATATACACTACCGAATGGAAAATAGATAGCTAGTGGGAAGCAACTGCATAGCACAGGGAGATCAGCTCGGTGCTTTGTGACCACCTAGAGGGGTGGGTTAGGGAGGGTGGGAGGGAGGGAGACGCAAGAGGGAAGAGATATGGGGACATATGTACATGTATAATGGATTCACTTTGTTATAAAGCAGAAACTAACACACCATTGTAAAGCAATTATACTCCAATAAAGATGTTTAAAAAAAAAAAAAAGAAGACAAAAGCTAATCCACCTTGGCCACAAGGTAATGCCACATTAATTAGAGATAAATTCAATTATGAGATGAATAATAAAGAGATTTATTCCAAATGACAAGATGATTTACAGTTTTAATATGTACAAGGAATTCCAGGACAAAGCCTTTCTCAAAAAGTATTATTTAAACAAACACCATTATTTAAAAGATGGGCTTTTTATACGCAGGGGAAAATGTATCTATAGAAAAGAAAACATTCTTGGGGAGCCTTTGGCCAGTATCTTTCAGCAGGGTTGCTCTGATGACTGAGGAATTTTTTCTGATAAGCTTAGTTTTCCCTTTATCTTAACCTCACACCTGAGCACTAGCATTTTTGCAGTGGAAGGCAAGATGCTGACCAGGGGGTCATCTGCAGCCTTGAACTTCAGCAGAATGGAGCAGAAGGCCAAAGCTGGGGTCAGAAGGTAAAGAGTTGTTAATGAAAGCTGCGGAGTTAGGAAATCCGCTAAGAGAGCCACAATTTTACCAAGATACCCTGGAAACTCTTACAGAACATGTTGGAACTGATGGGAAAGAAATACTCCACCAACTGAAACAACATTCCTTTCCCACTAAGAAGCTAAGGCTGCCCCCAAGTGAGGGGCTGGGTCATCAGAGCCAGATCTTCATGTGGGGTGAGGGACGGGGGCAGAGTCCTGTGTCTCCATCCCTTAGACCTCCCACAAGGTGCCTCATCCCATCAGGAGAAAACTTTGAGCCCTAAGATTCATTTATAAACTACTGTATATCCACGTAGTTGCTTTGTCAGAGAAGGTACCCACGCTGTGAAACTCCAGCTTTTCCCTCATATAACACGTGACTGTCTGCTTTGGGGACCAAATGAGGAAGTGAGGGCCAACTCGCATTTTGTGTATTAGTAAAGCCTTTTCCCTATATTTTTAATTTAAAAAGATTAAATGCAAATTCTATTATTTTTTACACTGCCCTTCTTTGTACACCCCCTTGGGGGCATGCACCCCACTTTGAACTTCTTGTTCTTACAGACACCATCAAGATGAATTCTGTCTTGCTTCACTTTGTCAGAATCTCTGGTCTTTCCTCAGGCTCCATCTCTAGATGCGGAATCGCTGGTGTGAACTTTGTAAAGGGCACGTTACAATTATCTAAGTAAACCACACGTCCTTCCTGGTATATCACAGGTAGGTCTGAGAGAAACCTGCCTCAGCCTCTGTCACCAGAGATGGCTCCACGGTAGCGTCCTCTCCTAACAGCTCTGGCCCGATGGTTGCTTTTCTCCAGGGAAGGCTCTTGTGAGGGGGGTGACTGAGAGGCAGAGAGGTTCATTTCATATTCATGTTGGTTGCTTTTTATAACCATCTTTCCTAGAACCTGAAAAGTTACTAAAACAACAAGCATACCATGTCAAATAACATGCAAGCTCAAAAATCAGTTTTGCCAAGACGGAAAGGAAGGCGATGTTTCCCCATCTCTCCCAGAGAGAGCTGGCAATCCTTAGGGCTTATGCAAATAAAGGTCAGAGCAATTTCACCAGAGTTGCAGCTTATTTTAATCTGGCTACTCTTACCCTCAGTAAGGCTCTCAGCATCACGGGGAAAGATGCTGAGCCTTGAGCCCAAGCAAGGGTAGAGGACGGGGCAAAGAGAATTTCAAGCAACAGGGCTGGCGAAGCTTGGTGCTCAGAGCAATTCCTTTTTCAGTGTTTCTTACTGACCAGCCTCTCTCCTTCCATCCCACCTTCCAACATGAATAGCACTTGCTTTATTGTCAAAGAAAAGGACAGCACATTCAACAACCACAATAAAGATGAAGTCACAGGTTTCATCTAATAGGAGGTCACTGAGTCCCAGAGTACATTCTAGGCCACTGCCAGAGATCCTGCTCAAATGTGATATGAATCAGCTAGGGATTCTGTTAAAATGCAGATTCTGACTTAGTAGGTGTGGGTCAGGCCTGGGATTCTGAATTTCTAAATGCTCCCAGGTGACACCAGTGCTGCTGGACCTGGGACCACATTTTGAGTAGCAAATGTGACAGGCTAGCTAGTAATCCATGGGATCCAGTGCTAAATGACAATGCAGGGTCCGTTGTTCAAAAAGCAAGAGAAAAGCTGGTTTCTTTTTCTGCATCTATCTTGGGACCTGCCATGGTGTTTCTTACAGGATTTTTACTTCATGTCATCTTCCCTCAGGAACTGGGCTAGATGCTCTCAAGGAGTGAAGACCCTCACAGGGACCCAGGGGACTCCCTGATCCCATCCTTCCAGAAGCCATGCCTAGCTGCCCCCTGCCCAGGGAGTAGAGGCAGCAGTGGGGGGAGAGAGGGGGGAGGGGAGGGTAGTATCAAGGAGTAGGTGCTTGTCGGAGGACTCTCTCCAGGGAGCCAGCTCCTGAGCAAGGCTCCAAGGCCCTGCTATGTGTTCCACTGTCCCATCAGACTTCATTTATAAAATACAAATTCAAAATTAAAATTATTAGGAATTTCATTAAACCCCAAGTGCAGGCCCCCCTCCTGGGCCTGGGGCCCTACGCTCGTTGCACGCACGTGAAGCTCTGATTCCAGAGCTCTGCCGTCTTAGATGTTTTCAAAAAATCAATGAATCCTCAATCCCTATGTTGATTTTTTTACAATTAATTTTCTCTTTGTTAATTTCAACAGCATTTTCATGCACTTGGAAACAGCATGTACGTGTGAGATGCCCACACAATGTCAGGGGCACTGATGGCGTCACAGATCGGGAACTCTATACTGTCACCTCTCGCAGGGCTCTCTGAGCCATAGGCTGGGGACCCAGCCTCTCTACTGAGTCTGTCCCTTTCTGACTACCTTTGATTGGTCCTCACCTTTGCTTCACCTCCGGCTCTTTCTAAAGAACAGTGAATCCTGACAAGAAGCATTGTTTAGACAGCACTCTCCTCCTTTCAGGGTTTCTAAGACTGAAGAATGTCCACCAGCCAGTCATCAGAGGTTATACCTATGGTGATTTTTAAAGGTGGTTGTGTGCACGGTGGGGGGTAGATTTTAGAGAAATCTCTGACCACTCTATCCTGCCTGTGGGAAGTTCTGAAGATACTCCTCTCCGTGCACCTCTGAGAAAAGCCCCGCAGTGTGTGCTGTGTGGTTGGGAGCCAGCGGGTCTTCCCTGGCTGTGACTCCAGCCAGAGGGCAGCAGGGGATCAGTCGGCAGCCAAGTCCTGCCACGTCCTGTCTCTTCCACCCACTCCTTGCCTGGGCTATCTGCTCCTTAGGAGGAACTATGACCCCATTAAAATACAGGGAGTGACCAATCATGCTGCCTGAGCAGAGGAGGGCACCGTGCTCACAGCTCACCATAGGTCAGCATCAAAACAGAGGGCCAGACGTTCGGAAAAGAAGGCGGTGACAGGAAGTGTCACATGGACAATTTGAGCATTTGCTCCCTTTTCCCTCCCCATCGTGCTTCACCGGAGCAAGAGGACCTTCTGCTCTAGGAAAACGTACCTGCAGGCAGATGTCAGGACTTGGTGGTTCACGATGAGTTTTCTCGAAAACCAACTCCCCTCTCCTCTCCTGTGTCCCTCAGCCTGGGGTCCGTCCCCTTCACGTTCTACTCCAATCTGTTCACCATCATGGTCGGCTCCCTCTGTTCTGCCCTTTCCTTGTTCCCATGTGTCAACTGTCCCCCCCACCTTTCCGTCCTGGGTTCCTCCACCCTCCTGTCCCGGGGGTGTGACTCGTATTTCTATTGCCTTTTTGAAGTGTCATTTCTATACAAATTCATTCCAATTCATCATGAACAGCAGCAGCAACAACAATAACGGCTAAACGTTTTTCAGTGAATAAGTGCCAGGCCCTGGGCTAAGCATCTTACCTGCTCTCATGGAAGGTTCCTAGGAAGTAGGTTCATTTTTCAAGGAGTAAAGAGAGGTTTGAAATGTTCATTTCACACAATTGATAGCCTACGCAGCTGGAACTTGACACCAGGCCTAGATGCTGGCTGCCCATGTTTAATCGTCCTAGAGGGAATACCCACTCCATGGCGACCACTGCGCTGGGTGTCAGCCAAGGTGCTCCTCGCCAGGTTTTGTTTCCCAATACTCTTCGCTCCCCTACCCTTTTCAACTAGTTAGTAACTCCTTGACCACAGAGATTATGTCCTGTACATCTGTTTTTTGAACTTCTTAATCCATTTTTAAGGGTACAACTCAATGGCATTAGTACATTCATGATGTGTCTATCTCCAAAACTTTTTCATCACTCCAAACAGAAACTCTGTAACCATTAAACAATAACTCACCATTCTCCCCTCCCCAACCCCCTGGTGATGTCTAATAGGTTTCTGTGTCTGTGAATTTTACTGTTCTAGATATCGCATGTAAGTGGGATCATACAATATGTGTCTTTTTGTGTCTGGCTTATTTCACTGAGCATCATGTTTTCAAGTTCACCCACATTGTAGCCTGTGTCAGGACCTCCTTTTTATGGATGAATAATATTCCATTGTATGTATATATCACTATTTGTTTATCCGTTCATCTGTTCATGGACACTTGAGCTGTTTCTACAACAACAGATGAATGGACAGACAAAATGAGTGTTATGAGTAATGCTGCTGTAGGTATTTTCACAGAGGTTCTTTGTCAGGTTTAGGAAGTTCCTTTGTATTCCTAGTTTGTTGAGTGTTTTTATCAAGAAATGGTGTTGGATTTTGTTAAATGCTTTTCTGCATCTATTGAGATGGTCATATAGTTTTTGTCCTTTAGTCTACGAACATGGTGTATCACATTAATTGATTTTCTGATGTAAAACTATCCTCACATTCTTCGGATAAATCTCACTTGGTCTTTCTATATAATCCTTATAATCCTTTTTCTATTGCTGTGTTTACTTTACTAGTATTTTGTTGATGATTTTTGCATATATATCTACAATGAATATTGGTCCATAGTTTGTTGTTTTTATTTTTCCTTGTGATGTCTTTGGTTTTAGTATTAAAGAACAGCCTCACAATGAGTTGGGAAATGTTCTATCATATTCTATTTTTTGGAAGAGTTTGTGAAACTGGTATTAATTCCTCTTTGAATGTTTAGTGGAATTCACCAGTGAAGCAATCTGGGCCTGGCCTTTTCTTTGTTGGAACTTTAAAATTACTAATTTGACCTATCTGTTACAGGCCTATTCAGATTTTTTTTCTTCTTGAGTCAGTTTCAGTAATTTGCATCTTTCTAGAAATTTGTTCTTTCATCTAAATTATCTAATTTTTTGGCCCTTATAATCCTTTTAATTTCTTTAAAGGTGGTAGCAATGTCTCCCCTTTCATTCCTGATTTCTTAATTTGAGTCTTCTTTCTTATTTTCTTGGTCAGTATAGCTAAATATCGATCAATTTTAAAAATCTTTTCAAAGAAACAATTTGTGGTCTCATTGATGTTCTCTATTGTTTATTTCATTTATTTCCACTCCAGCCTTTATTATTTTCTCCCTTCTGCTTGCTTTAGGTTTAATTCAATCAAGTTTTCAAGTTTCTTAAGGTAAACCATATATTTTAGATGTTCAATAGGTGGGAATTAAAATCAAAGGTAATGTAAATAGTAGCTGTGGCCCTTAACCTGTAAAGGGCTTGCAATCAATTGGGGAAGGCAGGATATCTATCTAGATAATCAGCAGAAGTAGTACTGAGGAGATGTACCCTGGTACAGGGACTACAAAGAGGTATAATGAGGATCTATGGAAAAAGCACCAGCCTTCAGGTTAGGGGACCACAATTATCATTCTGTTTCTAACATCACCAGCTGCATGGCCCTCCAGTCACCTCTCTGGGCCTCAGTTTCCTCACTGTATATCTAAGTGTTTCACTAGACTAAGGGCCTTCTTTCATTTCAAACGTTCTATGATCTGGTATAAGACATATCCCTGGACCTCCAGAGTTACAGACTTTACTTGGGAAGGTAACACTTACACTAACAAAGATAAAGAGCAATCAAAGGGACCAAATGTTAAGAGGCAAATGGCTGGGACCAACGATAAATGTTACAGGCATTATAGAACATCAGGCACTGCCATCCTGAAGTTGTTCCTGTAGAAATAGGAACAACTGTGAAATATTGGCTGGTGAGGCTTGTAACACTTGATACCACCCATGGGAGTGTTTTGACAATGAGATGAAAGCAAAATGATATAAAGAGACATTAAGCAACTAGAAGCTGTGTTTCTTAAGAATGTAAAGCACAGCTCATGATAGTAATATTGTCAGGATCCCTCCTACTTCTGTGGTCTCTTACAGCAGAGCTATTTTCCCTGAAGGTGTGACAGCTTGATGATCCTGACATTTCACCAGCAGAGAGAAATTCTTCTCTCATTTCTTCCAAAATCTCCCTTTACTCATTCCAGCTGCTGGACAAATGACCTTGATTGTAAAACAAAAACCTGTGTTTACCCTCCCTGCTAAACACCCTACCATATGGGTAATGAAGAGCTGATGCAGGCAGTGCAGGGGTGGATATTTTGGCAAACGAGCTCTCCCTTAAGCTCCCAGCACATTGCTTAGTCAGGAATCCTTGCAGACACTGTCCTTGTTGCACAGCACATTCAGAATGCTTCTCACCTAATCTCCTTCAACCCTCCTCTTTCTCTCAATTGCCTACAGAATACTCAGGGAATAGCAATTCCTTGACAGACAACCCTCTTTGCCCAGATTATTGCAATGGCACGTCTTCATGGCCCTCATTCTTTCTCCTCCTACTCGTTAGAATGGCACGTGACCAAAGATTTGCCTAGGGGCTGGCAAACATTTTCTGTAAAGGGTCAAGTAGTAAATATTTTAGAATTTGCAGGCCAAAGAATATCTCTTGCAATGACTCAACTGAAGACAGCCACTGGCAACAGGTAAATGAACGAGCATGACTGTGTTCTAGTAAAATTGTATTTACGGAAACTGGTAGTGAACCAGATGTGGCCCGTGAGCCATAGTTTACCAACCCCTGGTCTAGATGATGGAGAATCATCATGATTCTAAGCTGGAGGTGATCACAGACCTCTTCAAGCCAAATTCCCTCATCTTACGGATGAGGAAACTGAGGCCCAGAGAGGCCAATGTCACAGAGCTGTAAGGGGAGGGGCAAAGGCAGGACTAGAGCCGTGGTTTCCTGACTCCCAAGTGAGTGCTCTTTCTAATCCCCCACAGAAGTGCCACATCCAGATAAGGATTTTCATGTGCTGATTTTGAAAAGTCAGGAGATCAGCAGACAAAACCCCTCCTCCAAAGGCTCAGATTTGGAGAGAACATTGCATCTGTCACGTCATGTCTCCACCTCTCCGATGATGGCCCCGTGGCTTATTATAGGAGAGGCTGTGAACCAGCAGGACGCTGTGAGAGCAGTTCCACTTACCGAGAGGCTTAGCTGACCCATGTTTTTGTGAAGACTTTCCTCAAGCATCTCCTATGATGATACTGGACCTCAGGATGTCAATACAATTGGCTAAGAATCTTTGAAGAAGGCTGGTCTCCGTTTTCACTGTGTTATCCCAACACCCAGAGATGGAGTTGTACCACCCAGATCTCCTTTCAAGGAAGGATATGTTGCCCAGCTGCCAGGAGTGGGGGACACAGACAGCCTGCAGCTGTGGTCCCTGCAGAAGCTGCCTCAGCTGCAGAGCTGCCTTGCCCAAGATCACGCCCTTCCCATGTGGCCCACACTTAACAACTGGTCACGGTCGAGGTAGAAGCTCTGGTCATTTTGTCCTGAGCAAACAATCCTGAGTCCTGAGCGCCCCATGAGTTCGGGTAAGTCTTGTCAGGCCCCACTGCTCTGCGACTTCTCCTCTGCCTCATCCTGCTTTCCTCCTCTCCTGTCCACAGGGACCAATCCTGCATAAATGTCCTGCCCACTCAGCTCCATGTCAGAGGCTGCTTCCTGAAGAACCCAAGCCATGACACATGGGGACTGGGGCTTGGTGGGGGGTGGGGGGGGTGCATGGAAGTGGTTGTCTTGGAGCCTTTAACAAGCTGAGTATTTGATAAGAGTGATAACAAAAATGACAATGTAACCATCCTTACCCTCCTCTCACCCCCCGCCAACCCCAGCTCTTTCAGAGAATTGTTTCTGTAGGAACAGGGCAGAAGTCACCACCTAAGGAAGTTGTTGCTAACCCTGCAGCAGCAGCTGAGTCCCAGCCAAACCCCAGGAGGAGGCTGGAGAAGAAAGCAGACAGGAGGAAAGGGAAGAAGACGGCCCAGGAGAGAACAACCTCCAGATGCTTCCAGTAGGAAGGGAGCCAGGGCACATAAGGATGAGTGTGTGAGCTGCCTTAGTGGACTGGGGTCTGAATCCTGACTCTGTGATGTTTGGTCCGTTACAAAACTTCTCTGACTCAGTTTCCTCACCTGTACAGAAACAAAAATCTGCTTTTTAGGGCTCTAGCAAAGCTTAAAAACAATGATCTCTGTGAAGGTATGTTGCTGTCGGTAAAGGCCCAGGTGTACGAGGACACTGTCTCCCTTGTCCCCAGAGCACCCACCCCGCTGCTCTGCACAGGGTAGCTTCTCAATGAGTGAACAGAACTCACTGCCTCTACCAGAATTAATCAGTTGGAAAAAAGGTGGGTCAGCTTGGAAAAGGAAACCTGCTGTTCACGGGGAGACGATAAATACCAGAAGATAGGAAATAAATAAACTCTATTTTTACTCCATGGTTATTTCACACAACAAATATTCAACTGAATTGTATGGAAAATTAAAAACAACAGGAGTTCAGGGGTTTGCCAATGTTTATTTCCTTTTGAATATACCAGAAGACACCTCTAAGAATAGTAACTATCAATTAAAAAAAAGGGGGAGGGAGTGTCTATTTTAGGATTGAGGCACAACAATTAAATGTGCATTCAGGGTAAGAGGTGTGTGGAGGCCAGACCCTAACTATTTCAATTGTGCTTACCCTGTAGCCAGTGTTTGGGAGTTTCATTATTCTGGGCTGCCAATGGTGGAGAATCTTGGCTTTAGAAACAAAACCTGCTTTTCTGTAACAGCAGATTGGGCTGGCTTCAAACTGACCCAAATACTTAAGGTAAGTACATCAGCACTCCCCTCTTCTTTCAGTAGAAAAGAATCACAGAAGTCATCCATGGTCATTGCAGATAAATTAGAAAACATGGAAGGGGAAAGCTCCTCTGAGAACCATTATTATCACTTTGGTATTTCCAGTGTGTGTGTGTCTATCAACTATAGTTTATTTATAACACCTTTCATGCCAATGAATATGTAACTACATCATCATTTTTAATAAACTGAGAAGAACTTCTTTGTTCTAGAAGATATACCAGCCCCCATTGCTAGGCATTTATTTTGATTCTCAATTTTTACTATTGTAAACCACACTGCCATGAGAATCCTTGTATATATTTCTCCTTACACACAACTCTGATGATTTCTTTAAGATAAATTCCTAGACATAGACTTGCTGAGTCAAAAAATATTTTATGCTTTCAGGTTAGTTTAACCTAAATGTCGAAAGCAAACCTTTTTCTAGGTTATAAGTAACACTCTCTTCAATGGGGTCATAAATATATTAAAGATGGAATGTGAGGCATCTTTATTAAAAACTTGATTCAATTTATGAAAATGTCCAATATAAGAATTGTCTTTATAAAGCCTTGGCTGGATGTGAGAGCCCAGTGGTTCTCAAAGTCCCTGGACCAGCAGCATCAGCATCACGTGGGAAATTGTTAGAGATGCAGATTTCTGTGCCCCACCCAAATCTATTGAATCAGAATCTCTAGGGGTGGTGCCCAGCAATCTGGTGATTCTCATGCTGCCCCACCACCTGGAGTTCATCACTTCCTGCCTGGAGTTCTAGTCATTTGGTCTAGAGATGGTGATACCCCTAATAACCTGGAAGTTCCCCGAAAACATGAACTATGTCTGATACTGCTCTGTGAGTCCTATGATGGTTTTATGCCAGGAAACGCTCGATAAATATATCATCGTTTGTGATGCAGCCTTACATTTCCAGCTTTTCGCATAAATAACCTAATAGAACTTTTAAATGAACTGCATAAGAAACCCTCTGCCCTAACAAATGAGTGGACAGTCTCCAGCCAGTGACACACTTTTACTGACCCAACCAGAAGTAACCTCAAAAAGCAATTGGTCTGGTGTATAATCACTGCTGATAGAATAGCTTGATGTTGCTCCTTGGAGAATGAGTTATCTAAAGTTCAAATGGCCAGGTTGACTTGTCATTTACTAGGGCCACTAACAGCCACCTCGCCCAGGAAGGCACGCCAATGGCCGTCTGTGCCGCGTGCAATCAGACACACCGAGGAGCATTACTGAGCCTCTTCTGGGGTTGAGGTGGATGAGACGGGACCTCATCCCTTCCTCCTCTCCTAAGCTGATGGTGTGGAATTTGAGTCTCAGCTGAGCACTCAGCTAAGCAGATTCAGGACCAGGCTTTTTGCTTCTGCAGGCAGGCATTCCACAGCGCCCATTGCCAGCTGGCACTGCTGTGGTCCTCTGTTCAGGTGAGAGCACAGGACAGCTTCTCACCTTTCCTTAGAGTGTCAATCCTGACAACTGCTGCTGAAGCAAATGGCTCCCTCTGCAGTCAGCAGCACAGAAGATAAACTGAAGAACAACCACCTGGATCATCTACTCCTGTGAAAACTGAAAGAGGAGCTATATCCATAGGACACTGCCAGGGCCATCTCTCCACATCTCTAGGCATTTTTAAGGTCTATCTTTATCACAAGAAAGTCCATTACCATAGTAGATAGTCATTATTATTTGGGACTTCACATTCCCCTTTCCTGTTTAGGAGAATCTTCTCCTTCATGAGGCAGAGGCCAGCTCCCACTAAAGCAGCTATAGATGCCTGACAGTCACTTCCCAGTCTCCGTGTTGTCAGGGTGCAGGCATGCGGCCAGCCTCTGATGTCCTCCCCAGACTTACTATCAAAAGCTTGTATTGAGGAAGAGTGGAGCTCGAGGAGGCCGTCCAGGCAGGGATGGGGCCCCAGCCAGGGGCAGCCTAGTAACCGCACCCCACGTCCATCACTAGTGGCCTTGAGGATGCTCAAGCCACCCTGTGAGGAGATCCATGTGGAGGGGAGCTGAGGCCCCAACCAACTCACTGTGTGAGTGAGTGAGTTGCCTGGGAAAGGCATCCTCTGGCTCCAGTCAAGTCTTCCCATGATCGCGGTCCTGACATCTGACTACAACCTCGCAGGAAAACCTGAGCCAGCACCCCACAGCCAAGCCGCCCCTGGATTCATGACCCGCAGAAACCACGAGAGGTAATAGAGGACTACTGCTGTTTTCAGCTAGTGCGTTTCTGAGTAGTTATTAATGCAGCCATAGTTTAGGCACCAAGCTTTTACAGAGGGTCAGGATAAGAGAATAATATATGAAAAATGTTTCTGCATTTACCTTAAAACAAGTTTTTTGTTTGTTTTCTTAAATTTATTAATTAATTAATTAATTTTTATTTTTGGCTGCATTGGGTCTTTGTTGCTGTGTGCGGGCTTCCTCTAGTTGCGACGAGTGGGGGCCACTCTTCGCTGTGGTGTGTGGCCTTCTCATTGCGGTGGCCTCTCCTGCTGTGGAGCACAGGCTCTAGGCACGTGAGCTTCAACAGCTGTGGCACGAGGGCTCAGCAGTTGTGGCTTGCGGGCCCTAGAGTGCAGGCTCAGTAGTTGTGGCACATGGGCTTAGCCACTCGGCCTCATGTGGGATTCTCCCAGATCAGGGCTCAAACCCATGTCCCCTGCATTGGCAGGCAGACTCTTAACCACTACGCCACCAGGGAAGGCCCTTAAAACCAGTTTTGAAATCATTGTTTGTTGTGTTGCTTCATGGTCACCATAGAAGAGTACGGTGTTGCTAAGTATTCATAAAGACCTTAATAGGGAAAAGTAGGTGTCCTTTGGAGGTGGATAAAGAATCTTAAAATTCATGTGGGAAAATGAATGTCAGAGCATAAGAATATTTGAAAAAATAAGAAAATTAGAAGATAACTGTCTTATCAGACATTAAAACATTCCATAGAGGCAGTGTAATGAGAACACTGTGGTATTGACAGAGGATTAAGAAGCTAGACCAGTAGGCCAAAAATAGAGTCAGAAATAAATAATATCCGGGAGTTGGAATATAACAAAAAAGAATTTAAATTAAATGGAAAAAATAGATTTTACTCATTTAAAAATATCAAGTGTGAAAAATAAGACAATAAAAATTCTAGAAGAAAATTTAGGAGGCTATATATAAAACACTCTTTAAAAAAAGTGGGGGACGGATAAATTAGGAATTTGGGATTAACATATACACACTACTATATATAAAATAGATAACCAACAAGGACCTACTGTATAGCACAAGGAACTATAGTCAATATCTTATAATAAGCTATAATGGAAAAGAATCTGAAAAAGAAATAAAATACACACACACACACACACACACACACACACACACATAACTGAATCACTGTGCTGTACACCTGAAACTAACACAAGATTGTAAATCAACTATACTTCAATAAAAAGGGGGAAAAATATCGAATTACTATGTTGTATGCCTGAAAAAAATTGTACTTTTATTTTGATAACATTTAGATTATAGTTACATTGTTTTGGTCAGTTGTACACCAATAATATTTGAAAAAACAAATCTGGGGTGGATTAAGGTTTTACTGAGCTCTGACCGCCACAGCAACAGTCAGCTCTACCCACCACCAGAGCCTCCCATCAAGCCTCTCAGATAGCCTCAACCACCAGAGGACAGACAGCAGAAGCAAGAAAAACTACAATCCTGCAGCCTGTGGACCAAAAACCACAGTTACAGAAAGATAGAGAAGATGAAAAGGCAGAGGGCTATGTACCAGATGAAGGAACAAGAAAAAACCCCAGAAAAACAACTAAATGAAGTGGAGATAGGCAACCTTCCAGAAAAAGAATTCAGAATAATGATAGTGAAGATGATCCAGGACCTCGGAATAAGAATGGAGGCAAAGATTGAGAAGATGCAAGAAATGATTAACAAAGACCTAGAAGAATTAAAGAACAAACAAACAGAGATGACCAATACAATAACTGAAATGAAAACTACACTAGAAGGAATCAACAGCAGAATAACTGAGGCAGAAGAACAGATAAGTGACCTGGAAGACAGAATGGTGGAATTCACTGCTGCAGAACAGACTAAAGAAAAAAGAATGAAAAGAAATGAAGACAGCCTAAGAGACCTCTGGGACAACATTAAACGCAACAACATTCGCATTATAGGGGTCCCAGAAGGAGAAGAGAGAGAGAAAGGACCAGAGAAAATATTTGAAGAGATTATAGTCGAAAACTTCCCTAACATGGGAAAGGAAATAGCAACCCAAATCCAGGAAGCGCAGAGAGTCCCATACAGAATAAACCCAAGGAGAAACACACCGAGACACATAGTAATCAAAATGGCAAAAATTAAAGACAAAGAAAAATTATTGAAAGCAGCAAGGGAAAAACAACAAATAACATACAAGGGAACTCCCATAAGGTTAACAGCTGATTTCTCAGCAGAAACTCTACAAGCCAGAAGGGAGTGGCATGATATACTTAAAGTGATGAAAGGGAAGAACCTACAACCAAGATTACTCTACCCGGCAAGGATCTCATTTAGATGTGATGGAGAAATCAAAAGCTTTACAGACAAGCAAAAGCTAAGAGAATTCAGCACCACCAAACCAGCTCCAAAACAAATGCTAAAGGAACTTCTCTAAGTGGGAAACACAAGAGAAGAAAAGGACCTACAAAAACAAACCCAAAACAATTAAGAAAATGGTCATAGGAACATACATATCGATAAGTACCCTAAACGTGAATGGATTAAATGCCCCAACCAAAAGACATAGACTGGCTGAATGGATACAAAAACAAGACCCATATATATGCTGTCTACAAGAGACCCACTTTAGACCTAGGGACACATACAGACTGAAAGTGAGGGGATGGAAAAAGATATTCCATGCAAATGGAAATCAAAAGAAAGCTGGAGTAGCTATACTCATATCAGATAAAATAGACTTTAAAATAAAGAATGTTACAAGAGACAACGAAGGACACTACATAATGATCCAAGGTTCAATCCAAGAAGAAGATATAACAATTATAAATATATATGCACCCAACATTGGAGCACCTCAATACATAAGGCAACTGCTAACACCTATAAAAGAGGAAATCGACAGTAACACAATAATAGTGGGGGACTTTAACACCTCACTTACACCAATGGACAGATCATCCAAAATGAAAATAATTAAGGAAACAGAAGCTTTAAATGACACAATAGACCAGATAGATTTAATTGATATATATGGGACATTCCATCCAAAAACAGCAGATTACACGTTCTTCTCAAGTGCGCACGGAACATTCTCCAGGATAGATCACATCTTGGGTCACAAATCAAGCCTCAGTAAATTTAAGAAAATTGAAATCATATCAAGCATCTTTTCTGACTACAACGCTATGAGATTAGAAATGAATTACAGGGAAAAAAATGTAAAAAAGACAAACACATAGTGGCTAAACAATACGTTACTAAATAACCAAGAGATCACTGAAGAAATCAAAGAGGAAATCAAAAAATACCTAGAGACAAATGACAATGAAAACACGACGACCCAAAACCTATGGGATGCAGCAAAAGCGGTTCTAAGAGGGAAGTTTATAGCTATACAAGCCTACCTAAAGAAACAAGAAAAGTCTCAAGTAAACAACCTAACCTTACACCTAAAGAAACTAGAGAAAGAAGAACAAACAAAACCCAAAGTTAGCAGAAGGAAAGAAATCATAAAGATCAGAGCAGAAATAAATGAAATAGAAACAAAGAAAACAATAGCAAAGATCAATAAAACTAAAAGTTGGTTCTTTGAGAAGATAAACAAAATTGATAAGCCATTAGCCAGACTCATCAAGAAAAAGAGGGAGAGGACTCAAATCAATAAAATTAGAAATGAAAGAGGAGAAGTTACAACAGACACCGCAGAAATACAAAGCATCCTAAGAGACTACTACAAGCAACTTTATGCCAACAAAATGGACAACCTGGAAGAAATGGACAAATTCTTAGAAAGGTATAACCTTCCTACACTGAACCAGGAAGAAACAGAAAATATGAACAGACCAATCACAAGTAATGAAATTGAAACTGTGATTAAAAATCTTCCAACAAACAAAAGTCCAGGACCAGATGGCTTCACAGGTGAATTCTATCAAACATTTAGAGAAGAGCTAACACCCATCCTTCTCAAACTCTTCCAAAAAATTGCAGAGGAAGGAACACTCCCAAACTCATTCTATGAGGCCACCATCACCCTGATACCAAAACCAGACAAAGACACTACAAAAAAAAAAAAAATTTCAGACCAATATCACTGATGAATATAGATGCAAAAATCCTCAACAAAATACTAGCAAACAGAATCCAACAACACATTAAAAGGATCATACACCACGATCAAGTGGGATTTATCCCAGGGATGCAAGGATTCTTCAATATACGCAAATCAATCAATGTGATACACCATATTAACAAATTGAAGAAGAAAAACCATATGATCATCTCAATAGATGCAGAAAAAGCTTTTGACAAAATTCAACACCCATTTCTGATAAAAACTCTCCAGAAAGTGGGCATAGAGGGAACCTACCTCAACATAATAAAGGCCATATATGACAAACCCACAGCAAACATCATTCTCAATGGTGAAAAACTGAAAGCATTTCCTCTAAGATCAGGAACGAGACAAGGATGTCCACTCTCACCACTATTATTCAACATAGTTCTGGAAGTCCTAGCCATGGCAATCAGAGAAGAAAAAGAAATAAAAGGAATACAAATTGGAAAAGAAGAAGTAAAACTGTCACTGTTTGTGGATGACATGATACTATAAATAGAGAATCCTAAAACTGCCACCAGAAAACTGCTAGAGCTAATTAATGAATATGGTAAAGTTGCAGGATACAAAATTAATGCACAGAAATCTCTTGCATTCCGATACAGTAATGATGAAAAATCTGAAAGAGAAATTATGGAAACACTCCCGTTTACCATTGCAACAAAAAGAATAAAATACCTAGGAATAAACCTACCTAGGGAGACAAAAGACTTGTATACAGAAAACTATAAGACACTGATGAAAGAAATTAAAGATGATACCAACAGATGGAGAGATATACCATGTTCTTCGATTGGAAGAATCAACATTGTGAAAATGAGTATACTACCCAAAGCAATCTACAGATTCAATGCAATCCCTATCAAATTACCAATGGCATTTTTTACGGAGCTAGAACAAATCATCTTAAAATTTGTATGGAGACACAAAAGACCCCGAATAGCCAAAGCAGTCTTGAGGGAAAAAAATGGAGCTGGAGGAATCAGACTCCCTGACTTCAGACTCTACTACAAAGCTACAGTAATCAAGGCAATATGGTACTGGCACAAAAACAGAAACATAGATCAATGGAACAAGATAGAAAGCCCAGAGATTAACCCACGCACCTATGGTCAACTAATCTATGACAAAGGAGGCAAAGATATACAATGGAGAAAAGACAGTCTCTTCAATAAGTTCTGCTGGGAAAACTGGACAGCTACATGTAAAAGAATGAAATTAGAATACTCCCTAACACCATACACAAAAATAAACTCAAAATGGATTAGAGACCTAAATATAAGACTGGACACTATAAAACTCTTAGAGGAAAACATAGGAAGAACATTCTTTGACATAAATCACAGCAAGATCTTTTTTGATCCACCTCCTAGAGTAATGGAAATAAAAACAAAAATAAACAAGTGGGACCTAATGAAACTTCAAAACTTTTGCACAGCAAAGGAAACCATAAACAAGACGAAAAGACAACCCTCAGAATGGGAGAAAATATTTGCAAATGAATCAACGGACAAAGGATTAATCTCCAAAATATATAAACAGCTCATTCAGCTCAATATTAAAGAAACAAACACCCCAATCCAAAAATGGGCAGAAGACCTAAATAGACATTTCTCCAAAGAAGACATACAGACGGTCACGAAGCACATGAAAAGATGCTCAACATCACTAATTATTAGAGAAATGCAAATCAAAACTACAATGAGGTATCACCTCACTCCTGTTAGAATGGGCATCATCAGAAAATCTACAAACAACAAATGCTGGAGAGGGTGTGGAGAAAAGGGAACCCTCTTGCACTGTTGGTGGGAATGTAAATTGATACAGCCACTATGGAGAACAATATGGAGGTTCCTTAAAAAACTAAAGATAGAATTACCATATGACCCAGCAATCCCACTCCTGGGCATATACCCAGAGAAAACTGTAATTCAAAAAGACACATGCACCCGAATGTTCATTGCAGCACTATTTACAATAGCCAGGTCATGGAAGCAACCTAAATGCCCATCAACAGACGAATGGATAAAGAAGTAGTGGTACATATATACAATGGAATATTACTCAGCCATAAAAAGGAACGAAATTGAGTCATTTGTTGAGACGTGGATGGATCTAGAGACTGTCATACAGAGTGAAGTAAGTCAGAAAGAGAAAAACAAATATCGTATATTAATGCATGTATGAGGAACCTAGAAAAATGGTACAGATGAGCCAGTTTGCAGGGCAGAAGTTGAGACACAGATGTAGAGAATGGACATATGGACACCAAGGGGGGAAAACTGCGGTGAGGTGGGGATGTTGGTGTGCTGAATTGGGCGATTGGGATTGACATGTATACACTGATGTGTATAAAATTGATGCCTAATAAGAACCTGCAGTATAAAAAAACAAACAAAACAACTAATACTAAACTTTCATTGGGTTATTTGTATGGAAATATGTTAATATAAATGTGTCAGACATTACATGAAATTTCTAAAAATCTTAAAAAAAAAATCTGAAAAAACTGTTAAAAAAAAACAAACAGAAAAGTTAGAATTTATAAAAGTTGAGTCAAATTTACCTACTTAAAAAATAAAAAATTTCCCCCACCAAAAATCCCAAAGAAACAATAAATGAAATTAACAGACATAAAACAGACTGGGAAAAAATGTGCTACACATATGATAGAGAAGGGAGTAGTAATGTCTTTATAATAATTCAGCTTAATACATTGAACATTAAATCAAGTGCAATGGCAGTGACTATTTCTCTCCACACAAATGGGTATGGGATATTAAAGATCCTAAGTAAACACCTTTTACAAGGAAAACACTTTGTTTAGGAAAAATAATAAAAATTAGTTACCAAGATAGTTCATGCCGTATTCACAGTGTGATGATTTGAACTGCTCACCATTCCCGGTCAGCCTGTTGTTGCTGCTGCCTGTTCCTGTCTCTGTGTTTCTCCCTGTCCTGTCCCTTCCACCTTCAGGGCCTTCCTCCCCACCTTCTCATGGCCAAACCTATTCTCATATCAGGAACGATCTCGGATGCTGCCTTCTCCTTGAAACGTCCTTTATGACTTGCATCCCCCAACTAAAGACAATCTCCCCACTTTCTGAATCCTTACTCTCTTGTTGTATGGCTATTTAAGCCCTTGTCTTGGTTCTATTCTGAAATCATAAAACTTTAACAGCAGGATCCAGGCCTAACACATCATTGCCACCTAATACCATTCCTCTACAAAGTATATTAACTTTGATGAAATCCTAACATGTGAGTAATGAAGGAATGCACGATTGCTGAGTTTCTCTCTTAGCTAGGTAAACTTGATTCCTGAAGTTTTTTTCTAGGTAATAGGAATATACAGAATGTTCTTTGCTAAGAGTGTGCTACTAAGAATGATTAATAATATTGTTTTAGGAATTTATTTAAATTACAAAGCCTTTCTCTACCTCCTTCCCATCACTACACATCCGCCAAATGAATGTGTCTGGCATGGTAGCTCACACATAGCAGGTTCTCTGTAAATTGCCACTAATCCTGAATCTATTGCAGCCTTTCAAGTTTTAAAGAACTTCTAGAAACTATTAAATTTCTGTAAGACATAAACAGAAGGGATAATGGCAAATTTTGTGCATTCACATCAAAATGATCCAAGTGGTTTTTGATCCAAAATATCCCCCCTCTCCCCCAAATGCAGTGGTTTTAATGTGTCAGTAACCAAAGATAAGACACTATGTTGAAATCACTCTAATTATTATGAGAAATTCTTTTCTGTCAAGGTGAAAAGCACAATAGTGCAAGGTCAAATGGCTGTCAGTCATCCCTACATTTAACAGCTTAGAGTTTGAAGAGCTTAAGCAAAGGAAGTTTCAAAGGGATTCAGAAACCCTGATGTCTTCTCTGGTCTGTATCAGTCACATTGTTTAGTGGAGATTAAACAGTAATTACCAAGGTTCAATGGAAGATTTGAAGGGTAACAATTTTCAAAAAGCCAAACTGATCAGACGTGTCAACACACTAAAGAAATCATAATGGGCAGAGAGGTTTGGAAGAATCTCTTGTATTCTAATGACTTCTGTGACAACATCCTGCTTGGATGTACAAAACAAGCCTTTTTACAAATAGTTCACCCAACTTGTATCATTCTGCTGATGACTTCTCTCTAAAGTGCAGCTAATTTCCCAATCGTTAAAAAGTGCTAAACTTCATATGTTGCCTTGGTCCATAATCTGATTACTAAGAAACACAGAGACAGAATTTTCCTTTTTAAGGAAAAACAAAGGTCATCTTCTGCCCCTACTGGCTAGTGATGGGCCTGAACAGTTACTATAGCAACACCATCTGTTGTCTGTGGAATGAAAGCCCATTATCAGTTCCCCAACTCAAGTCACTTCTTTCAAAGCATCCTCCTTATTGTTTGTTAAAGCTGATCTTTTCTGACCATGCTTAAGAACCAGTGGTATCCTAGTCCACAGGATAAAGTTCAAGCTCCTTAACCTGGCACCAAGGTTCCCCATGGCCCTGGCCCTGTGTATTCAGATTTGCTGATCCCTTCCTCACACCTTACATTCCAGGAGCAGCAGCCTTCTTGATAATTCCATGAATACATCCAGGTGTTTCATACTTCTGAGCCCTCCACTGCTCGATCCTTTCTAGAGGACACTCCCTCTTCCTGACCACTTGGCCACTCTACTCACCTTTTCATTCATTCATCTAATGATTATTGAAAATTACTGTGTGCCAGGCTATGTGTTAGACTCTGAGAACACTGCCATGAATAAGACCTTGTCCCGCCCTCATGGACCCAGGCAATCACAACCTCCTCCTCCTCTGTGGAGCCTTGCCCCAGCTGCATGCCCACAGTGGACGCCTCCCCTCCACTTCCTTTGTTCCCAGTATGCATTGTCCTCATCACAGTGCCCTGTAATTACCTGCCTCCCTGACTAGACTGGAAGCTCATCAAGGCAGGGACCTTGTTTTCGCCATCACTCTGTGATACCTGGCTTATGATATGTGCTTTATAAACATCTGTAGGGAAGAAAGGAGGGGGGGTGGAGAGAGACTGCACATTTCAACCATGGAAATTTCATGTTTTGAAGTATCTGCCCTCAGTGAAATGGCTGCTGCCCGCATTCTTTTTTTTTTTTTTATAAATATTTTAGGTTACAAATACAAATTGACTCTTTTTTTTTTTTTAATTTTATTTATTTATTTATTTTTGGCTGCGTTGGGTCTTCGTTTCTGTGCGAGGGCTCTCTCCAGTTGCGGCAAGTGGGGGCCACTCTTCATCGTGGTGCGCGGGCCTCTCACTATCGCGGCCTCTCTTGTTGCGGAGCACAGGCTCCAGACACGCAGGCTCAGCAATTGTGGCTCACGGGCCCAGTTGCTCCGCGGCATGTGGGATCCTCCCAGACCAGGTTTCGAACCCGTGTCCCCTGCATTGGCAGGCAGATTCTCAACCACTGCGCCACCAAAGGAAGCCCCTGCCCGCATTCTTGGCTGTCCCCCAGACCCCCCATTTTTGGCCTTTCCTGTTCTGTTAAAAAAATGTTTTGTTCTCCTTTCCTCTCCTAATTCTACCTGGGATCCCTTAGCATCCTGTTCATGACTGGCCTTTCTTCTTATACCCCATGGGAAATGTTGAGGGGAATTTAGGGCTTCAGAAATGAGGTGCCTCCATTTGGGAGGATATGTCCTCCATGTGTAAAAGAAGCACCTAGTGGGTGATATTGTTACAAAGCTTTGCACTGATTTGTCCAGGACCCCACTTGGTGGCTGGGACCATGTTCCAAGTAAGTTTCAACATCTGAGTCTTCATATAGTGTCTTCAACCCACCTAAATGTCTGGCACAGATACTGAGGATGAAGAAAAAATACAATATTCGTTCCAAGGAAGCTCAATAACTCTTGTATATAGTGCCAGATAGCCCAGCACACACTGACATCACCACAAAAAGAGAGAAAAAAGTTCTAGAAGAAGCTGTTTTCATTTTGGCTTATAAGCAAGTTCTCTGTAATTTTAAGAAATAAATATTTTATTTTATACTTTAGTAACATTTTGTTTGAGTTATAAATTAGGGTGGGTGTGCACGATAAGAATCTCAGGGTTTAAGGGCATTAAAGCCATGGCTCTCAAAGTGTGGTCTGCACCCAGAACATAAGCATCACTTGGGAACTTGTTAGAAACAAATTCTGGGGCACACAGAACACCTGCATCTTCCCAAGTGCTCTAAGTGATCCAGATGCCTGCTCAAGTGTGAGAACCACTGGTGTAAAGGCTTTAACCTGACCTTGATGTACAGAAGAGACTCAGATACTGAACCTGTAATTCAAAAAGCCATCTTCTAATTCGGGATCTCTTGAAGCTCCACAAATTCTACCTCATTCACCCTCTCCACTCCCCAGTGACACAGGAAGAGGAGGCATCACTGTCCCTGTTTCACATGAAAATAAAACTGAGTCTGGGGTAAACCGGCCACCAGCAGCATTTTCAGGGCTACAAAGTTACGACTTTATTGGTCCAAAGCACCAGAAGGACATTTGCATCTGTTGTTCTCTCCTCTCTTGTTGAGGGTTGGAAGAAGCTCTTGAAAATGTTTGTGGAAGAAAATTACAAACCTGTCATGCTCAACGGGCAACTGGATATTTCCAAGATGCATAGGCTGATGCTGCCTGTAAGTGAAGCATGGCTCAATCGTGGAGGGTTCCTGCTTAAGTGACAAGGCTTATACTCTGACATGTTGAAGTTTCAATTGTCCCTTGGATCCTGTTAACATTCGGACGTATATCAAAAGCCATGATGGTTAATAAGCTCTAACTATTATTGCAGCTGGTGAATCTCCCAAAATGTAGTTAGAGCAAAGCAGCTACTGTCTACTTGAGCAATCTCAGGTCCGATGAGACTACGTGAGGGGACTTCTTCACGGCTCCTATGCAAAGACAGAGAAGCACCTGGAATCCAGAAAGCCATCATACTCTCATCTGTAATGAGTACCTCCCCAGACAGGTGTTTCAAAAGCTCACTGCCCCTCATGTCAGTGTCCGCCAGTCCACCCCTCCTCCGCCTTCCCACACACAGTTAGGAGTTTAGCTGTCACCTTTCTCTGTCCCTGAGTCACTCACCACTCACCCATCAGCTTTCTGCCTTCCCAAACTCACTAACAACACTCACCTGGCTCCCATATCCTCTCCTGTTCCCTTTGTTTCTGCAGGTTTATATCAGCTTTATTCCTTTGCTGTCACATTAGTGGCACTCCAGACAGAGATGAATGTGTATTTTTATTCCATGTTCCTAAAACTCATTTTCATAAAATCATACAGTCTAGAAGGGAATTGAGATATCATCTATCCAATCCAGCACTTTTTTTTTTTTTGCAGTGAAATCTTTTTTAAGACACAATCTTATGTAGAAGTCTAATTTATAAAACAGATAAGAGTGAAACTATTTTGGTTGAAGCTGGGAAAGGAGCAGAATCTGCATCTAATTTCTCTTAAAATATTTAAAAATATTTGTTAAGGGCATCTTCTGCACCAGGCACCATGTTAGATAGGGCTTCTGTCCCCGTGCTGCTCAGGGCCCCCCTCCCCACTTGCTAGCTCCTGGAGGTCCCCAAGGAACCCGGTTTGAAAATTACTGAGCTAGTCTAACTGAGGTCCAGAGAGAGAGTGATTGCTTGGCCAAAGGACAGCCTTCCTGGTCTGCAAATTCGAACTTGGGATAACTGTACCTCATAAGTGTTACTGATGTGCAATTAAACAAGTCACAGGGTGATGGCCAGGAGAAAAAATCGGGGAGCTGTGTTATAAGTGAGGCTTCTCACACAGAGATGTGGAATATGCTAGAAAAAGGTTATAAATTGTACATAAACTCCTAACAAAATAGTGGTGAATGCTGGCACTCCTGAAAACTTCATCTTTATTCCTGCCATTCCCTTTTTTTTTTTTTAACTTTTTATTTTATATTGGAGTATAGCTGACTAACAATGTTGTGACAGTTTCAGGTACATGGTAAAGCAACTCAGCCATACATACACATGTATCCATTCTCCCAGAAACACCCTTCCTATCCAGGCTGCCATATAACATTGAGCAGAGTTCCCTGTGCTATACAGTAGGTCCTTGTTGGTTATCCATTTTAAATATACCTTCCATTCCCTTTGAAGGGACTGCTTTTGGTCACACGACTGTGGGACATATATACAATGGAATGTTATTCAGGAATAAAAGGAACGAAACTGGGTCATTTGTAGAGACATGGATGGACCTAGAGACTGCCATACAGACTGAAGTAAGTCAGAAAGAGAAAAACAAATATCGTATATTAACGCATATATGTGGAATCTAGAAATATAGTGCAGATGAACCAGTTTGCAAGGCAGAAATTGAGACACAGACATAGAGAACAAACGTATGGACACCAACGGGGGAAGGGGGAGGTGGGATGAATTGGGAACTTGGGATTGACATATATATGCTAATATGTATAAAATAGAAAACTAATGAGAACCTGCTGTACAGCACAGGGAACTCCACTTCGCTGTACAGTAGAAACTAACACAGCATTGTAAAACAACTATACGCCAATAATTTAAAAAATTAAAATAAAAATTCACCGTCAAATTTCAAAGAAAAAAAAATCTCACCCCTTTTCACCCAGGACCTATAAGAATAGAGTCATCCATCCCTTGGTATCCCTGAGGCATTGAGCCCCTGTGAATACCAAAACCTGTGGCCGCTCAAGTCCCCTGTACACAGAGGCCTAGTACAGTGGATACAGATGGCCCTCAGAGCTGAAGGAGCTTCTGTCCAGGGCTGGTTGAATCTGGGGAAGTGAAACCCGCAGATAATAAACTGTATCCTCTGTTATTCCATCTGTGTCAGGTGACAATTTATCATCCAATGCTAGAAGTTATCACAGTTGGGTTTGTTGGGTTAAAAAAAGAAGAAAATAAGAAATAACGTTTTATCCTTGAAGCACAGCAATCCCATTTATAGAGACCAACACTGCTAAAGAAATTTCGGCTTTGTTTTTCAGACTAAATCTCTTCTAGTAACTGGCTGACCTTCAGAGTGATGGTCCTTTCAGCTTGAATGAATATAGTGTTTCTATAGGACCAGTGAGGTAGAAAGATTCCTCTCCCAGGAAACCTGTAAAACCTATTATTGCGCCCTGCCAGGCCACCATTGGATCACAGTGGACCACTGAATTTAATGATTTCGTCCTGGGAGACCCAGGGTCACTGAACAACAAGGATAAACAATTCTTCTTTGCATTTCCTGGCCCATGGGCCAGACATTCAACTTCTGTTGGCCTCAGTCTCCTCATCTGTCAAATGAGGTTGGATTACAGTATGTATAAGATTCTTCCCAAGCTTTCTACTTGTTGAATATTCCATTAGAATCTGTAGGTATCAGTATATTTTGGAATTTGAAGAGACTTACTCACCTAGAGTGGTGCAGCCCAGCACGTGCTCCAAACATTTGGCCAGTGCTTCAATATCACTGTCCTGTCAGAACAAGAGAGATTTACTTCTGTGGGTGGTAGACATGGAAAAATGTTCTCGCCACACGTAGGCAAGAAAAAACGCAAAAAAATCTAGTTGCAAACTCACTGTACAATATGATCCTATTTTTAAAAAGAAAACTCTATATCTATATGTATATCTATTGATACATCTCTTCCCTCATATCAATCTATATTTCTATTGCTCTATCTCTCTGATGGGAAGAGCATATACTAAAAATGTTAACCGCGGTTTGACTGCAAAGTGGGATTAAGGGGGTATCTTTATTTTCTTCTTTGTGTGCTTCTGTCTTTTGTAAATTTTTATAATAAACAAATATTACTTGTTTAAACTATAAAAATGGTAAATAATATTCGAATGAAGAGAAAAAGGTTCTATTCAATCTATAATCAATACAACAGGAATCAAGTAAACATATTTTCCTAGAGAGCATCTCTACTGCTCTTCTTTGGAAATGTATGGTCTTCAAGGAGTCATAAATCTAAGAATCGTACTTCTTGTTTACTTTAACCCTCAGTAAAAGTCAGGCACCCACATGAGGATTTGAAGGGGGGGGGTCCCAGAACTGTATTTGGTAACAAATATTATCTTTAGTGCAAAATAAATATCTGTCCTCTACCCAGGAGGCTGGAAATATCCAAAACAGCATCATAACGATCAGGGGAAATGTAAGCTCTTAATTATTTTCAGGTTTGTGGTTATATTGAGAGAAATTAATAATTTATGGCTTACCTGCTCTATTTCAAAACAAGCAACACATTTCATATTGTAGAATTGTGGATTTTAGAAAAATGCACCGTAGTATAATAGACTACCCTAAAACGTTACATAAATGTGTTGGGTTTCATTTTATAACATCTGGTGGGGTTTGGGCAGCCACTTTTTATGCATGTGGTAAAACCCAACATCACTTCATTTTCCAATGTATAGAAGAGGAGTGACGAGGAAGGCATCCCTGGTCAATACTGGTCAATGAGGACAAAGCACTAATGGGAGACTCCAGTGCCCAGCCCAGGAATAGAGGGCAGGCACCAAGCATAGAAACAGAAGAAGGAAAAACAGGTCCCTCCCTTCTTCTATACCCTTGTGGTCTCCAAACTTAACAGGGGCAGCCTTGAGTCAGACAGGAACTTGGCAGGAAGAAAAGCTAAGCACACATCTGCATATGCAGGTGATGATGCCAACCAGACAAGCTGGACCTAAACCTGGCTTCTCCACTGACTGTGCTGGTCAAGGCCAAGTGCTTGACTTCCCAGGTCTTAGTTTCTGCATCTGTGAAACTAGTGGTTAAGTCAGATGATGGTTAAGGAGGCTACCAGTGCTCAAACCCTATTTTTCTGGCTAAAGAGCCAGATGCACAGAGAGTGTGGTAAATTGCTTTCAAAGTCCCATCCTCGTGCTCCTATGCCATTTCTCACATTAAGAGGTGGCGATCTTCTGCCATCCCTGGAGCTGGCCCTGTAGCTTGCTTTGGGCCACAGCACAATGCAGAAGTAATGCTGTGACTTCTATAACTAGGCCTTAAGAGGCATGTAGCTTCCATTTTTTACTCTCTTGGAAGCCAACAACCACATAAAGAAGTCCAGGCTGTCCTCCTGGAGAGATCATGTGGGGAGATTCCCTGGAGCATGAGAGGCCATGGGAGGAAAAGAGAGGGCCCCAGCCAACAGCCAGCACCACCGTCGGACACACGAGTGAGGCCACTGTGGACACCCAAGCCAACCTCTCAGCCAAATGCAGCATCAGGAGAGACTCTACACAGGATCACGTGGAGCAGAACAGCTGTCTTGTGAGCCCTGGCAATGCACAGAGTCATGAAAAACAGGAAATCATCATTTTTTTTTTATACATCTTTTTTTTTTAGTTTTATTTTTTATTTTTTATTTTTTTTAAACATCTTTATTGAGGTATAATTGCTGCACAGTGGTGTGTTAGTTTCTGCTTTATAACAAAGTGAATCAGCTACACATATACACACGTTCCCATATCTCCTCCCTCCCGCATCTCCCTCCCTCCCACCCTCCCCATCCCACCCCCGCAGGCGGTCACATAGCACCGAGCTGATCTCCCTGTGCTATGTGGCTGTTTCCCACAAGCTATCTATTTTACATTTGGTAGTGTATATATGTCCATGACACTCTCTCACCCTGTCACATCTCACCCCTCCCCCTCCCCATATCCTCAAGTCCATTCTCTAGTAGGTCTGTGTCTTTATTCCCATCTTGCCACTAGGTTCTTCATGACCTTTTTTTTTTTTCCCTTAGATTCCATATATATGTGTTAGCATACTGTATTTGTTTTTCTCTTTCTGACTTACTTCACTCTGTATGACAGACTCTAACTCCATCCACCTCATTACAAATACCTCCATTTCATTTCTTTTTATGGCTGAGTAATATTCCATTGTATATATGTGCCACATCTTCTTTATCCATTCATCCGATGATGGACACTTAGGTTGCTTCCATGTCTTGGCAATTGTAAATAGAGCTGCAATGAACATTTTGGTTCATGACTCTTTTTGAGTTATGGTTTTCTCAGGGTATATGCCCAGTAGTGGGATTGCTGGGTCGTATAGTAGTTCTATTTGTAGTTTTTTAAGGAACCTCCATACTGTTCTCCATAGTGGCTGTATCAATTTACATTCCCACCAACAGTGCAAGAGTGTTCCCTTTTCTCCACACCCTCTCCAGAACTTATTGTTTGTAGATTTTTTGATGATGGACATTCTGACCGGTGTGAGATGGTACCTCATTGTAGTTTTGATTTGCATTTCTCTAATGATTAATGATGTTGAGCATTCTTTCATGTGTCTGTTGGCCATCTGTATATCTTCCTTGGAGAAATGTCTATTTAGGTCTTCTGCCCATTTTTGGATTGGGTTGTTCGTTTTTTTGTTATTGAGCTGCATGAGCTGCTTGTAAATCTTGGTGATTAATCCTTTGTCAGTTGCTTCATTTGCAAATATTTTCTCCCATTCTGAGGGTTGTCTTTTCATCTTGTTTATGGGTTCCTTTGCTGTGCAAAAGCTTTTACGTTTCATTAGGTCCCATTTGTTTATTTGTGCTTTTATTTCCATTTCTTTAGGAGCTGGGTCAAAAAGGATCTTGCTGTGATTTATGTCATAGAGTGTTCTGCCTATGTTTTCCTCTAAGAGTTTGATAGTATCTGGCTTTACACTTAGGTCTTTAATCCATTTTGAGCTTATTTTTGTGTATGGTGTCAGGGAGTGTTCTAATTTCATACTTTTACATGTACCTGTCCAATTTTCCCAGCACCACTTATTGAGGAGGCTGTCTTTTCTCCACTGTATATGCTTGCCTCCTTTATCAAAAATAAGGTGACCATATGTGCGTGGGTTTATCTCTGGGCTTTCTATCCTGTTCCATTGATCTATATTTCTGTTTTTGTGCCAATACCAAACTGTCTTGATTACTGTAGCTTTGTAATATTTTCTGAAGTCAGGGAGCCTGATTCCTCCAGCTCCATTTTTCATTCTCAAGATTGCTTTGGTTATTCGGGGTCTTTTGTGTCTCCATACAAATTGTGAAATTTTTTGTTCTAGTTCTGTGAAAAATTCCAGTGGTAGTTTGATAAGGATTGCATTGAATCTGTAGATTGCTTTGGGTAGTAGAGTCATTTTCACAATGTTGATTCTTCCAATCCAAGAACATGGTATATCTCTCCATCTATTTGTATCATCCTTAATTTCTTTCATCAGTGTCCTATAATTTTCTGCATACAGGTCTTTTGTCTCCTTAGGTTTATTCCTAGATATTTTATTCTTTATGTTGCAATGGTAAACGGGAGTGTTTTCTTAATTTCACTTTCAGATATTTCATCATTAGTATATAGGAATGCAAGAGATTTCTGTGCATTAATTTTGTACCCTGCTACTTTACCAAATTCATTGATTAGCTCTAATAGTTTTCTTGTAGCAGTTTTAGGATTCTCTATGTATAGTATCATATCATCTGCAAACAGTGACAGCTTTACTTCTTTTCCGATTTGGATTCCTTTTATTTCTTTTTCTTCTCTGATTGCTGTGGCTAACACTTCCAAAACTATGTTGAATAATAGTGGTGAGAGTGGGCAACCTTGTCTTGTTCCTGATCTTAGTGGAAATGGTTTCAGTTTTTCACCATTGAGGACAATGTTGGCTGTGGGTTTGTCATATATGGCCTTTATTATGTTGAGGAAAGTTCCCTCTATGCCTACTTTCTGCAGAGCTTTTATCATAAATGGGTGTTGAATTTTGTCGAAAGCTTTCTCTGCATCTATTGAGATAATCATATGGTTTTTCTCCTTCAATTTGTTAATATGGTGTATCACGTTGATTGATTTGCTATATTGAAGAATCCTTGCATTCCTGGGATAAACCCCACTTCATCATGATGTGTGATCCTTTAAATGTGCTGTTGGATTCTGTTTGCTAGTATTTTGTTGAGGATTTTTGCATCTATGTTCATCAGTGATATTGGCCTGTAGTTTTCTTTCTTTGTGACATCTTTGTCTGGTTTTGGTATCAGGGTGATGGTGGCCTCTTAGAATGAGTTGGGTAGTGTTCCTCCCTATGCAATATTTTGGAAGAGTTTGAGAAGGATAGGTGTTAGTTCTTCTCTAAATGTTTGATAGAATTCGCCTGTGAAGCCATCTGGTCCTGGGCTTTTGTTTGTTGGAAGATTTTTAATCACAGTTTCAATTTCAGTGCTTGTGATTGGTCTGTTTATATTTTCTATTTCTTCCTGGTTCAGTCTCAGTAGGTTGTGCATTTCTAAGAATCTGTCCATTTCTTCCAGGTTGTCCATTTTATTGGCATAGAGTTGCTTGTAGTAATCTCTCATGATCGTTTGTATTTCTGCAGTGTCAGTGGTTACTTCTCCTTTTTCATTTCTAATTCTATTGATTTGAGTCTTCTCCCTTTTTCTCTTGATGAGTCTGGCTAATGGTTTATCAATTTTGTTTATCTTCTCAGAGAACCAGCTTTTAGTTTCATTGATTTTTGCTATTGTTTCCTTCATTTCTTTTTCATTTATTTCTGATCTGATCGTTATGATTTCTTTCCTTCTGCTAGCTTTGGGGTTTTTTTGCTCTTCTTTCGCTAATTGCTTTAGGTGCAAGGTTAGGTTGTTTATTCGAGATGTTTCCTGTTTCTTTATGGAGGCTTGTATTGTTATAAACTTCCCTCTTAGCACTGATTTTGCTGCATCCCATAGGTTTTGGGTCGTCGTGTCTCCATTGTCATTTGTTTCTAGGTATGTTTTGATTTCCCCTTTGATTTCTTCAGTGATCACTTCGTTATTAAGTAGTGTATTGTGTAGCCTCCATGTGTTTGTATTTTTTACGTATCTTTTCCTGTAATTGATATCTAGTCTCATAGCCTTGTGGTCGGAAAAGATACTTGATACGATTTCAATTTTCTTAAATTTACCAAGGCTTGATTTGTGACCCAAGATATGATCTATCCTGGAGAATGTTCCATGAGCACTTGAGAAAAATGTGTATTCTGTTGTTTTTGTGTGGTATGTCCTATAAATATCAATTAAGTCCATCTTGTTTAATGTATCGTTTAAAGCTTGTGTTTCCTTATTTATTTTCATTTTGGATGATCTGTCCATTGGTGAAAGTGGGGTGTTAAAGTCCCCTACTATGATTGTGTTACTGTCTATTTCCCCTTTTATGGCTGTTAGTATTTGCCTTATGTATTGAGGTGCTCCTATGTTGGGTGCATAAATATTTACAATTGTTATACCTTCCTCTTGGATCGATCCCTTGATGATTATATAGTGTCCTTCTTTGTCTCTTGTAATAGTCTTTATTTTAAAGTCTATTTTGTCTGATATGAGAATTCCTACTCCAGCTTTCTTTTGATTTCCATTTGCATGGAATATCTTTTTCCATCCCCTCACTTTCAGTCTGTATGTGTCTCTAGGTCTGAAGTGGGTCTCTTGTAGACAGCATATATATGGGTCTTGTTTTTGTATCTATTCAGCCAGTCTGTGTCTTTTGGTGGGAGCATTTAATCCATTTACATTTAAGGAAATTATCGATATGTATGTTCCTCTTCTCATTTTCTTAAATATTTTGTGTTTGTTATTGTAGGTGTTTTCCTTCTCTTGTGTTTCTTGCTAGAGAAGTTCCTTTAGCATTTGTTGTAAAGCTAGTTTGGTGGTGCTGAACTCTCTCAGCTTTTGCTTGTCTGTAAACGTTTTAATTTCTCCATCGAATCTGAATGAGATCCTTGCTGGGTAGAGTAACCTTGGTTGTAGGTTTTTCTCCTTCATGACTTTAAGTATATTCTGCAACTCCCTTCTGGCTTGCAGAGTTTCTGCTGAAAGATCAGCTGTTAACCTTATGGGGATTCCCTTGTATGTTATTTGTTGTTTTTCCCTTGCTGCTTGTAATATGTTTTCTTTATATTTAATTTTTGATAGTTTGATTAATATGTGTCTTGGCGTGTTTCTCCTTGGATTTATCCTGTATGGGACTCTCTGTGCTTCCAGGACTTGATTAACTATTTCCTTTCCCATATTAGGGAAGTTTTCAACTATAATCTCTTCAAATATTTTCTCAGTCCCTTTCTTGTTCTCTTCTTCTTCTGGGACCCCTATAATTCGAATGTTGGTGCGTTTAATGTTGTCCCAGAGGTCTCTGAGACTGTCCTCAGTTCTTTTCATTCTTTTTTCTTTATTCTGTTCCGCAGCAGTGAATTCCACCATTCTGTCTTCCAGGTCACTTATCCGTTCTTCTGCCTCAGTTATTCTGCTATTGATCCCATCTAGAGTATTTTTAATTTCATTTATTGTGTTTTTCATCATTGCTTGGTTCCTCTTTCGTTCTTCTACGTCCTTGTTAAATGTTTCTTGCATTTTGTCTATTCTATTTCCAAGATTTTGGATCATCTTTACTATCATTATTCTGAATTCTTTTTCAGGTAGACTGCCTATTTCCTCTTCATTTGTTAGGTCTGGTGTGTTTTGAGCCTGCTCCTTCACCTGCTGTGTAGTTTTTTGTCTTCTCATTTTGCTTATCTTACTCTGTTTGGGGTCTCCTTTTCGCAGGCTGCAGGTTCGTAGTTCCCGTTGTTTTTGGTATCTGTCCCCAGTGGCTAAGGTTGGTTCAGTGGGTTGTGTAGGCTTCCTGGTGGAGGGGACTAGTGCCTGTGTTCTGGTGGATGAGGTTGGATCTTGTCTTTCTGGTGGGCACGTCCACGTCTGGTGGTGTGTTTTGGGGTGTCTGTGGCCTTATTATGATTTTAGGCAGCCTCTCTGCTAATGGATGGGGCTGTGTTCCTGTCTTGTTAATTGTTTGGCATAGGGTGTCCAGCACTGTAGCTTGTTGGTCGTTGATTGAAGCTGGGTCTTGATGTTGAGATGGAGATCTCTGAGAGATTTTCGCTGTTTGGTATTACGTGGAGCTGGGAGGTCTCTTGTGAACCAGTGTCCTGAAGTTGGCTCTCCCACCTCAGAGGCACAGCCCTGATGCCTGGCTGGAGCACCAAGAGCCTTTAATCCACACGGCTCAGAATAAGAGGGAGAAAAAAATAGAAAGAAAGAAAGAAAGAGGATAAAATAAAATAAAGCTATTATAATAAAAAATAAGAAAAAAGTTATTAAGAATAAATGTATTCAGAAATTTTTTTTTAATTTTTAAAAATAGATTTATTAATTTTTTATAGTAAAAAATAAGAAAAAATTATTAAGAAAAATTTATTAAGAAAAATTTTTTTTTAATTTTTTTAAATAAAAAATATGAAAACACTTATTAAAATTTTTTTTTAATTTCTAAAAATGGAAAATAAGGAAAAAATTATTAAGAAAACATTTATTAGGAAAAAAAATTTGTTTAAGTACAAAAAACAAAAAAAATACAAAACAAAAAAAACACGGACACACCTAACCCTAAGACTAATGGTGAAAGCAAAGCTATACAGACAAAATCTCACCCAGAAGCATACACATATACACTCACAAAAAAAGAAAAAGGGGAAAAATTAATATATCCTGCTCCCAAAGTCCACCTCTTGAATTTGGGATGATTCGTTGTCTATTCAGGTATTCAACAGATGCAGGCACATCAAGTTGTTTGTGGAGCTTTAATCCGCTGCTTCTGAGGCTGCTGGGAGAGATTTCCCTTTCTCTTCTTTGTTCGTACAGCTCCCGGGGTTCAGCTTTGGATTTGGACCCACCTCTGCATGTAGGTCACCTGAGGGTGTCTGCTCTTCACTCACACAGGATGGGGTTAAAGGAGCAGCTGATTCGGGGGCTCTGGCTCACTCAGGCCGGGGGGAGGGAGGGGCACGGATGCGGGATGAGCCTGTGGCGGCAGAGGCCGGCGTGACGTTGCAGCAGCCTGAGGCGCGCAGTGCTTTCTCCCGGGGAAGTTGTCCCTGGATCGCGGGACCCTGGCAGTGGCGGGCTGCACCGGCTCCCGGGAGGGGCGGTGTGGAGACTGACCTGGGCTCGCACACAGGCTTCTTGGTGGTGGCAGCAGCAGCCTTAGCGTCTCCTGCCCGTCTCTGGGGTCCGCGCTGTTAGCCGCAGCTCGTGACCGCCTCTGGGGTCCGTGCTGATAGCCGCGGCTCGCGCCCGTCTCTGGAGTTTGTTTAGGCGGCGCTCTGAATCCCCTCTCCTTGCACGCCGTGAAACAAAGAGGCAAGAAAAAGTCTCTTGCCTCTTCGGCAGCTGCAGACTTTTTCCCGGACTCCCTCCCAGCTAGCACCGAAGCCCAAGCCTCGGCTCCCAGCCCCCGCCCACCCCGGCGGGTGAGCAGACAAGCCTCTCCGGCTGGTGAGCGCTGCTCGGCGCCGAGCCTCTGTGCGGGAATCTCTCTGTTTTTCCCTCTGCGCCCCTGTTGCTGTGGGATCCGCGCTGATAGCCTTGGCTCGCGCCCGTCTCTGGAGTTCGTTTAGGCGGCGCTCTGAATCCCCTCTCCTTGCGCGCCGTGAAACAAAGAGGCAAGAAAAAGTCTCTTGCCTCTTTGGCAGCTGCAGACTTTTTCCTGGACTCCCTCCAGGCTAGCACCGAAGCCTGAGCCTCAGCTCCCAGCCCCTGCCCGCCCCGGCGGCTGAGCAGACAAGCCTCTCCGGCTGGTGAGTGCTACTCAGCACCGATCCTCTGTGTGGGAATCTCTCCGCTTTGCCCTCCGCACCCCTGTGGCTGCGCTCTCCACTGTGGCTCCAAAGCTTCCCCCCTCCTCCACCCGCAGTCTCTGCCCGCGAAGGGGCTTCCTAGTGTGTGGAAACCTTTCCTCCTTCACAGCTCCCTCCCACTGGTGCAGGTCCCATCCCTATTCTTTTGTCTCTGTTATTTCTTTTTTCTTTTGCCCTACCCAAGTACGTGGGGATTTTCTTGCCTTTTGGGAGGTCTGACGTCTTCTGCCAGCGTTCAGTGGGTGTTCTGTAGGAGCAGTTCCACGTGTAGATGTATTTCTACTGTATCTGTGGGAAGGAAGGTGATCTCCGCGTCTTACTCTTCCGCCATCTTACCCCTTCTCCCTAGGAAATCATCATTTTAAGCCACTAAGTTTTGGGATGTTTTGTTGTACAGTAAAAGATAACTGAGGCATGATTTTGAGTTCACTCAAATCAAATACTCAAGTATTTTCCGCTTTTATGTCCCAGCACCAGCACAGACCCTGCCATGCAACAAACACTAAGTCTCATCTGTTCAGGTCTCCTCCAGCTTCTGTGATTTGCAAAGAAGGAAAACAGAAAAATGGCATGAACTCTGGGTTCTCCCCTACTCAAAGTATTGTACTTCATTCCTGGGAAGTTGAGGAAAAAGCACACTGCTTCTTAATTCTGTGTCCTGGTCAAGTCAGTTAACCTCTCTAAGCCTCAGTTTCTCTAATTATAAAGTGATGAGAATAACAGTCTCCATCTCACACAGGGCTCTTATGAGACGGAAATGAAATAATACAGAGCCTTTACTAGAGTGTGTGGCTCACTGGAAATATCCAGTCAATGGAAAAAGAGAGTTCAATAGAAGACGATGGGATGGGCAAAGGAAAGAGACATGAAAGATGAAGAGGTTCCACTCGCTGTGCTGGCCACACATCATGAAAAGTCTCAGGAAGCAACTGAGTTGAACCAATGCAACAGAAACAACAAGAACCAGAGACAGGGCTGCAGGAAGCACCCAGATGGCTGTGATACGTCAATCACATCTTCCCAACACAGAGGTTAGGAGCACTGTCCATGGGTGTGGGAAGGGCAGAAATAATTCTAATGCTATAGAATGAATGAATGAATACTAACTTTTATTAAGGTCTTAATATGTGCTATTGTTGTACCAGCTTACATCTATTAATTCATTTAAACTCTACCAGGTTTGCTATATTTCTTCCCATTTAACAGTTGAGAAAACTGAGGCACAAACAGTTTCCATAATAGACCAAGTTCACGCAACTAGTTAGAGGTGCAACAGGCCATGTCTCCAGGGCCTGACCTCTTAGCTACTCCACTACACATACACAGAGTAGAAATCAGGGCTCCAAACCCAGAGCAACCCATGATATTGTTGGAGGAACTAGGGTATAGACTCAAGAGAAGACCTAAGAAAAATTCCTTGGGAGATATATATAAAACAGAATTCAGACTGGAAACAAGATGCAGCTAAAGAGGGGGCGGTGGGAGGGGTGCGTTCTTCATCAACAGATTCTGACTTCAGGTTAAAACAGCAGTTTAAGCAGAACAGCGATTCTCTAAATACGGCCTCGACCCAAGGTGTGTGCCTTCTCATGGTGGAGCAAGCAAATCCAGCCGTGATCCATGTGGGCACTTGGGACCTTTGCTGACTTCCCTTCCTGCCCCTGAAGACTGTGACCCCAGAGGTCATGGGCAATGACTGAGCTGAACCTTCATTCCCAACAAGGGACAAGTCATTTTCTATCTCTAGGCTGCAGAACAGGGCATTACAATTTAAACTGCCAACTACACCCATTGAAGACTTTGTAAAATTTTGAAATAATTTCAGACTTACAGAAAACTTGCAAAAATAATATGAAAACTCCCACTTACCTTCCTCCCTGATGTCATTGCTATGCCATATTTATGTTATCATCCCCCATCTATGCAAACACACCAAAGTTTCTCAACCTGGCACTACTGACGTTTGGGCCGGATAATTCTGGCTAGTGTGCTGGAAGATGTTTAGCAGCATCCGTCCCCTCAACCACCAGATGCCAGACACTCCCGTCAGCCCTTCCTTTGACCCTGAAACTGGAAAAGCAAAAATGTCCCCAGACACTGCCAAATGTCCCACCAGGAAAAAAATCTCCCCTTGTTGAGACCCACTGACCTACATACATCTCTGTCTCCACATACATATTTTCTCTACTGGTCAAATCTGGAACAGCTTGAGGATCAAAATAAATGATTATAATGGGTTATAAACCATAGGATTAAAATAAGACTCCAATTGTACCTTTTAACATTTGAATGAAATTTTGTCTATTTTGACAAAGAGACAATTTATAACAAAGATCAGGTTCTACACTTTTCACATTAAATAACAATTTAGGAAAGGCGTTAAGGAGCTTGTTTTACTGTGTTACAACTTAATGTGGCAACCAGTTCATTCCTAGTGTTCCAGAAATTATCATTTAATGAATACAAATGACCTCAATAGAAATACACTCACCCCCATGAGTAAAGGGGGAAAATGGAAATGAACTGCATGCCTTTCTAAAGATGTTTCCTGGATCTGCACCACGTTTGCGCTCAGCAAGAAGTTCAGTCATGGAAAAGACCTTTCGGGAGTGTATCATGGCAGGTGCAATGCGGGGATTATGCTGCTGATTGGAATTTTTGCATTTTCTCCTTGTTTCACAGTTTAAATTGACCTCTGCCCGAGCTCAGTGGCCTGTGGAACACCCGTGTCTCCCTAGGGGCCACATTACAGTGTCGCCAGCCTTCAGTCATTCCAGCCAAATGCCATGAAGCTCATTTTCAAATGTTGTGAAAATAACCTAATGGTTCCTTGGCTGATGAACTTAGATGTTCTTCAAGTTTCCTTCCCTCCTATCCATCAACCTCTCTAACAGGAACGTGCCTTAGAGGCTCGAGGAATATCTTTTTAAGATTCAGCTCTGAAAAACTGTCCCACAGATTTAAGTTCAATCAAACACCCAGATTTGTTTCAGAAACAGATGCAGTAATTTGGCTAATTAATTAGAAATTGCTTCTAAGGGGGAAAGGGTAGTTGTTATACTATGTTCTCTAATAACTCATATTTATTTTTTAATCTGGAAAATATAGAAAATTATCAAAAGAAAATAAATATCACCCCAAATTCCATTACTATTAAAATATACACCCACAAAAATACATACACAGCCTTTTCTAGGTAGATCTATCTTTTATATATTTGAGATTATACTATATATGTATGGTATACATAGAATACACAGACATATACACTTTTGTTTGGATTTTCATCCTATGCTATTAAAAGTTTTTTGGAAACATAATTTTAATAGTTACACAACATTGTACTGTAAAGCTATATGAATTTATTTATCTATGTCCCTGTCATTGGACATCTAGATTTAAACAACATTGCAATGACTACCTTTGCACCTAAATCTTTGCCCCATGTTTACAGTTATTTCTTTAGGTTAGCCATTCAGAAATTAAATTATTGAGTCAAAGAGTGTGAACATTTAGAAACCACCCTCTTTCTCTGCTCTGGCCCTTTTCTTCACATTTCCACCCATCCCAAGTAGCTTATTTTCTCCACAATGAGCTTTGATGCCTTCATACTTTTTTCAACCTTCATAAAATGTGCTTTCCTTCAAGAAAATATATGATAGATTCATTATCGCAAAGATGATTGATAAGGCTTATATGTTATCTCAGGATACTTGTGTTTCAGTAAGGGATATAGCCTCACATCAGAGGAATTAACTTCTAATAGCAGGAGTGTAGGTAGCAGCAAGCAGGCATGTCAGAGGAGGAAGTCAGGTGGTGTGTTCACAGAGCTGGAAAAATCACATTTTTCCATTTAGTTATCAGCCAGTTCTGTCTGACTAAATAATCCAGATTATCTCCTCACTTTAGAGCTTTCACCCTAGTCGTGGTGAAAGACTTAGTTTATACACATGTGCGTACCACGCACACACACACAAAGCCACTTCATTACTCAATTCAGTTTTATTCAATTCAGGTAAAGTGTATTAAATACCAATTATGTTCCAAATGTATACAAAGTTGAGGGGGACAATATGGCCACAACCCACCATTTAGGGACAGATAATCCATTCCATATCCCTGGGGCATTCCTGCCAGTACCCTAGTGACTCACTGCTCTTTCGGCAGTAAATTCCCAAATCAAATCCTCCTTGGATGCATGTCCTCCATGCTGGTAGGATTACACAAGCCAGGTTGAGAAACCCATTAAAATCAAACAAATATAACCCAACAGCTACCCTAACTCAAGGCCATTTCTTGCCTGGACCACACATCAAGCTCCTTACTTCTCTTTCTGCCTCCTCTGTGGCCTCGCTTTAGTCCATTTCCTTCACAATAGCCACGACTTTGTCACTATGTACAGAATAAAATCCAGACTCCACCTCCCTTACAGATTAAAGTCCCATGACAGCTGGCCACACCTTGCATGACCTACCTCCTGATGATCTTTCCAACATCATCTATTTCCACTTCTCCGACTAACTGTGCTCCAGTCATGTTGGTCTCTTTCCTTCAAACATAGTAAGATCTTTCCCATCTTGGGGCCTTCTCACTGGTTGACAGTGCTCTTGCCTCACATGTTATATGACTGTCTTTCTCATCCTTCAGATCTCAAGTGTAGGTCATCTGCTCAGAGAGTCCCCCTATTTGAATTAGGTTTGTTTCTGCCACCACTCTGGCCGACATATCATAGTGTCTGTTTCTTTCTTTTGAGGCACTTAGCCAAAGATATACTTAAAAGTTTTGTTTGTTAGTATTTGCTCCATAAGGGCAGGGACCATGCCTGTTGAGTCATTATTAGCTCAAAGCTGGCAACCAATAAACCCTTTCTGAATATGTTGATGAAAGAAAAGCAAACATCGGGGCAACAAAGTCAAATAAAATATTCCTCTGTTTCTACCTCACCAGCAGATTTTACCTAAATTCATAGCTTCTTAACCCTGCGAAAACGTCTTTTTTAATATCTATTGGAGTATAATTGCTTTACAATATTGTGTTAGTGTCTGCTGTAAAACGAAGTGAATCAACTCTATGTATACATATATCCCCATAGGCCCTCTCTCTTGAGCCTCCCTCCCACCCTCCCTATCCCACCTCTCTAGGTGGTCACAAAGCATCAAGCTGATCTCCCTGTGCTATGCAGCAGCTTCCCACTAGCCGTCCATTATTATATTTGGTAGTGTATATATGTCAGTGCTACTCTCTCACTTCGTCCCAGCTTCCCCTTCCCCACCATGTCCTCAAGTCCGTTCTCTACGTCTGCATCTTTATTCCTACCCTGCCACTAGGTTCATCAGTACCATTTTCTTAGACTCCATATATGTGAGTTAGGAATATATATGTATTTGTATATACATATATATGTATTTGCTTATATATATACATATATATGTGTTTGTTTTTCTATTTCTGACTTACTTCACTCTGTATGACAGACTCTAGGTCCATCCACCTCATTACAAATAACTCAATTTCATTCCTTTTTATGGCTGAGTAATATTCCATTGTATATATGTGCCACATCTTCTTTATCCACTCATCTGCCAGTGAACATTTAGGTTGCTTCCATGTCCTGGCTATTGTAAACAGTGCTGCAGTGAACACTGGGGTACATGTCTCTTTTTGAATTATGTTTTTCTCAGGGTATATGCCCAGTAGTGGGATTGCTGGGTCATTTGGTATTTCTATTTTTACTTTTTTAAGGAACCTCCATACTGTTCTCCAAAGTGGCTGTATCAATTTACATTCCACCAACAGGGTAAGAGGGTTCCCTTTTCTCTACACCCTCTCCAGCATTTATTGTTTGTAGATTTTTTTGATGATGGCCATTTTGACTGGTGTGAGGTGATACCTCATTGTGGTTTTGATTTGCATTTCTCTAATGATTAGTGATGTTGAGCATCTTTTCATGTGTTTGTTGACAACCTGTATGTCTTCTTTGGAGACATGTCTATTTAGATCTTTTGCCCATTTCTGGATTGGGTTCTTTGTTTTTTTCATATTGAGCTGCATGTGCTGCTTGTATATTTTGGAGATTAATCCTTTGTCAGTTGCTTCATTTGCAAATATTTTCTCCCATTCTGTGGGTTGTCTTTTTGTCTTGTTTATGGTTTCCTTTGCTGTGCAAAAGCTTTTAAGTTTCATTAGGTCCCACTTGTTTATTTTTTATTTTATTTCCATTACTCTAGGAAGTGGGTCAAAAAATATCTTGCTGTGATTTTTGTCTTAGAGTGTTCTGCCTATGTTTTCCTCTAAGAGTTTTATAGTGTGTGGCCTTACATTTAGGTCTTTAATCCATTTTGAGTTTATTTCTGTGTATGGTGTTAGGAAGTGTTCTTTTTTTCTCTTAATTTTTGAATTTTATTTTATTTTTTTTATACAGCAGGCTCTTATTAGTCACCAATTTTATACACATCAGTGTATACATGTCAATCCCAATCGCCCAATTCATCAGACCCCCACACCCACCCCTCCGCCACTTTCCCCCCTTGGTGTCCATACGTTTGTTCTCTACATCTGTGTCTCAATTTCTGCCCTGCAAACCAGTTCATCTGTACCATTTTTCTAGGTTCCACATATATGCGTTAATATATGATATTTGTTTTTCTCTTTCTGACTTACTTCACTCTGTATGACAGTCTCTAGATCCATCCACGTCTCTACAAATGACCCAATCTCGTGCTTTTTTATGGCTGAGTAATATTCCATGGTATATACGTACCACATCTTCTTTATCCATTCATCTGTCGATAGGCATTTAGGTTGCTTCCATGATCGGGTTATTGTAAATAGTGCTGCAATGAAAATTGGTGTGCATGTGTCTTTTTGAATTATGGTTTTCTCTGGGTATATGCCCAGTAGTGGGATTGCTGGATCATATGGTAATTCTATTTTTAGTTTATTAAGGAACCTCCATAATGTTCTCCATAGTGGCTGTATCAATTTACATTCCCACCAACAGTGCAAGAGGGTTCCCTTTTCTCCACACCCTCTCCAGCATTTGTTGTTTGTAGATTTTCTGACGATGCCCATTCTAACTGGTGTGAGGTGATACCTCATTGTAGTTTTGATTTGCATTTCTCTAATACTTAGTGATGTTGAGCAGGTTTCCATGTACTTCTTGGCCATCTGTATGTCTTCTTTGGAGAAATGTCTATTTAGGTCTTCTGCCCAGTTTTGGATTGGGTTGTTTGTTTTTTTCATATTGAGCTGCATGTGCTGTTTATATATTTTGGACATTAATCCTTTCTCCGTTGATTCATTAGCAAATATTTTCTCCCATCCTGAGGGTTGTCTTTTCATCTTCTTTATGATTTCCTTTGCTGTGCAAAAGCTTTGAAGTTTCATTAGGTCCCATTTGTTTATTTTTGTTTTTATTTCCATTACTCTAGGAGATGGATCAAGAAAGATCTTGCCGTGATTTATATCAAAGAGTGTTCTTCCTATGTTTTCCTGTAAGAGTTTTATAGTGTCCAGTCTTACATTTAGGTCTCTAATCCATTTTGAGTTTATTTTTGTGTATGCTGTTAGGGAGTGTTCAAATTTCATTCTTTTACATGTAGCTGTCCAGTTTTCCCAGCACCACTTATTGAAGAGACTGTCTTTTGTCCATTGTATATCCTTGCCTCCTTTATCATTGATTAGTTGACCATAGGTGAGGGTTTATCACTGGGCTTTCTATCTTGTTCCATTGATCTATGTTTCTGTTTTTGTGCCAGTACCATATTGTCTTGATTACTGTAGCTTTATAGTATAGTTTGAAGTCAGGGAGTCTGATTCCTCCAGCTCCGTTTTTTCCCCTCAAGACTGCTTTGGCTATTCGGGGTCTTTTGTGTCTCCATACAAATTTTAAGATATTTTGTTCTCGTTCCATAAAAAATGCCATTGGTAATTTGATAGGGATTGCATTGAATCTGTAGATTGCTTTGGGTAGTATAGGTATTTTCACAATATTGATTCTTCCAATCCAAGAACATGGTATATATCTCTCCAACTGTCGGTATCATCTTTAATTTCTTTCATCAGTGTTTTATAGTTTTCTGCATAAAGGTTTTTTTTCTCCCTAGGTAGGTTTGTTCCTAGGTATTTTATTCTTTTTGCTGCAATGGTAAATGGGAGTGTTTCCTTAATTTCTCTTTCAGATTTTTCATCATTAGTGTATAGAAATGCAAGAGATTTCTGTGCATTAATTTTGTATCCTGCTACTTTACCAAATTCATTGATTAGCTCTAGTAGTTTTCTGGTGACATTTTTAGGATTCTCTATGTATAGTATCATGTCATCTACAAACAGTGACAGTTTTACTTCTTCTTTTCCAATTTGTATTCCTTTTATGTCTTTTTCTTCTCTGATTGCAGTGGCTAGGACTTCCAAAACTATGTTGAATAACAGTGGTGAGAGTGGACATCCTTGTCTCGTTCCTGATCTTAGAGGAAATCCTTTCAGTTTTTCACCATTGAGAATGATGTTTGCTGTGGGTTTGTTGTATATGGCCTTTATTATGTTGAGGTAGGTTCCCTCTATGCCCATATTCTGGAGAGTTTTTATCATAAATGGGTGTTGAATTTTGTCAAAAGCTTTTTCTGCATCTATTGAGATGATCATATGGTTTTTATTCTTCAATTTGTTAATATGGTGTATCACATTGATTGTTTTCTGTATATTGAAGAATCCTTGCATCCCTGGGAAAAATCCCACTTGATCAGGGTGTATGATCCTTTTAATGTGTTGTTGGATTCTGTTTGCTAGTATTTTGTTGAGGATTTTTGCATCTATATTCATCAGTGATATTGGGCTGTAAGTTTCTTTTTTTGTAGTATCTTTGTCTGGTTTTGGCATCAGGGTGTTGGTGGCCTCATAGAATGAGTGTGGGAGTGTTCCTTCCTCTGCAATTTTTTGGAAGAGTTTGAGAAGGATGGGTGTTAGCTCTTCTCTAAATGTTTGATAGAATTCACCTGTGAAGCCATCTGGTCCTGGACTTTTGTTTGTTGGAAGATTTTTAATCACAGTTTCAATTTCATTACTTGTGATTGGTCTGTTCATATTTTCTATGTCTTCCTGGTTCAATCTTGGAAGATTATACCTTCCTAAGAATTTGTCCATTTCTTCCAGGTTGTCCATTTTATTGGCATAAAGTTGCTTGTAGTAGTCTCTTAGGATGCTTTGTATTTCTGCGGTGTCTGTTGTAACTTCTCCTCTTTCATTTCTAATTTTATTGATTTGAGTCCTCTCCCTCTTTTTCTTGATGAGTCTGGCTAATGGCTTATCAATTTTGTTTATCTTCTCAAAGAACCAGCTTTTAGTTTTATTGATCTTTGCTATTGTTTTCTTTGTTTCTATTTCATTTATTTCTGCTCTATTCTTTCTGCTTTCTTTCCTTCTGCTAACTTTAAGTTTTGTTTGTTCCTCTTTCTCTAGTTCCTTTAGGTGTAAGGTTAGATTGTTTATTTGAGATTTTTCTTGTTTCTTGAGGTAGGCTTGTATAGCTATAAACTTCCCTCTTAGAACTGCTTTTGCTGCATCCCATAGGTTTTGGATCATCGTGTTTTCATTGTCATTTGTCTCTAGGTATTTTTTGATTTCCTCTTTGATTTCTTCAGTGATCTCTTGGTTATTTAGTAACATATTGTTTAGGCTCCATGTGTTTGTGTTTTTTACTTTTTTTTCCCTGTAATTCATTTCTAATCTCATAGCGTTGTGGTCAGAAAAGATGCTTGATATGATTTCAATTTTCTTAAATTTACTGAGGCTTGATTTGTGACCCAAGATGTGATCTATCCTGGAGAATGTTCCGTGCGCACTTGAGAAGAAATTGTAATCTGCTGTTTTTGGATGGAATGTCCTATAAATATCAATTAAATCGATCTGGTCTATTGTGTCACTTAAAGCTTCTGTTTCCTTATTTGTTTTCATTTTGGATGATATGTCCATTGGTGTAAGTGAGGTGTTAAAGTCCCCCACGATTATTGTGTTACTGTCAATTTCCTGTTTTATAGCTGTTAGCAGTTGCCTTATGTATTGAAGTGCTCCTGTCTTGGGTGCATACATATTTATAATTGTTATGTCTTCTTCTTGGATTGATCCCTTGATCATTATGTAGTGTCGTTCCTTGTCTTTTGTAACATTCTTTATTTTAAAGTCTATTTTATCTGATATGAGTATTGCTACTCCAGCTTTCTTTGGATTTCCATTTGCATGGAATACCTTTTTCCATTCCCTCACTTTCAGTCTGTATGTGTCCCTAGGTCTGAAGTGGGTTTCTTGGAGACAGCATATATATGGGTCTTGTTTTTGTATCCATTCAGCAAGCCTGTGTCTTTTGGTTGGAGCATTTAATCCATTCACGTTGAAGGTAATTATCGATATGTATGTTCCTATGACCATTTTCTTAATTGTTTTTGGTTTGTTTTTGTAGGTCCTTTTCTTCTCGTGTTTCCCACTTAGAGAAGTTCCTTTAGCATTTGCTTATGCTAAAGGAACCATAGAGCTGGTTTTGTGGTGCTAAATTCTCTTAGCTTTTGCTTGTCTGTAAGGCTTTTGATTTCTCCATCGAATCTGAATGAGATCCTTGCTGGGTAGAGTAATCTTGGTTGTAGGTACTTCCCTTTCATCACTTTAAGTATATCATGTCACTCCCTCTGGCTTGTAGAGTTTCTGCTGAGAAATCAACTGTTATGGGAATTTCCTTGTATGTTATTTGTCATTTTTCCCTTGCTGCTTTCAATAATTTTTCTTTGTCTTTAATTTTTGCCAATTTGATTACTATGTGTTTCGGCATGTTTCTCCTTGGGTTTATCCTGTATGGGACTCTCTGCACTTCATGGAATTGGGTGGCTATTATTTCCTTTCCCGTGTTAGGGAAGTTTTCGATTATAATCTCTTCAAATATTTTCTCTGGTCCTTTCTTTCTCTCTTCTCCTTCTGGTACCCCTATAATGGGAATGTTGTTGTGTTTAATGTTGTCCCAGAGTTCTCTTAGGCTGCCTTCATTTCTTTTCATTCTTTTTTCTTTATTCTGTTCTGCAGCAGTGAATTCCACCTTTCTGTCTTCCAGGTCACTTATCTGTTCTTCTGTCTCAGTTATTCTGCTATTGATTCCTTCTAGTGTAGTTTGCATTTAGTTATTGTATTGTTCATCTCTGTTTGTTCTTTATTTCTTCTAGGTCTTTGTTAAACATTTCTTGCATCTTCTCGATCTTTGCCTCCATTCTTTTTCCGAGGTTCTGGATCATCTTCACTATCATTATTCTGAATTCTTTTTCTGGAAGGTTGCCTATCTCCACTTCATTTAATTGTTTTTCTGGGGTATTATCTTGTTCCTTCATCTGGTACATAGCCCTCTGCCTTTTCATCTTGTCTATCTTTCTGTGAATGTGGTTTTTGTTCCACAGGCTGCAGGACTATAGTTCTTCTTGCTTCTGCTGTCTGCCCTCTGGTGGATGAGGCTATCAAAGAGGATTGTGCAAGTTTCCTGATGGGAGGGACTGGTGGTGGGTAGATCTGGCTGTTGCTCAGGAAGTGTTCTAATTTCATTCTTTTACAGGTAGCTGTCCAGGTTTCCCAGCACCACTTATTGAAGAGGCTGTCTTTTCTCCATTGTATATTCTTGCCTCCTTTGTCAAAGATAAGGTGACCATATGTGCGTGGGTTGATCTCTGGGCTTTCTATCCTGTCCCATTGATCTACATTTCTGTTTTGGTGTCAATACCATACTGTCTTGATTACTGTAGCCTTGTAGTATAGTCTGAAGTCTGGGAGCCTGATTCCTCCAGCTCCATTTTTCTTTCTCCATATTGCTTTGTCTATTAGGGGTTTTTTGTGTTTCCATACAAATTGTGAAATTTTTTGTTCTAGATCTGTGAAAAATGCCATTGGTAATCTGATAGGGATTGCATTGAATCTGTAGATTGCTTTGGGTAGTATAGTCATTTCCACAATGTTGATTCTTCCAATCCAGGAACATGGTATATCTTTAAATCTGTTTGTATTGTCTTTGATTTCTTTCATCCGTGTCTTATAGTTTACTGCATAGAGGTCTATTGACTCCTAAGGTAGGTTTATTCCTAGGTATTTTATTCTTTTTGTTGCACTGGTAAAAGGGAGTATTTCCTTAATTTCTCTTTTGATTTTTCATTGTTAGTGTATAGGAATGCAAGAGATTTCTGTGCATTAATTTTGTATCCTACTACTTTACCAAATTCATTGATTAGCTCTAGTAGTTTTCTGGTGGCATCTTTAGGATTTTCTATGTATAGTATCATGTCATCTGTAAAAAGAGACAGTTTTACTTCTTCTTTTCCAATTTGGATTCCTTTTATTTTTTCTTCTCTGATTGCCATGGCTAAAACTTCCCAAACTATGTTGAATAACAGTGATGAGAATGGGCACCCTTGTCTTGTTCCTGATCTTAGAGGAAATGCTTTCAGTTTTTCACCATTGAGAATGATGTTGGCTGTGGCTTTGTCGTATATGGCTTTTATTATGTTATTATGTTGAGGTAGGTTCCATCTATGCCCACTCTCTGGAGAGTTTTTATCATAAATGAATGTTGAATTTTGTCCAAAGCTTTTTCTGCATCTACTGAGATTATCATACGGTTTTTTACAAATTTATTTATTTTTATTTTTATTTATTTTTGGATGTGTTGTGTCTTTGTTGCTGCATGCGGGCTTTCTCTAGTTGCAGCGAGCGAGGGCTACTCTTTGTTGTGGTGTGTGGGATTCTCATTGTGGTGGCTTCTCTTGTTGCAGAGCACAAGCTCTAGGCACATGGGTTTCAGTAGTTGTGGCACGTGGGGTCAGTAGTTGTGCGCTCTGAGCTATGTGAGATCTTCCTGGACCAGGGCTCGAACCCAAGTCCCCTGCATTGGCAGGCGGATTCTAAACCACTTCACTACCAGGGAAGCCCTATCATATGGATTTTATCCTTCAGTTTGTTAATATGGTGTAACACATTGATTGATTTGCATATATTGAAGAATCCTTGCATTCCTGGGATAAACCCCACTTGATCATTGTGCATGATCCTTTTAATGTGCTGTTGGATTCTGTTTGCTAGGATTTTGTTGAGGAATTTGCATCTATGTTCATCAGTGATATTGGCCTGTAGTTTTCTTTCTTTGTGACATCTTTGTCTGGTTTTGGTATCAGGGTGATGGTGGCCTCGTAGAATGAGTTTGTGAGTGTTCCTTCCTCTGCTGTATATTGGGAGAGTTTGAGAAGGATAGGTGTTAGCTCTTCTCTAAATGTTTGATAGAATTCGCCTGTGAAGCCATCTGGTCCTGGGCTTTTGTTTGTTGGAAGATTTTTAATCACAGTTTCAATTTCAGTGCTTGTGATTGGTCTGTTCATGTTTTCTATTTCTTCCTGGTTCAGTCTTGGAAGGTTGTACTTTTCTAAGAATTTGTCCATTTCTTCCAGGTTGTCCATTTTATTGGCATATAGTTGCTTGTAGTAATCTCTCATGATCCTTTGTATTTCTGCATTGTCAGTTGTTACTTCTCCTTTTTCATTTCTAATTCTGTTGATTTGAGTCTTCTCCCTTTTTTTCTTGATGAGTCTGGCTAATGGTTTTTCAGTTTTGTTTATCTTCTCAAAGAACCAGCTTTTAGTTTTATTGATCTTTGCTATTGTTTTATTCATTTCTTTTTCACTTATTTCTGATCTGATCTTTATGATTTCTTTCCTTCTGCTAACTTTGTGGGGGTTTTTGTTGTTCTTTCTCTGATTGATTTAGGTGTAAGGTTAGGTTGTTTATTCAAGATTTTTATTGTTTCTTGAGGTAGGTTTGTGTTGCTATAAACTTCCCTCTTAGAACTGCTTTTGCTGCATCTCATAAGTTTTGGGTCATCATGTTTTCATTGTCATGTGTTTCTAGGTATTTTTTGATTTCCTCTTTGATTTCTTCAGTGATCTCTTGGTTGTTTAATAGCATATTATTTAGCCTCCATGTGTTTGTAATTTTTACAGTTTTTTTTTCCCTGAAATTGATATCTAGTGTCATAGGATTGTGGTCAGAAAAGATGGTTGATATGATTTCAACTTCCTTAAATTTACCGAGGCTTGGTTTGTGACTCAAGATGTGATCTATCCTGGAGAATGTTCCATGTGCACTTGAGAAGAAAGTGCATTCTGTTGTTTTTGGATGGAATGTCCTACAAATAACAATTAAGTCCATCTGGTCTAATGTGTCATTTAAAGCTTGTGTTTCCTTATTTATTTTCTGTTTGGATGATCTGTCCATTGGTGTAAGTGGGGTGTTAAAATCACCTAATATTATTATGTTACTGTCGATTTCCCCTTTTATGGCTGGTAGTACTTGCCTTATGTATTGAGGTGCTCCTATGTTGGATGCATAGATATTTACAATTGTTATATCTTCTTCTTGGATGGATCCCTTGATCATAATATAGTGTCCTTCCTTATCTCTTGTAATAGTCTTTAATTAGGGAAAATAACACAGAACAACAGAAAAGCAAAGTTAAAATAGAACTGCATAAAAAAATAAAAGTAAAAAACAAAAATTATGTTATAAAACATGGAGATCCCAAAAGACTAAAAAAAATAAAAGAACTAAAACAACAACAAGCAAAAAAGATAGAAAAAGAAACCAAAAAAAAAAAAACCTGACCCAACAACAGAATGAATCAAAACATAATAAAATTAATAGTAATAATTATTTTTCCCTGGGGTCTCCACAGTAAGTGTCCTTGCACACACCGTGAGGCACAGCCCACCTCCATCTCCCCAAGAGGCTGTCCTGCCTCTGAGCTGGTCTCTGGACCTGCTGTGGTACCTCTGGGGACCCCTCAGACTCTGATCTGGCCCAGTTCCTGCGTATGCTGCCCCCAAAGTCCACAGCTGCCAGAGCTAGACGGTTTTCTTTCATGGGAACACGCATTGTCTACTCAGATATTCCATAGATGCAGGGTCTACCTAGCTGATTGTGAGGATTTAACCTGCAGGTTGTACAGCTGATGAAAAGGTTTTCAATCCTCTTCCTTAGTCACCCCATCCCTGTGGTTCAGCTTTGGTTTATCCCCACCTCTGCATGTGGTCCACCTACAGGAGTCTGGTCCAGAGGCTGCCTTGGAGCTCTTGGGTCTGCCACTGTGAGGACAAGGCGCAGAGGTTGTATGAGTGCTTGGATCGCGGGAGCCCGGGCAGTGCCAAATGTGCAGGGAAGCCGGTGGCCATGGGTGCAAGAGATGTGGCCCAAGTGAGGCCTTTTCTGGTGCCCGGCATAAGGCCCATGAGGGCCAGTCCTGGCTGGGGTTTTTCTGGCACTCAGCAGCAGGCGTGCAAGGGCCAGCCCTGAGAGGGCTTATTCTTTTAATCGCCCTGCAGCTGACACTTGAGGACCAGCTCTGAGGGAGATTTTGTTTTATTGCTCGGCAGCCAGCGTGCAAGAGCCAGCCCTGAGCAGGCTTCTTTTATTGTCATTGGCAGGTGCCTGCGTGTGGGGAGAGAGAGGCTACAATAGTGGTTCCTCCCCCTGCATGTGACTCAGCAGTAGCGCCCTGCTTCCATGGCAGTCCTGTCTTCCTCCATAGGCATTCCCTGTTTTGGCTTTCCTCCCTCCCATCCCCTCAGTTTGTCTCCCCATAGCGAACAGCAGTTCTCACTCTGGGCCTGTTCTCAAGTCCCCATGCTCTAGCTCCCAGCCCGCTTGCACACCTGTGAATACACATCCCAGTCGGGACACGTAGGGCCCGGGTACAGACTGTGTATTTCTCACTCTGTCCCATCTGCCACAGATCGGCTGCTTCAGCATCTTCTGACAGCCTCAAATGTTTCCCTTCTTTCCCAATCGATTTCCCCATCGGAGAGGGGGTTTCCCCAGTGGATAGGGGGTTTCCCTGAATTCGGGAATCTCTCCTCTGTTTCAACTCCCCCACCCTGGGGTGCAGGTCCCGTCCCACTTCCTCTCCTCCTCCTTCTCCCTTCTTTTTTTCCATCCTACCCAGTTATGCAGGGATCTTTATAGTCCTTTCTGGTGTCCAAGATCTTCTGCTAGTTTTCAGCTGGTGTTCTGTGAGAATTGTTGCATCTATAGATGTATTCCTGATGCATCTGTGGTGAGAGATGAACTCCACGTCCACCTACTCCTCCACCATCTTGAATCTTCCACTACTCCCTGCGAAAACTTTGGATACATTTCTCCCACTGAGTTCTTTCAGAGGCGTTTATTTGCAAAGATTCATTCCAAGCCAGCTGACTGTGTATCTTCTGCTTCCATCTGCTCTTTCTTCTTGGTTCCCAGTTGTTCTATTATAAGGCTATTTTCTGTCTGCTTCTGAGGTGACCCCAGAGGCAGATATGACCTCACAGGCTCCCCACAAACTACAGCTTCCTCTGGTGGAATCCTTGTCATGAGCCTTCTGGGAAACTTTCTGTTGCAACTTCCCAAATGGTCCTCAATGAGGAACTTTGCCTTTCAGAAGATGGCCCCTCTGTGGGTTGCAGCCATTGCTACAAGCTTTCTTCCCCTGTGGCCACCACAGGGCATACACCCTCAGGCACTGTGGGACGCACAGCTTTTGGGGGGGTAAGAGCCACGTGTGGGGTGCATGAGCAGGAGGCTCAAGAGTTCTCAGCCCAATTCAGCTTTGTGCTCACTGGTCTCCCAGGCTTTCCTGGCTTCATGGCTCATCCTCCCTGGAGCAGGTTCACTAATCTTCCCACTTCCACAATCTAGTAGACCCCATTTTATTTTTCTATAGATCCTGTGATCCTACAGATCCCTACAGACCCAGGAACTGGACCCCTTATTGTCTGGGTCACAGATTTATCCACCTTGACCTCAACTATATATGTATGCATACATATAATTAGAGGATTCTGATTCCTGGAAAACATAAAAATCTCATAAAGAATTCAGTGGTGTAAACAAGCAATCCAGGAAGATTTTCTATGAGCAGTATTTTGTTGGAATCTGACACCTGGATAGACACAATGGACCAAATTCTCAAAAAAATTCTCATCTGGATGATCTGTAACAGAACATGAGAGTAAACATGTAAATAGTTAAAAGGTTTATACCAAATCAAAGCTACACATCATCTTACATTTTTATCTTTAGTTCTTAGAGGCAAGCCCCAAATACTGTCATTTGTATATATCACAAGCATTGTTTTTTTCCTTGAAGTTTCAACCTTTGATCTGAAAGTTGATAAAATGCTGTTTTGAAAATATAATCCAACAATTACTCAACCATAGTTCTATATCAATATTCTTGCTAGAAAAAAAGAAAAAAAACCTTATTTCGCCTCTAAATTACCTAGGACAGTTTCAGCTACAAGTAACTGAAAATCTATATAAAATAGCTTAAACAAAGAGTCCTAGTATGTTACTTTTCAAGTATTCTCAGAGCCCTCTCTTTCCCAAGAAAGTATATCCTCATACTTTATGGCCAGAATCAATTGCATGTTCATCTTAAACCAATTGCTGGCAAATGGAGCCCGATGGCCAGACTTCTAGAATGGATCAGGATTTACCTAAATCATGAGGGAAGGGTGGCCACTGGCACAGAGCTGAGACTCTGACTGAATGGACCAGAGCAGAGGGGGCACAGCCTAGTGGTTCAGAGCCCGGACTTTGGAGCAAGACTGCCTGAGTTTAAATCCAGCCCTGCCACTTGCCAGCATGTGTCTTGAATAAATTATTTAACCTATAGGTGCCTCTATTTCCCCATCTGTGTGATGGGTTGTTGGGAGAATTAAATATGTTAGCATTTTTTAAGTGTATAGATATGTGCCTGGTACATATTAACTGTAATATGTGTTTGAAACAAAATGCTCAAGAATGTATGTTGGGTGCACAGCCAATATACACAGCATCTTGGCATGAACCTGGTTTAATTTTCTGCTCAAGCTGTTGGAATGGATCACGGCAGTTGAAGACATTTCTTTCTGAAGAAGTTTGTCTCTCAAGCTGTTGCTGATGGTCATGTATCCAAGAGACTCCGGTCATGGTGTGCAGGTCAAGCTGAAACCCGGTTTCAGAGGAAAAAGGTGAAACAAGGGCAGAAAAGAGTCTCTGCCATCCCCTTAGGGAACAAAGCAATGAGAACCCACACAGAGAAGCCTAGTCCCATGAGGAGTGTCTGTCCCGAGCATCAGGACAGTTGGCCTTCGTGTGGATGAAGAGGAGATGGCCGAGGGATGAAAGAGAGGCCAGGCAGGGGACGTCAGATGCTGCATCCCTCACTCCTCCACTCGCCCTAATGAATGCCTTCCTCTTGTTAAATGAGAGAAAAAGAACTGTAAGTTGGCTAAAAACAAACAAAGCATCTGTTTAAGAGAAATTTTGAGCAACTCTGAAACTTAACGAGTTGGAAATAAACCAATGGGAGAGGCTTTAGTTATAAAGTTGGGTGAATGAAAACAATTTACACAGCTCTCTTTGAGGCTGAATATATGGATAAAGAGAGAAAGCATTGATATCAGTAAAATGGTAACTAGTATACCTGCCCCTCGAGGAGTGAGCTATGAATGAATGAATGAATGAATGAATGACAGGCAACCAGCTGCCATATGACCTTAGTTTGGGAGCAGTTTGGGCACCAATAGCCCCTGAGTGATTGTACATCTATTTTCAGACATTCTCAAGAGCCTCTTGAGGCTTCTGCTTCCTGCTTCCACACCTCGAGGCTTCTGTCTCCATCCAGTGCCCTCCACGCTCTCTGGGCAGGCAGCCAAGCTGACTCCCAAAGATGTGTCCAAGGAGGTGCGCTCTAACCAACACAGACACGGACAGTTTCACAGCTACCAAGTGTCCTGTTTCCAGAGGCTGAAAGCTGCTCCAAGCTAGTGGAAACCGATGCCTTCACATGCTGCCAGGCCTGAGACCACAGCCTCCATCTGCTGAAAAATCCCAAGCAGCAGAGACGTATAAACACATGTACAAGATGGATTTAACCTTCCATTTCAGCTCCAGCCATTGAGAAAAGCACAGCCAAGTCCATCTCACTCAGACCCCCAGGCATGTCCTCCTGTTTAAGGGTCCCTATGTCTGCAGGGGTGAGGGGCAAAGGGGCTGATCTCCTTCACCTCCTGGTCACCTCCCTTCTGAGAACCATCCCACAAGGTGACACCAAACCATACAGAACCCTCTTCCCTACTCACGCTCAGTCATTCTGGACCTGCTTTCTTCCTGAGAAATCTCATTTGAGGGCACACAGGACCTCCTCCAAGCTGAAAAGTCACGCTTGGACCACAAGCAGCCAAAGAAGTGGCCTTGATGCAGGCTAAGGACTCACACATCTCATTATGTGTATATGAATATCACAAATCTATTGTAGTTCTTTCGTAGTTTTTCTTCTCTTGATGATGTGTTATTTTTACTGAAGTAAAACCTGCATTCAGTAAAATGCCCAGATCTTAAGAGTACAATTTAAAAAATGTATATACCCATGTAGCCACAACCCAAAACAAGATAAAGGACACTCTCTCATCCTGAAAGTTCCCTCCTGCTCCCTTCCAGCCAATCCCTACCCTCTGTAACCACAGTTGTTCTGGTTTCTATCACCATAGATTCACTTTAAGACTTTATTTCAGTTGCCCTTCACTGGCTTGGCCTTTTACTCTCTTTATCAGGCCTTCACAATGTAGCTACAGCTGGCCTGACATCTCCAATCTCAGCCACCTTCTTGCTCACCCTGCGGTTTCTCCAACTTGCTGAGCCCTTTCTCACCCAGGGCCCTCCCACGTCCTCCTCCCCTCTCTGGGGTGCTCCTCTCCCAACCCTCTTTCCATACATGGAGGGCTGTCTTTTCCCATCCTTCAGGTCATGGCTGAAAAGTCCTCTTCTAGAAACTTTCCTGACCCCTTTCTAGGTCTCCCCACGCCCCCAGTGCCCAGTTCCTCTATTACTTCAATTTCTTCCTTTCCTAGTCACGCTCATCTGTTTGTGGACGGGCTTATGGGCTACCTGTGCCAATAGGCACTCATTCATTCATTTATTCTGCAGTATCTACAGAGTATTTGCTCTGTGCTTTCTAAGCACTAAGCTAAACACTGTTCACGATGTTGGGAATATAGCAGTGAAAATAAAACCCAACCAGAATCTCTGCCCTACTAGCTCGCATTCTAGTGGGGGGAGACAGACCATAAATGAATAAGCAAACAAACAGTGGTAACTCAGATGGGGATAAGGACTTGAGAGAAAAATAAAGCAGGGAAGGGAAAAGGGCATTCTCAGGCCAGCAAGTGCTATTTTACATCAATTAGTCAGAGTCCTCCCCAGTAAGACGGCATGAGCGGACTTGGTGGCATAGAAGCAGCAAATCATTTGTGTATCTGGAGGGGAGGGTATTCCAGGCTTCCTAAGGCAGGAACATGTCTGGTGTGTTCCAGAAACAGGAGGATGGCTGGAATGGATGGAGTGGGGTGAGCAAGGGCAATTTTCATAGTGATGGAAGGATGGGGAGCTAGAAGGCCTCTGACCAGACTCTGCCTCTTATTCTGAGTGAGATGGGGAAAGCTCTGGGAGACCAGTTAGAAATTACCACAATGATCCACTGGGGAGGTGACAGTGGCTCTGGCAGTGGGGTAGAGGTCCTAAGTAGTGATCATATTCTAAACCCACCTCAAAGGTCCAGCCAAGAGGTTCTGCCTGTGGACTGGATGTGGAATGTGAATGAAAGGGTGTGAGTCATGGCTGGCTCAAGAGGCGCTGATTGGGACTGAGGCTGGGGTTTATTAGTCTACTTTGGGATACTCTTAGTTCAGGACGTCCACTAGAAGTCCACATGACTTCTAACCCCACTCCAGGGCAAACTGGAGATGTGAGTCTAGGGTTCTGGGGAGACAGAACTGAAGAAGACACAAAAGGGGGAGGTGACAGTCTGTGGATAGGACTTAAATACATGAGGGGGCATGAGATGCCCATGAAGGTGGAGCTGTGTCTGTTTGGTTCACCACCGTACATCCAGTGCCCAGAACACTCAAATAGGTGATGTATAAAGGAATGATCCGAGCAAAACCCCACCCATTTTCTTTTATGCAAGTTGCTTTATTAAGCTATTGTCCATCTCCTTCAAACCATATCCACAAACAGCCCTGAAAAATGTCACTAATTTACAGAAACCAAAACACCAAGGTGACCTTATCCATTTTCTGCACACTCAGATGGACCTTTACATCTGAGTTTGATCTCATTAGAAGCCAAGCCCTTGCTCATCTGCATTCGTAATACGTAGGAAGACAGCAGATGCCGTTCAGCACAAAGCCATAGGGCAGAGCTGATGGCACCTTTGTGGAGGCTGCCCAGAAATCAGGACGCTGATGTCCTCACTCCTATCTCACTGCCAATGACCACCTTCTGCCCAGCAGAAAGGCCTTAAAGAGTGTGTATTGATGGGAACAGAGCCACATCTGCAAAACTCAAACTGCAAACAAGTCCCCCACCCCAGCTCCTGTAACACCGAAAGTGCCTCTGTCACTGCCTTGGGGACCGCTGGATGTGACTGTCAGCGTGTCCATATTTCACCGCTAATGCCTTTTCCCTCCTCATTATCAAAGCCTCCTAACTGCAGTGTTGCTCGTCAATGCCAGGTTCGCGGCAAGTCGGCATCCGCGGGTTGCTTTAGGGTTTCACAGACACTCATGGGCATCCACTACAGAATTCTCAAGACATTCTGGGTTACAGTCGGGAATGTAAAGAATGGAGAGAGGAAAGAAGAAAGCAGGGCTGACGGAGTGGCGCCACGACGCCTACCCGAGACCGTGGGCAGCGGGGTTTTCAGGAGCTGGTGAGGAGGGTCCTCCCCTTGCTGCCCCCCCCCCGTTTCTAGAGTTCCAGCAGCTGGAGGGGAGCCTGCCTCTGTCACCCCCCTCCCTCCCAATAGCTCACAAGCTCTTGATGGACTGCTTCTCTCACCACGGCCCAACAGTCCCAAGGAGAAAGTCCTGCAGTTGAAGGAATGTTGACTGGAACAGAGAGAGAAAGGTCATGTTCCAAAAGGCAGCCCTTGTGACACACACTCCCTTACGGCAGGTTCCTGTTTCTGACTCCAGTTCTAGCTTTCTTCCCATATAAATCCCACAGAGTAAGCGGGAACTTGGCCCTGTGTTTTGAACATAATCTTAAATCATCAGATATTCCATTTTCACACATCCTGGGGCCGTCCCTTAGGTCCCAAGCATCTCCTTATCGTCTCCTTTACCAAATTCCCCAGTAAGTGCTATACTCACCCAGGACGCATACCAGTGGACACAGGAGTGTTTACTGGTTTGAATTCCAGCTCTGGCAATGCACTGAGTGACCTAGGAAATTGGCTATTTTTTCTGCTTCAAGTTTCCTCATTTGGAAAATGGGATGAAAGGTGTTACTCCCAGAAACTGCTGGTGAGCACACCATGGGGCAAGGCACATAAAAGACTTAACACGGCACCGAGCGTGCTGCAACGTGGCTGTTTATTCACCACAGTGGTCGCTTTCTCTGGTACGATGGGACCCATGTGCTCCCAGATCAGCAGGTTAATGGAAGGACAGCACCTCCAACAATGTCCCAGGTGTGTCACACCCCTTTCCTCCCAGACTGAACACCAAAATTCTCTCTCCAGATGTAGAAAATATTCAGAAAATAAAATTAAATTTCTCTGTGTAACTGAATCACAAAACAGTGGGCTGGGCCTTTTGTTTGCAAGGGCTGTTTAGGAGGATTTTCATATTCTTTGCAGGCTCTCTTACACCCGTGTGGTCAGGGCACCCCAGCTCTGACGACAGAGAGGGACAGGAATTGATGTGTGTATGTGGAGAGGGGTAGGTTGGAGAGAAAAGCCCCGAAGGTGCCACTGCAAGTCAGTCAGCTCTGCGAAAACCTACGCAAACCTCTGCACCTCTGACCCCAGCTCCAGGAGCAGTGCGGCCGAGCACCGTGCAGGCCGTTGTGCCTTGTTCCCCATCCGCCTGTGTGCCTCAGTCACCCACCGACAAGGAGGTGGCAGAGGGGGCGAGCTCCGGTCCATACCCTGGAAGGATCACACAGACCCTGCCCTCCCGCCCAGTGTGCTTTGTCTTTATCCACCTATTGCCTCCCTTGCCTCTGTGCTTTGGCATCAGGGTGAGAAGTATAGGTATGATCCTGAGCACAACACTGGATCTAATTTAAAAGATGTCGGGACTACGGTCTTCTACATGCCCACTGTGCCGTGTCCCAGACAAGAGCAAGGTTTTGCTGGCCCCCACCTGACAAGCAATGAGCTGTGCTTCAGCCTGGACCAGAAATGGTAGAGCGAGAAGGGGAAATGACCATGATGGGTATGAGAGCTGGAATAGGGGCGGGGGCAGAAACTGTCACATCAGGGTCACTCCTTCAGCAGCACACATTGGGTCTACAGACACCTGTTACCTGGAAGGAATGACACCTAAACTGTGAGTTCACTAACACTTCAGCAGGGCTGGCTGCTGTATCGCCTGGGCCACAGGCCAGGGGATATTGATGGGGAAATGATTCAGCAGCAGGGCTGGCTGCTTCTTAGAAGTGATGACGACTGAGGTAATTCAAGACAAAAAGTGTTTCCTCCCATGCATAAAGCTAAATTAATTAGGTCTGATTATGCAAAATAGGAGGTAAATCAGTCCTACTATTTGGACTCAAGAGTTCTGGCACCCTCTATACAAATTAAAAAAAACAAAAAACAAAAAAAAGCAGTAGGAGGAATGAAATCTGTATCCCATAACAGACATGGGAGGCAGGCTAATTTTATTTCTAATTTTCATAACTCAGCACTTTTCCTAGAACTGGCACCAACTTTGCCTTGTACACAGGTCAGTAATTCTCTTCAGTAAAACAGGTCTCAGCAGAGGACAAGATAATGCAGTGGCCCCTTAGCTAGTCCTTCAGACGACTGAGTAAAGTGCATTTTCTCAGTCATCATGGAGGAGCAGGGATTGTAGCTGCTGTGCAGGGGAAGACTGTGTAAAGGAGAGGCTGCAAATAGGGGCAGAGAGTCCGGCTCTGCTACTTACTGGCTGTGCCGCCTTAGGGAAGCTCCTGCGCCTCACCAAGCCTCCGTTTCCTCTCATGCAAAGTTAGCATAGCACAACAGTCTCGTCTTTCAAGGGACCTGAGTTTTAAAGTCAGTGCTTCATACAATAATCAATTATAGACAAAATACTCTGTTTCTTTTTTGAGCACCAAATGAAATACCTAGCTTGCACTTGGGGAGGGCGTTGTATGAAAAACCTGTGTCCTTAAATATTATAAGTCTTGGGTAATAATTCAAAGCACCAAGAGGTTCACAGTCGGAGAGACACTCAGGAGCTGAGGGGCACTGGGGACTCTAGATTTATAGCTCTCAATCCAGGACATTCGCTTTTTGACAGAATTGTCAGGCAGAATTGCCTGGAATCCCTAACTTCCTCCTACTTCAGCTTCTTCATCACCCTCACGTTCTCCCTTATTTGAATTCCAGCCAGTGAAATTCTAGTTTGATTGACTTCAACCAGAAGACACATCATCACATACACTTGCATTGAAGGGTTGTTGCAAGAACTGAATGAAACAATGGGTCTGTGGCAGCCACGGAAGGGCCCCTGACCTGTCTCTTTGAGGGCAAGCCTGCTACCGGTTGTGCGGAGAGTTGACAGCCCCCAGCTGCTGCCACTTCAGAGTCATTGCACGTTCATGCCAAGGCCACTCTCTTCCTGGGCAGCTCCCAGCCACTGAGAGCATGGCGGACACACCAGAGCCAGGCCATGTCTGCCCATTTTGGGCTCCTCTAAGGGGCAGTCTCTGCCCTGGGGTGCCCTCTCGGTGCAGCCAAGGGTTTTTTCACAAATGCATGGCAGGCCAAGGCTCTCACCCCATCCTCTGTTCTCCCCTCCCGCCCTTGTCCTCAAAGATGCAGACCAGCATCATGGCTTGAGGTTCTTCCTGCCCATCTCACAGGCTTTTCTCTCATTTCTAGTTCCATCTTGTCATCTGCTTCCCATAAAACCTAAACTGACATAGCACATAAAGTACTGGGCATAAAATGAAGGTTCTGGAAACGTTAGCTCTTATTGTTATAATAATTATGACTTGATTAAACAAATGACTCTACTAGCAGAAGATGCTCTTAGAGGTACCTACTCCCATGACAATTTGCTCCAAGAGTCCTCAGTGGAATCTTAGGCCTTGCTTAGCCTGTACCCATCTCTCTGCCCCTGTGGCGCCATTCCAAGGTCATTCTTGCTTTTTCTAATGCTTCACTGTGCAGAGAGAATTTCAAAATCACTGGAGGATCTGGTGAAAATATATTAAAAACTTCAGAATTAGCTGGGAAATGGGCCTCTACAGCTCTTCATCTTAGCAAGAACAAACACCATGGTCCTAAGAGCCTTCTCCAAACGAGTGTCAATGAAAACCACATTCACTAAACAGCAGAGCCTTTCCCGAGGGAGTTCTGAGTCACATCATTATGGCCCACCTCATATGTGCCTCACCGGTGCACGTGGGACGTTGATTAGTCGTGGAGAGGGAAATGATGGTCAAGGCAGTAAGGGAAAGATGTAAAGGTCTACAGAAACACCCAGCAGTCCACAGCCCGAAAACATATCCATTAAGGCACATGAAACACTTTTCAGTGACAGGTCCCACAAATACTGTTGAGAACCCTGTTATGATGACAGCTATAAATTCCATTCTCTTGAGATCTGAGAGGCTGGTTCCAATTCAGTGACCACAGACTTCACAGAGGAGCCATCAACAACATAAGGGCTTGTGATAAAGGGGCTACTGATGCTGTGCTTATTGAAGCAGAGAAACAACTGACAAATAGGTGCTTCACAAAACTGCTCTGGAGAAACTGCTGCTGAAAGATTGTCTTGGGTGGCACAAGGGATCCAGCAATCCAATGAAGCCCATGGCTGTCTTTCTTTTTGAAAGTACTTCTTCCATTAAAATAGAAACCATGTGACTTCTGTTCCATCTGAAGGAAGAGGATAACAACTTTGACCTGATTACTCACATAAAAGCCATGGGTATGATGACCACCTAAGCAGACCTTGGGTGCTCGGGTCAAGGGCAAGACTGGGGAAAGGGGAGAAGAGGCAAATCCCAGAGAGGGCTGCAGGTATCACCCAGTTTACAGAGCCAGCAGTGACTGGGTCTTAGTACAGGGTTCTGTAACTGTAATTTGTGTGTTGCTAATAAAATAACCTAAAAAGCGAAGGGTAAATACCCATCACAACCTCACACTCACCACCATTGGGGAAGGGAAAATTATATTGAAAAACAAACGGGGTTGTAATTACCTATCTCTAATACAAACTACTCACTCGACATGTCCCCCCCCTGCTTCTGTTATGCCAAGTTCATTCTAGGGTGATATATCTTGTGTACTAGAAAAACCATTGGCTTGGAAATGTGATGGACCTGGGCCTGAAACATGGTTCTGACCCTTTTCCAGCTGCGTGGCCACAGGCAAGTTACTCCCTCAGAAATTCAGTTTCCTCATCTGGAAAATAGGGATAAGAATAACTACCCAACAGGGTTTTGTGAAACAAAACAGCAAATATATGTGAGAGGCCTTAGCATCTTGTCCCAATAGATTATTTAAAATCAGTCACAATCTATCAAACCACATGTTACAGAGGCATAGCCCAGAGAGCAAAATCGCTGCTCGATATTTATCATTGGCCCTAATAAATAAGAAAGGATATATTTTATACCACAGTTGTAAACTCTCACTTTAGCATTAAAGAGTTTTGGAAGTATCATAAAAAAGCCACAAGATGGCTACATAGCTTTATCATAATAACAGCTAATATCTCATGATTAATTACTTCATTAAATTCTGGGCACTATACTAAGTACTTTTTTGAAAATATTTTATTTATTTATTTATTTATTTATTTGGTTGTGCTGGGTCTTAGTTGTGGTCGGCAAGCTCCTTAGTTGTGGCTACTGGGCTCCTTAGTTGCGGCAGGTGGACTCCTTGATTGTAGCTCACGGACACCTTAGGTGCAGCTCACCAGCTCCTTAGTTGTGGCACATGAACTCTTAGTTGAAGCATGCATGTGGGATCTAGTTCCCTGACCAGGGATCAAACCCGGGCCCATGCATTGGGAGTGCAGAGTCTTAACCACTGTGTCACCAGGGAAGTCCATATTCTAAGTACTTTACATTGATTACTTCATTTAATCCCCAAAACTATTCTGTGAGGCAGGAACCATTATTCTCTCTTTTTACAGATTAGAAAACTGAGGCACAGTGGGGTTTAGTAACTTGCACAAGGTCACATGACCCACAAGCGACAAAGGCTCTAGACTCGTACAGGCAGTTCGATTTCCAACCCTTTGTTCTAACAAGTTCTCCAAAGATGGGACTGCTGGAGGGGCTGGCAAAGTTCTACTTCTTGACCTCGGTGGTGTTTGCCATATATTTTATTCCTTTGTTTTCTGAAGTCAGTTTTATTTTATTTAAAACATTTTAAAGTAATAATGTTAGTAGCTAAAATTTTACCACTTGACGCTTTGGACAGAAATAGAGGATGTGTTTTGCACATCGTGTGCCTTGCAAGCACAGGCACAGAATGAAGTTTCTGTAATACTGTAACGACATTTGTCTCTGTTGTTTAGGACAGTGGCACAAAAGCGAATGAAAATTGTATTTTCAATTCGTGGTAGGAGGTGTTTCTGTTCACAAGTCCATTGGAAAAAATGGGGAAATGGTATAAAGAAAGTGTTTTTATTTTGGTATGCTGAATCCCCACTGCCTGGACTCTGTTTTTCTCAATATTTATTTGTTTCTCTCTTCATGTATTTGTCTCCCAATTTCTCTCTCTCATCCTTTCTCTCATCCCTTTCTCTGCTCAGCCCCATAGCCATACCCGTCTATTCCCTTCTCCCTGCCTCTCTCCTTTTCTTAAGGAGAACTTGAGAACATTTTTTACTGGTTTTATTTATTGAATATTATGATGAATTGCTTAGTCTTCATTAGAAAGGACTGAATGGATTGTGTACCACCTTCAGTTAATTCTCCTGAATTAAGTCTTTGTCGACATAGGTGCCCTTTGATTGACTTTTATCTTACTAGCTTAATGGTTCCCAGTTAGTAAAAAGCTTCTGTACCTTATGGAAGTTTAGGACTGGGAAGATTATCAAGTTATGGCCTAAAAAGAAAATCAAGTATATGAGCATAAATTGCCCAAAGTCATCTGCTTTTTCTTCACATAACTCTTACTTTTCCCCTCTCCTGCAGACACCCAACAGTGAAATCACATGCAGGGCTGTTTCTTGGCCTATGACTCAGATGGGTCTAAGTCTTGTCATTGTTACAGAATCTATGGCAAGGACACAGACTCAGATATTCCAGCACTGTATGTAAGGGGGGACTCAGAGGTTGGAGTGGCCAGGAAGACCATCTCCTAAGCCCAGGATCTCTGGGCCTCATCCCCAGAACTAATTAGTGCACTGGGACATGACTCACAAATCTGATTACCAGACAGAAAAGTATTCAGTATAATTTTAAATATCCTCTTCCCTCTTCTAAAGACACATGTGCAATGTTCATTCGACAGCTGTATGTGGGGTGCTCCTCAGTGTGCAAACAGTGTAGCGTGTATCATCCTCTCACCTGCATCAGTACTGGGTGCTCCAGCCCTTCCCTCATCAACATATCCAGACCAGATTCGCAGAATTCCACAGGGCCCTGCCTGTCCCTCGGCCTTGGAAATCCAGACACATCACGTGGAGCCCGTATAACAAACACTAGTTCCCCATCACCTACTTGGGCTCTACGACTCCCTTGACTCTTTCTGGGAAGTCACAGCCTGCTCAGCACCTTGGACAGCCCCACCACCTCTGCTGGGAGCAGCGTGTACCTGTTGGTTTGTCCTGTAAGCAGACTGGGGTCCCGCATCCTTGACCTCTTCCTCTCCCTCCTCACTTTCTTCAGAACAGGAGTCAAATGTATCATCAGAATACCTTCAGCCACAAGTGGGTCTTCTGGGATCTCTGAAATAAAGAATAAACAAAAATCAGATCCCACCAGTCATTAAAATTATGATGAGTCTAGGACCACCTCCCTCATGTTTTCCCAGAGACGTATATTTTGTTTGCACTGACAAAGTTTTCATGGAGCGTAGAGCTGAATCTTAGCTTCCTGAACGCACCTAGTGGAATGTAATAAATACTCAGCACAGTTAACCAGTGGAGGAAAGGAGGGATGACTCTGTTTGCAACGACCCTTTGAAAATGGAAGAATAAAACCTTGAAAAGAGAAGAAATTATCTCTTCTACAGTCTTTACCTTCAGAGGCATGAATCATTATTACAAACGAGGGGATTTAGGAGCAAAAGCAGGGTAAGATGCCTTGGCTGCAGGACCCTATTACACACTCACATAAAGTTTTTGCAGAGACAGTTGGAGGGGATAAATGTCAGCATTCTTCTTGGGAATTTCTTTTTTTAAAGAGAATACTAGTAGGGAGACCAGGCAAGAGGGATAGGATATATAGCAATAGCATTTTGGCAAGCTGAGGAAAATGTTAAAATTCTTTTCTAACAGGCTATGAAGGCTTTTGAGATGGAGTTCACTCTGGGGTATTACTTACTCACATTGATATGCAGCATTTATTAAAAAAATAAGTAAAGGCCACCCAGTTAAGCTGATGCCAAGAAGTGGCTACCTAAGTTACTTGATGCAATATTATTACTAACTAAAAATATAGTTGGTGCTTATAATGGTCTTCAACCAAGAAAGGCCAAGAATGGATCACAAAAAAGCATAGTGATATCAATTCCAGTTTGCTAATGGGGACCTAGAAATAGAGAAATATCCTTGGGGAGGGGAGAAAACTAAACAATGGTAGTCTCTCTACCTCATTAAAACCATGGGCATTTTAGGCTTTGCACCATACTCTGACTTATAAACAAAATTATTCTAAATTGTAACACAGAGCACTGTTTTTCATCCCATTGTTGCTATTTTTGGGGTCAGAGAATCAAGGTTTGAATCTAGCTCTACAGCCTCTTCGATGAGAAACTTGTGTGAGGGATTTGAACTAACTGAGCTCTAATTTTTCCAGTAAAGCTGACATAAGGGTAATCTAACAGGGTAGCTATGAAGATTCAATATGATTCTTATGAAAGCATCTGTATGTAGGGAAACTTTATACAAATGTTCCCTTAATTTCCACATCTGTAAAAATGAACTTTTCATTAACTGATTCCAGAATCCCTTGAAAGTAAAATACTTAGTGTATGTAGAAATCCCTGACAAAAGGATACTTTAAAATCTTTGCTATCTGTAGTTTTCCATAGAACACAAGAGGCAGTACCAAGGAATCAAAACTGGTCAGCTCAAAAGACAAAAATTACATATATTCAAAACTGCCTTTGCCAGTTCTTTAGGAAGGAGCTTACTGGGAATCTCACACTTTCTCTTAATAACGCCAACACAGCCTGTTCTCCCCTCAGATCACCTATTATCAGTTGAGCAACAGATGAAACAGACTATTTATATATAGGGGCCATGTTTTATAAAAATCTTTATTTGACTCACACTCAGAATGACAAGAGGATCACCACAAGAGAAGTATATAAAAACCAAAATCTACCGAGAGGACAATTCAGGTCTCCAGTTTTGTCCTCAAGCAGGGGCACGTGCTCACTGAGTGGAACGGTGGACAGAACCATGTGACTTCCTGCCTCTCTTTCTCCCCCTTGACCTCTCCCTGAGCCTCTGTGTCTCTTACACAGAGATGTCCATTCTCTCTGTCTCCCCACTTCATCTCATTTCCTCTCCCATTCCCTGAGTCTCTGTCTCTCTGACAGTTGTTCATTTGCTGACTCACTCATATTTTCTCCCTCTTTTTCTCTATCCCCCCAGCCCCACTTTCAGGCAAGAATATTTACTTTCAAGTTGACTATGAAAGAGTAAGAAATATCATTTACACTGTTGCCCAGTATACAGAAATGTGCTTGGATTTGTGTATATATAAAAACATCTTTATAGTTAAAACAAAAGCTTCATGCATCAAAATTTACCCATACTACAAATGACATATTCTGACATTTCACATTCTATTTAATGTGTTTTTTTAGTTTGTTTCTTTGTTTTGTTTTCTTTTGTTTTGTTTTTTAGAGTCACTATTTTTTTTTAATTTTTAAAGATTGAAGTATAGTTGATTTACAATGTATTAATTTCTGCTGTACAGCAAAGTAATACAGTTATACATATATATATACATTCTTTTCAAATATTCTTTTCCATTATGGTTTATCATAGGATTTGTGTGTGTGTGTGTGTGGATGATTTCTGTGTATATATATATATATATATATATATATATTTTAAACATCTTTATTAGAGGTTAATTGCTTTACAATGGTGTGTTAGTTTCTGCTTTATAACAAAGTGAATCCGTTATACAAATACATATATCCCCATATCTCTTCCCTCTTGCGTCTCCCTCCCTCCCACCCTCCCTATCCCACCCCTCTAGGTGGTCACAAAACACAGAGCTGATCTCCCTGTGCTATGCGGCTGCTTCCCACTAGCTATCTATTTTACATTTGGTAGTGTATATATGTCCATGCCACTCTCTCACTTTGTCCCAGCTTACCCTTCCTCCTCCCCATATCCTCAAGTCCATTCTCCAGTAGGTCTGCGTCTTTATTCCAGTCTTGCCCCTAGGTTCTTCATGACCTTTTTTTTTTTTCCTTAGATTCCATATATATGTATTAGCATACGGTATTTGTTTTTCTCTTTCTGACTTACTTCACTCTGTATGACAGACTCTAGATCCATCCACCTCACTACAAATAACTCCATTTCATTTCTTTTTATGGCTGAGTAATATTCCTTTGTATATATGTGCCACATCTTCTTTATCCATTCATCTGTTGATGGACACTTAGATTATTTCCATGTCCTGGCTATTGTAAATAGAGCTGCAATGAACATTTTGGTACATGGCTCTTTTTGAATTATGGTTTTCTCAGGGTATATGCCTGAGATATTGGGATTGCTGGGTCATTTTTTTTTTTAATTTATTTTATTTATTTTTTTATGGCTGTGTTGGTCTTCATTTCTGTGCGAGGGCTTTCTCTAGTTGCGGCAAGTGGGGGCCACTCTTCATCGCGGTGCGCGGGCCTCTCATTACCACGGCCTCTCTTGTTGCAGAGCACAGGCTCCAGATGCGCAGGCTCAGTAACTGTGGCTCACGGGCCTAGTTGCTCCGCGGCATGTGGGATCTTCCCAGACCAGGGCTCGAACCCGTATCCCCTGCATTGGCAGGCAGATTCTCAACCATTGCGCCACCAGGGAAGCCCCAATGCTGGGTCATTTTTAATGCTAGTTGCAACTTGCTAAACTGATTTCTCAACCCACAATTTGAAAAACACTGGTTTGGAATGCTGACTTTGGCATCAAAAAGACCCTCATTTAAATTGAGACTCTGACATCAGCTTCATAACATTAGGCGTTATTTAAACTTTCTGCCCTTCGGTTTTCTCATGGGGATGGTGGCACCCGTCTCATAGAATCGTTGTGAACATTACATAGTATGATGGATGCAGTGTGCAGTACACATGGTATGTGCCCAATAAATGTGAGTTACTGATATTTAACATAAAACTCTGTAGCTTTGTCTGTAATGCTCAACACCAGGAAGAAAATAAATATAAGGCAATCACAAAGAGATATCAAGTTAAAATTTTTAACAATATTTTAAATAGAATCGTGTCTCAAAATCCATATGGTACCCAACTCAAATGGCAATAAGAAGTGGCTCCTCCTGCTGCCCTCCCTGCTGCTGGGCCCCAGAGGGACCCTGGGCATTTCACACCCTCCTGTCCTCCCATTGTCCTTCCTGTTCATTAATTGGTTCCATCCCGGCTCCCTCCAGGCCACTCACAGGGAACCTCTACAACAGGGGTGAACGAACTTGTTCTGTAAAGGGCTGGATAGAAAAACTGTTAGGTTTTGCAGGGTATACAGTCCCTGTCACAACTACCCAACTCTCTGTAGTCTGAAAGCAGACACAGACAATACATAAACAAATGAGAGTGGCTGCATTCCAATAGAACCCTATTTACAAAAGCTGGTGGCGGCCAGATCATACCACAGCTCTACCCCACAGACAGATGTTTCTCTTGCTAAATATTGAGCCCCAGCTCCCATAACATGGCTCCCTCCATAACAGTCAGTCCCCTTCCCTCTCCTACCAAGGATCCCTTCCCAGGGAGGAGAGGAGGGAAGAAATGGACAGGGGGAAAGTGCCTAAGTCATGAAACAGACCTGGATGAACCCATCTCCAGTGTTTCTTAAGCAAGTACCACTAACTTGGTGCAGCTCAGAAAAGGGTGCATTTTCAAAGGGAAAAGTCCAAAGAAATAAGTCAGCTCAAACTGTGTTTGTCAAACCCTGTGTTTTTTGAGCCCTGGCCCAATGTGAAGCCTTGTTAGGCTAAGGCTCATTTCTGCTATCATGAGGGGAAAATGGTCTGTGATAAATAGCTTTCATTTTTTCGCAGCCTGAAGTCAGCCTCATGACAGATGCTCAGGAGTGGCATCCAGATCTCTACTTCACTGGGCGGCAGTGACGGAGCATGTTTATGAAGGAATCCAACAACGGCTGCCTGAGCTTGAACGCAGCTGTTGCAAATCCATGCTGGAGAAAAAGAGAAGCAATTACCCTGTCCCAGGAAAAGGATGCTCTTTGTCAGACCCTTCAATTGAGATCCTAATAAAGCCCTTCCTCTAAGACTAAAGTGAGTAGCAGGATCACCTGCAGGGCTTGTTAAAACACAGAGCTGCTGATCCAGCGGGTTGGGAGTGAGGCCTGAAAATGTGCATTTCTAACAAGTTCCCAGGGGATGCCGGTGTTGCTGGTCTGGGGGCCACACTTTGAAAGCTACTGCTCTAGGATGTGACTATTTCAAATAAAAGTACTATCATATACTATTACAGAAGCACCGTAATAAAATGTATAAGACTCTGTAATATCTCTACATCTTCTAACATTTATATGTTAGACAAAAAAATGAAGAAATACGCTTTACTTTAGAAGAGCTCAAATTGTTGTGCCATTAGTTGTCTCCACGACTCACAATCTCTATGGAGTTATAGGGGACTATTCCCATTTCATTGATGGGGAAGAACAAAACTATGAGTCAGCATTCCAAAGTCACAGCACTTTACAGATTGTAAAAGCACATTCCTATCCATTATTCCACTTGATCATTGTAACAGTGATTCAAGTTAGACCAGGACAACCTTTTTATCTCAATTTTTAGATAATTAAAGTGAGACTCAGACAGGCTAATAATCAACCACAGGTCACACAGCTGCATGCATGGCAGACTGGAATGTAAATTACCTGAATCCTATCTTTATTCCACTGCATTAGTGCTATTTTATGGTTAGCTAGGAATTTTCATCTTTACTGGTAAAACCATGTCATATATAAAAATTGTGATTATCTTCCTCATAACTCTGAAAGATGTTAGACAACAAGGGGTAGACTTTTGACTTAATGAGATAGAAAAATTGAAGCTTAGTCATCCTGGTAAATTATCTGAAGGCAGCTGGCAATAGTGAATGCCAGGGGCCCTCGCTCAGACTCAGCCCAACTGTCACTCAGCCCAACTCTGTCTCAGATGTGCTCAAACTGGACTGTGGGTGAAGATCAACTTGAGGCCTTTGTAAAACAGATTCCTGGCCCCAAAGTCCACTGTTTCAGATTCAGCTAATCTGAGGTGGGGCCTGAAATTCTACTCAATGATGCTGCAACACATTTTGAGAACTACTGCTCTATCTTTCGGACCTTCAAGGAGAAAATGACATACAAGTGCAATTGTTTAACGATAAATTCCCCAATACTTCGTCTATTATTGCACCTGCTCCTTAAACTTCTAAAATGATCAGGAAATGCATTAAAGAATTTTTTTTAAAGAGCCAATAAGATAAGAACTTTGCCTAAAGGCAAAACCAAATTTCCTTTAAAGGAACTTAGTTATGTGGGAGGAATTTCTCAGCCTGTGAGCCCACCATCACCCTAAATGATTCTAGCCATCCATTTGCCTTGAGCAAATGCAAGTAACAAGCTTAGCAGAATGGTTCTCAAAGGGTGGTCCCCAGAAGAGCAGTAACATCATCACCCGGATCTTATTAAAAATGCAAATTCTTGGGCCTCTCAGACCTACTGAATCAGAAAATGTGCTAAGGGTCCAGCAATCCACATTTTAACGAGTCCTCCAGGGGATCCTGATGCACACTTAAATTTGAGAACCACTAGTTTGGCAATATGTAAATAGTAAGCTCCTGGAGGGCAGGAGTCCTCATCCTGTTCATCATGGTATCTCCAACCCACGGCTCAAAGCAGACACTCAAATTTCTTGTTGAGTAAATGAATGCCTACATCTCTAAGAGAGAGAACTTTCAAACTACCACATAGTATCTCATGCAAAGAATTTCCTAATGTTTATTTTTGGGAGGTGCAGGAGAGGGGAGGAGAAGATCGGGAGGAGATATGGATTTTTTTCCCGAGAGCCCTACTCTCTCCCTCTCTCTCACATCCTCTGACCTTATATCTCAGATGGAGTCATAACTCCAAACAGTAAAATATGTCTTCCTCATACTACCATCTCCAGCTACATCCCACAGGCCCGCCGAGTTTGAGGCCTCAGTTTAAGATTGCCCAGCCTGTGACGGCACTCGTGTTGGACAGTGGCTTTTCCAGGTGTCCCAGACTCTGCTCCAGCTGCAAGAACACCCTGCCTCTCTCTGCATATCTAACAATACTGTCAGAATTGATTAGTGTTTCATGACCAAATGACTTGTGATTTGGGAAATCCAACAGACTCACTTGCACGTTTCTGCCTCTTCTCCGAGGAAGTCAACAATATCCACAAAATACTTTTTAAAATGGTTCTCACTATATCCTCTATATGGGGAGGGTGGGGGTGAGAATCGCTTCATAAAGAGAAGATGCTCTGTATTTTAGCTATGGTGAGGCAAGCTGGGGATGAGTATGGGACCTTGGTAGCAGGCAGCTGCCCAGAGATGCCCTTCTTTATTTTTTCTTTCTGTCCGAGTTTTCTGAAGGAGGCAATGGCTTTATTACACTGAACCAGAAAATACTGAGCAAAGTTATAATAAAAACAAACCGATTTATTGTTAGATCTTGATGTGGCCACTCCAAAGACTATGTTCAGTGACAGTGCTCAGAATGACAACAGTCATTATTACACTGACAAGGCAGATCTCATAATTTCTTATTTTCCCAAAAATGGCATTTGTGGATGTGAAAAAGATTGCCCTAGTTCATTTTTTAATAAAAACATTTTAAATAAAGACATCATCTCACATGCAGGGAAAACCTGTGATTAATATGCTACACCATTCTCAAACAACAGGGTAAAAGACAATGCCTTGAGAAGGCACTTAGATGCAGACATTGTCTTTGCTGAGCTGGCTTGGTTTCCCCAAGGAGCTCCATTTTGTGTAAGGTGCAGACAAATTAGGGTAAAAAGACAGAAATGGAGCCCAAGTTAACTGGTGATGTCTGCTGCTTCTGAGAAAGACTGCAGAATAGTGACTAGGAGGATCAGCTATAGAGGTAGACTGAGGTTCAAGTCTGTTGCTCATTGACTGTGTGACCTTGGGCAAGGCACTTCACCTTTCTGGTCACAGTTTTCTGATTTATAAGTGGGTGTAGTGAATGCTATTGATGCCCCACCCAAAGCTCCTTACCAAACACACTCTATCCACGATTGTTGCCCTGCTCATCCTCCAGCTGCTATGAGCGTCGACTGCTGTGTTAGCCTTCTAGGTTTGCCACGACAGAATGCCACAGACTGGGTGGCTTAAACAACCGAAATTTATTATCTCATAGTTCTGGAGGCTGGAAGTCCAAGATCAAGGTGCTGGCAAGTTTGGTTTCTCCTTGGCTTACAAGTGGTTGACCCTCTGTGCACTGGTGTCTCTCTTCTCGTGTCCTAATCTCCCTCTCTTATAAGGACACTAGTCAGAATGGATTTGGGCCCTGCCCTAACAGCCTCATTTCAATCAACTTAATCGCCTCTTTAAAGGCCCTGTCTCCAAATACTGTCGCATTCTGAGGTCCTGAGGGTTAGAGCTTCAACATATAAATTTTAGGGGAACACAGTTTGGACCATACCAACTGCTAACGGAGTACAGATGCCCCCTTCTCCAGACAACTGCTCTCAGATCAAAGAATTTCCTTATCAAAGAGGTTAGGTCTCACCTCGACCCCAGGTGCAGTTCTGGCTGATGACTGACTGACTCAAGGTGGAGCCAACTCTGTGGTGTCATTCATGCCATGAGCTACTATGGAGGCTAGTCTGCAGCTGGACCACATCCTTGCACAGCAACTTCCACTTCCCTGTCCAGACATACCCCCCACCCATCCCACCCCACCCAAAAGACACATACGTCAGAGTGAACATCTCAGCCTCTGCTTCTAAGCAACCCAACCAAAGACTTGGGGTATTATAATAATAATAACTTAACTCATAGCTACAACATACAATTTTATAAAAGCTAAGCGAGGCTATACAGTAATGTAAACACCCCTTAAAGGAAAATAGCCAGATGCCAGCAAGATTACATACTTTTATATTACACATTTAATCCTCAGACTTTCTAGAAAACAATAGAGCCCATTCCCATGGATACTTCTAAAGGGAATCCTTCATCGGCTATCAATTATATCTCTGACAGCTAAATTTTTTAATCTCTTGAGGTCTAGTCTACCTGCCCTGCTTAAGGTCTTCTTAAAATGCTCTACATAGCATAGTGTCCTGCACCTAGTAGGTGCTTAATAAATGACCATTATTATTACCTTAGCAGGTAGAAAATGTGAGTTTTCTTATAGCTGACAAGAGTGCAGGGGGAGAAAATAGGATCCCTTCCACCAGAAATAAGAGGTGAGCTTTGGCCTTACTCCAGAAAAGGGATGCAGAAGGAGGGTGGGAGATTCAGAGCCAGCGAGACGGTGGATGGTCATGTGCTCTGTGAGATGCTGAGCTCATCAAACACGTGTACAGGTGAGAAAGCTGGGTTTACTGTCTGAACCCGTAAGTGCCATGTGGAGGCCACCGGCTTCCATGCATGAGCTACAAGCAGAGGGAAGCCTGATTAAGAGGAGAGCTCTAGACAAGCTGTGGTTTGAGCCAAGCTTCCCAAATCTCCCAGGGATGGGGTCTAAGCTGACATCTAGGGTACATCATTATTGGTGTGTAAAAGCAGCATTTATACAAAAAGGGCCAACTGCAGAGCTAGAGAAAACACTCCTTGGGCAGAGGCAGTTGGACTCCACCGTGTAGAAAAGGATCATTCCTAAACCCCAGGCTTCTGTCCTCCTGGGAGCTAATAAAGGTACCAGTCTCTCACCTCTGGACATATCTTCCCCTACACCATTAGAAGGAAAGAACTGACCCTGAAACTTTGCTGTTTTGGAAAAGGTATTTTGTCAATTTCTAAACTTGAACTTACATTGAATTTTATTTTTCCTTTTCAATTTTTAAAAGCCATCTCTCCCACCCACAGTGAACCATGAGATGGTTTATCAGGGTTATGTAGTGACTCATCAGCTGGGCCTAGAATACCCTTCCCATTGGCAGCCACTAAGATTCTCACTGGAGCTTGGAAGTCATAGGGGAGAAGGGCGCACCCTAAGACCAGTGATCGCTACTTCCCACGGTGAGTCATCCCTTCTGCGGGTACCGGGGGACCCTGCTGGAGGTCCTGGGGAAGCCGTTACTCCATATGCCAAAGGGCTGCTGCATCTCTATTTCATTACACAATCCCCTTCTGGGCCCATGGAAAGCAACTGTAATTTTCAGTCACTATTTAGTCGGGCTGGAGGCTTACAGCAGCGTATTTGCTAAGGAGTATTTTGAACCAACGTTAAGTCCAGAGAAGCATGTAGACAGCCCCCGGTGAAGCGAGCACTCCAGAGTTCAAGGGAGAAATGAACACTCAGATCTGTGACTACCTCCAGTCTCACCCAGTCTGTCACAGATCTTGCCTAACACACTTTCCACGTCACTCTTCCCCACCAAGGACTTCCTCACTGCCAATAAAATTGAGTACGAAATCTTCAGCTTGGCAGCCAAGGCCTTTTATCATCTGGTTGCAATCTGCTTTCCCAGACCTGCCTTCTCCTACTGATGGATGTGGTCGCTCTCCGTTAAAGGTGGGCACCAAAAGGGATTCTGATTGGGTGGCCCTGGGCTAGGTCTAGGCAGCTTCATCTTTCTGGTGCTTTCCAGATGGTTCTCATATGTACCTTTAGATCAGGACCTTGGCTTTTGTAACCTGGACTCTACATTTTCCCCTGAACTTGCTCTTGCTTTCCAACTTCTGTACTTTTAAGAGCGCTCTCTCCTCTTAGAATTGCCTTGTCCAATATGGTACCCATTAGACACATGTGGCTTAAATTACAATTAATTAAAAGGAAACAAAATGACAAATTCAGTTCCTTATTCACACTGGCCACATCTCAAGTGCTTGAAAGCCTCCTGTGACAAGATTATAGAACATTTCCATCCTCATAAGACATCCGCAGGATGGCGCTGTTCTAGAGGCTCCTCCCCTGCTGGGCGGCAACCTCCAGTTGGAATTCGGCCAGATTGCTTTGAAGCCCTAGGATGTGGGTCCCTTCACCTCTCGGACCCTCCATCCCTCCCCTGACCAGCACGCTCTCCACCACCACCAACCCCACCCTGCAAAATGGAAGGTGGAACCACAGGCCCCCGAGGGCCTCCAGCTCTCACAGTCCTGGGCTCAGCAGGGCCAGGCAGTGGCTCCATCCCATCTAGCCTCAGCCTCCTTCGCCTGCCCTTGGAACCATGTCAGACTGAGCCTTCTCATCTGTGCCAACCTTCTTTTACACAGTGTCTACAAGCGGGGCTTTAATAGATGTCCAGCCCCCACCCTTCACCCCAGGGAAAGGCAGCTCATGGACCTCCCAGGTCCCCACAGCAGACACTGTCTTCACAGCACAGCAGGCATTAAGTCCACTTTACTAATTATATCACTAACTCTAAGTGGAACTAAATCTCAAATACGAACAATACATTTATATTCCTGGGGGCAGATGTGCAGCAGTTGCTTGGTTTTATATCTTTTTGATGCTTTCTTCTCTCACACAATAAGCTACAGGTTAGTACCAGTACCGTCACCTTTTCTAAAATAAACCCTCAAAACTAAGGCTAAAATTAACCATGTTCATTAGCTTAGCCTGCAGCATCACACATGAGGCTGTGAAAAGAAAGAATTTTCTTAGGCAAAATATATATTCATGACCCTTTCTGCATGGAGGGCTAAATTAAGTACAGTACAGTGCCACGTATAAATACATACAACAGCAGGTTCTGCTGTAAGTTTTTCTTCGAGAGACACCCCTCTATATGATCAAGTGCACCAAAGGGCCTCCGCCCCTACACACACACACACACACACACACACAGACACACACACACACACACACACACACACACACACATGACAGAAAGAAGCTCCATGATGCATTTGGATGTAGGTCTCCCTCAAGCTCTCAAGTCGATGCTTTTTTTTTTATAATAGATCTTTATTGGAGTATAATTGCTTCACAATACTGTGTTAGTTTCTGTTGCACAACAAAGTGAATCAGCCATACGCATACACATGTCCCCATATCCCCTCCCTCTTGAGCCTCCCTCCCACTCTCCCTATCCCACCCCTCTAGGTCATCGCAAAGCACTGAGCCAATCTCCCTGTGCTATGCTGCTGCTACCTACCAGTCAACTATTTTACATTCGGTAGTGTATATATGTCGATGCTACTCTCACTCAGCCCCAGCTTCCCCCTTCCACCCCATGTCCTCAAGTCCATTCTCTATATATCTACCTCTTTATTCCTAACCTGCAATTAGGTTCTTCTGTACCATTTTTTTCTTTTTTTAAGATTCCATATATATGCATTAGCATACAGTATTTGTTTTTCTCTTTCTGACTTACTTCACTCGGTATGACAGAGCACCTCACTACAAATAACTCAATTTCGTTTCTTTATATGGCTGAGTAATATTCCACTGTATATATGTGCCACATCTTCTTTACCCATTCATCTGTCAATGGACATTTAGGTTGGTTCCATGTCCTGGCTACTGTAAACAGTGCTGCAATGAACATTGTGGTACATGTCTCTTTTTGAATTATAGTTTTCTCAGGGTATATGCCCAATAGTGGAATTGCTGGGTCATATGGTAGTTCTATTTTTAGTTTTTTAAGGAACCTCCATACTGTTCTCCATAGTGGCTGTATCAATTTACATTCCCACCAAGAGTGCAGGAGGGTTCCCTTTTCATCACACCCTTTCCAGCATTTACTGTTTCTAGATTTTTTGATGATGGCCATTCTGACTGGCATGAGGTGATGATACCTCATTACAGTTTTGATTTGCATTTCTCTAATAATTAATGATGTTGACCATCTTTTCATGTGCCTCTTGGCCATCTGTATGTCTTCCTTGGTGAAGTGTCTATTTAGATCTTCCACCCATTTTTTAACTGGATTGTTTGTTTTTTTGATATTGAGCTCCATGAGCTGTTTGTATATTTTGAAGATTAATCCTTTGTCTGTTTTTTCATTTGCAAATATTTTCTCCCATTCTGAGGGTTTTCTTTTTGTCTTGTTTATGGTTTCCTTTGCTATGCAAAAGCTTTTAAGTTTAATTAAGTCCCATTTGTTTATTTTTGTTTTTATTTCTGTTACTCTAGGAGGTGGGTCAAAAAAGATCTTGCTGTGGTTTATGTCAAAGAATGTTTTTCCTATGTTTTCCTCTAAGAGTTTTATAGTGTCTGGTCTTACATTTAAGTCTTTAATCCATTTGGAGTTTACTTTTGTGTATGGTGTTAGGTAGTGTTCTAATTTCTATGTGCCAAAATGATTCTCCCTTAGGCAAAACTATAACATTTCTCTGAAACATTTTTTCTGGTTTGGAGAGGAAAAGCCAAAATAAGTAGGTAAAGTCTGTCTTTTCTCCAGAAATGAATATAGGCCAGAAAATCCACTCTCTCAAAGGGAAATATAAGGAGATTGAGCAGACCCTGAAAAAGCTGGTATGTATGGCTGGATACTGTGTTTTTAGCAGAAAACATCAAGTTCTGTGACTTTAGGCAACTGGCTTAAGCTCCCTGAGTCTTAGGTGTCTCATCTGTAATATGCAGATAGTAATAACTCACCAGTCTAAGAACAGGAGCCCGAACTAGATGATTCCAGGTTGTTTCTCTGCTCTAAGGGTTGCAAAAGTATGACATGGAGTAACAGACCAGACCAGTGTGTATATGAATCGTGTGGGGAACTTGATGAAATGTGTATTCTGATTGGTAGGTCTGTGTGGGGCCTGAGAGTCTGCATTGCTGACATGGTCCTCAAACCACACTTTGAGGAGCCACTGAATGTTTGTCAAGAAGTGAGATGACAACTAAGACTTTCACGAAGCTGAAGAATTTAAAGTGCTGTCAAAATGAAGCCTCTGCCTTTTCTCTGATTTTCCTTTGGCAGTGTTTCCTCATTAACAAGAGGCTTGGGTACCTCAGAATGCATTTAGTGATTGGTTTATTGGCAGAGAGAACACCTTGTGAGCCAAATAGGATTTCTCCTCTGATGAAATCCTGGAGTTATAATTTCTCTTTTCCACCTCATTTCTCCTGGAAAATATTTGTTTCCCACTGGCAGCATCCCTCTGTTAACTGTCCAGCTGTAGGTAGTCAGGAAACTGCCAGAAGATGTCTGCTTGTGCTAAGATGCTCTGAGCTTGCCAATGTGAACAGACAAACTGAATACAGCAACGTGGGCCAATGATCACAAAACACGAGGGAAATCTACTGCATTGATACTGTGGATGTGTCTTCATTTAAATGTTTTTAATTAAAGGAAGTGCATATCATACACATCGGTTTAGAAAAATCTTCATGGTCCTACTCAGGAAAATCTTCTATCGCAACGTTGGATTTTCCCGTGTGACTGGGTACTTCCTGTTGAATGTGATATGGTCTTGGAGAGCAAGGTAAACTCAAGTTTAAAAGGAACTCTTTCCTGGCCTGTAAAATCTAGAAAAGCTTCCATTTACATGTCCCCAAGTATTATAAGTAATAATAATAATTACTTCCCATTGTATGATCCTCCATGATTCACAAACTGATTTCAAATATATTCTCTCACCTAAGGCTCCCTTACTACATGGTGTGAGATGGGTGGTGTTTTCCCCTTGTGTCCACACAAGGAACATAAAAGTTAGGGTTCCTTGACCTCTTCAACTTAGTTTGAAAGTGGCAGACCCCAAACCATGTCTTCAAATTCTAGATCTAGTGCTCATTTGTATCAAATCATATTGATTACATAATTCTGCTTGGCTACTCTCTGAAGGTAACCACTCAATTTGGTCACATACTCACAAATGCAACCACATCTGCAGAATGTGACATTAAAAGTTCATTGCAACCTCTACCTCTTTTCCACATGCCAGCTTTCCCTTCTTCTCAAACACTATCCATGCCACACACATGTCACTAACTACTACAGAGCACCTTCAAATAATGTCTAGAACCTTGGCCAGAGGTTAAAATGTAACTTTTTAAAACGTGAAGTCACTAGAAAGAGCCTTCGATAAAAATTACTTGCATTAGTTATCTATTATTGGGTAACAAATTACCCCCAAACCATGGCTTAAAACAATAAAAAATGTTTATTTTCTCCACATTTTCTGTGGGTCAGGAATCCAGGAGTGGCTTGGCCAGGAGGTCCTGGCTCAGGGATTGTCATGAGGTTTTGGTTAAGAAGTCATCTGAGGTGATAGTCATCTGCAGGTTTAATGGGGACAGGAAGATCCAACCCTAAGCTCACTCACGTGGCTCCTCGCAGGAAACCTCAGTTCCCGGCACATGGACCCTCCCCCCTCCCAGGGCAGCTTGAGTGTCCTTGCAACATGGCAGCTGACTTCCCCCAGAGGGAGTGACCCTAAAGAGCAAGGCAGAAGCTGCGTTATCTTTGCCACCTAGCCTTGGAAGACACACTCTGCAATTTCTACACCATCCTATTGGTGTCACGGGTCAGCCAATTTAATGTGTGTGGGGGGAACCATACAAGGGCATGAATCACTGAGGACCATCTTAGAGGTTGGCCACAAAAAATAACCTAAAAGTTTAGTTTTTCTTTCATTTTTTTTTTGAGAAAAATATTCATTTAATCTTCATGTATAAATAGTTGGGTTGTTATATTGAGGTTACGTAATGAATCGTGACAGACTTTACACTAGAACTTTCTCCCAATATCCAAGTTGGTGAAACCTCTACCTTTAAAAGACGGTAAATAGAAAAACATATATGTAACAAGATTTGGTTCATAATTAGGACAAATATGGACTTGAACAGTCAGATCCTATTGAAATTTCACATGATTACCCAAGTGGTCAAAATCATATTTAGGGGAGTAGGTATATAATTATTTTCAGTATCACATCATATTGCTAGAACACTAAGTATTCACATAACTATGGGGAGAAAATAACACAAAACTAAGATGTACTGTAACCTACATGAAAGTGAACATGGACTAATTAAACAGAGAAATATCCAGAACAAGGGACTCTGATCAAGGACATTTAATGTGATCTGTATTAGTCACAGTTTTCCAGGGAAACAGAACCAATAGGATATGTGTGTGTGTGTGTGTGTGTGTGTGTGTGAGTGTGTGTGTGTGTAGAGAGAGAGAGAGAGGAGGGGATTGGAGAGACACAGAGAGAAGCAGAGAGATGGAGAAACACAGAGACAGAGACAGAGAGACAGATTTATTTTAAGTAATTGGCTCTTGCAATTCTAGGGGCTGGCAAATCCAAAATCTGCAGGGCAAGTCAGCAGGCTGGAGACCTAGGCAAGAGTTAATATTGCAGCCTTGAGTCTAAAGGCTGTCTGGAGATAGAATTCCTTCCTCCTCGGGAGGCCTCAGTCTTTTCTCTTAAGTCCTTAGACTGGCTGGATGAGGCTTGCCCATACTATCGAGGGTGATCTGCTTTTACTCAAAGTCTACTGATGATTTAACATTGATCACATATGAAAAATACTGTCGCAGCCAACATCTAGACAGGTGTTATACCAAACATCTGTGCACCACAGCTTAGCCAAGTTGATACATAGAATTAACCATCACAGGATCTAATACGAGTATTCTTTTCCAATTTGGATCTGACAGAGAAGGTGAATGAAGTTGGCAAAGAGAACTCAGATCTCCCACTCAGGCTGCAAAAGTCCCAGAGAGTAGGATTCCAGGCTACTTCCAATACTGAGGGACATCTGAACACCTAAATGCTGACTTGGGGACCAGTCGATCCAATTCTTAGGTTGGATTCCCCAGAAACAGATGAGGGTTTTCATCAAAGTTTTTTGTTAGAAAGGGTTCCCAGGAGAAACTGGCAGGGGTGGGAAGGGGGACAGGGAGGAGCAGGAGGTCACACAAAGGGGCAGGATGGAGCAGAGTCCCATGAAAGGTGACCTTGGCTCAATCCCATAGAGCTCAAGAGACAACTGAGACAACCAGCGGGAGGCACTGGAGTGTTTATATGCTTGCAGGCAGTAGCCGCTTTAAAAATGCTGCCTCCAGGGAACTGGGGGTTGGGAGCGGGATGTGGATTCCCAGACACTCTGGCTCTCACTGAGCAGCTTGGGGAAATGCAAGAGAGTTTTGCAGGGCTTTGGGGGGAACAAGTAGACTTATGAGAATCTAAATTCACACTCCTCATGTGCTGTAGGTTTTCCTAAGACATTAACACTAAATTAGTGTGGAGCAAATATACAAGATGCCTGTCAGAAAAAAAAGAAACAACTCTGAAGGGACATTTCTACAATCTGACGTTTAGCATTTGCTTGGAGAAAAATCCCCACTGAAGATAAACCCTCAATCCAAAATTATTTGCATGTTCCAAACAATGTTGCAATGAACATATAATTTTGCAAACTTGTAGGGGTATTTCTAGAGGATAAACTATTACACATGAAAATGCTGGGTCAAGAGCATTCCAGTAAGAGAGAATCCTCCCAGATATGGGCATGGTTTGCTCTCTCATTTCATTCAAGTCTCTATAAAATGTTACCTCCCGAACAAAACAATAAACAAGCAATATAAGGAATAAACATAAAGCAAATACTTATAAAACTACTATCTAGGTGGAGGCGTAACTGCTGGGCTTGGCGCTGCCACAGCGCAGTCAGCTCGACCTTGAGTGCACAGTTCGGCATTTCCAGCTGCTGCACGGTGGAGAGGTTGTTGAGGCCCTGAAGTTGCTCCTTCTAGTTAGTGTGGAAGAACTTGTACTCTTAGGTGTGCACCACCACCTGACTCAGGTCCAGCACATCGAATGCCGGGGACGGGCAGTAGGCCAGGCCCAGGCAGAGCTACAAGGCTGAGAAGCAGGCAGCTGAGGAGGCCACACTGCAGCAGGACAGTGACTGCGAGTGGAAGCTACTCACGCCGCAGGCCCCAGAGAGGCCCAAGGACAAGTACAAGCTGTCTCTGAACACCTTGTGATAGGAGGAGGCAGCGCACAGGTAGTCCTCAGAGCTGAAGCTCATGATGCCTGGACCAGGGCCGGGAGAGCGCTGTGGCTGGGAGAGAAGAGCTAACTCAAGAATGGTGTCTACATCAATCTGCGAGATCTCTCCCAGAGATCTCCATCTCAATGCTAAGACCCAGCTCCACTCAATGACCAGCAAACTCCAGTGCTGGATACCCCATGCCAAACAACTAGCAAGACAGGAACACAACCGCACCCATTAGCAGAGAGGCTGCCTAAAATCATAATAAGGTCACAGACACCCCAAAACACAACACCAGACATGGACCTGCCCACCAGAAAGACAAGACCCAGCCTCATCTGCCAGAACACAGGCACCAGTACCCTCTATCAGGAAGCCTACACAACCCACTGAACCAACCTTAACCACTGGGGGCAGACACCAAAAACAACGGGAACTACAAACCGGTAGACTGCGAAAACGAGACCCCAAACAGAGTAAGTTAAGCAAAATGAAAAGACAAAGAAACACACAGCAGATGAAGGACCAAGGTAAAAACCCACCAGACCAAACAATTGAAGAGGAAATAGGCACTCTACCTGAAACAGAATTCAGAGTGATGATAGTAAAGATGATTCAAAATCTTGGAAATAGAATGGAGAAAATACAAGAAACGTTTAACAAGGATTTAGAAGAACTAAAGAGCAAACAAACAATGATGAACAACACAATAACTGAAATTAAAAATTGTCTAGAAGGGATCAGTAGCAAAATAACTGAAGCAGAAGAACGGATAAGCGACCTGGAAGAAAAAATAGTGGAAATAACTACTGCAGAGCAGAATGAAGAAAAAAGAATGAAAAGAATAGAGGACAGTCTCGGAGACCTCTGGGACAACATTAAAGGCACCAACATTTGAATTATAGGGGTCCCAGAAGAAGAACGGAAAAAGAAAGGGACTGACAAAATATTTGAAGAGATTATAGTTGAAAATTTCCCTAATATGGGAAAGGAAATAGTTAATCAAGTCCAGGAAGCACAGAAAATCCCACACAGGATAAATCCAAGGATAAACATGCCAAGACACATATTAATCAAACTATCAAAAATTAAATACAAAGAAAAAATATTAAAAGCAGCAAGGGAAAAACAACAAATAACATACAAGGGAATCCCCATAAGATTAACAGCTGATATTTCAGCAGAAACTCTGCAAGCCAGATGAGAGTGGCAGGACATATTTAAAGTGATGAGAGGGAAAAACCTACAACCAAGATTACTCTACCATCAAGGATCTCATTCAGATTCAACGGAGAAATTAAAACCCTTACAGACAAGCAAAAGTTAAGAGAACTCAGCACCACCAAACCAGCTTTACAAAAAATGCTAAAGGAACTTCTCTAGGCAGGAAACACAAGAGAAGGAAAAGACCTACAATAACAAACCCAGACCAATTAAGAAATGGTAATAGGAACATACATATAGATAATTACCTTAAATGTAAATGGATTAAATGCTCCAACCAAAAGACACAGACTGGCTGAATGGATACAAAGACAAGCCCTGTATATATGTTGTCTACAAGAGACCCACTTCAGACCTAGGGACACATACAGACTGAAAGTGAGGGGAGGGAAAAAGATATTCCATGCAAATGGAAATCCAAACAAAGCTGCAGTAGCAATTCTCATATCAGACAAAATAGAATTTAAATAAAGACTATACAAGAGACAAAGAAAGGCACTACATAAAGATCAAGGGATCAATCCAAGAAGACGTAACAATTATAAATATTTATGGAGCCAAAATAGGAGCACCTCAATTCATAAGGCAAATACTAACAGCCATAAAAAGGGAAATCGACAGTAACACAATCATAGTAGGGGACTTTAACACCCCACTTTCACCAATGGACAGATCATCCAAAATGAAAATAAACAAGAAAACACAAGATTTAAATGATACATCAAACAAGATGGACTTAATTGATACTCATAGGACATTCCATTCAAAAACAACAGAATACACTTTCTTTTCAAGTGCTCATGGAACATTCACCAGGATACATCATATCTTGGGTCACAAATCAAGCCTAGGTAAATTTAGAAAATTGAAACCGTATCAAGTATCTTTTCTGACCACAATGCTATGAGACTAGATATCAATTACAGGAAAAAATCTGTAAAAAATACAAACACATGGAGGCTAAACAATACACTACTTAATAACCAAGAGATCACTGAAGAAATCAAAGAGGAAATCAAAAAATAGCTAGAAACAAATGACAATGAAAACACAACAACCCAAAACCTATGGGATGCAGCAAAAGCACTTCTAAGAGGGAAGTATATAGCAACACAATGCTACCTTAAGAAACAAGAAACATCTCAAATAAACAACCTAACCTAACGCCTAAAGCAATTAGAGAAAGAAGAACAAAAAATTCCCAAAATTAGCGGAAGGAAAGAAATCATAAAGATCAGATCAGAAATAAATGAAAAAGAAATGAAGGAAACGATAACAAAGATCAATAAAACTAAAAGCTGGTTCTTCGAGAAGATAAACAAAATTGATAAACCATTAGCCAGACTCATCAACAAAAAAACGGAGAAGACTCAAATCAGTAGAATTAGAAATGAAAAAGAAGAAGTAACAACTGACACTGAAGAAATACAAAGGATCATGAGAGATTACTACAAGCAACTATATGCCAATAAAATGGACAACCTGGAAGAAATGGACAAATTCTTAGAAAAGCACAACCTTCCAAGACTGAACCAGGAAGAAATAGAAAACATGAACAGACCAATCACAAGCACTGAAATTGAGACTGTGATTAAAAATCTTCCAACAAACAAAAGCCCAGGGCCAGATGGCTTCACAGGCAAATTCTATCAAACATTTAGAGAAGAGCTAACACCCATCCTTCTCAAAGTCTTCCAAAAAATTGCAGAGGAAGGAACACTCACAAACTCATTCTACGAGGCCACCATCACCCTGATACCAAAACCAGACAAAGACGTCATAAAGAAAGAAAATTACAGGCCAATATCACTGATGAACATAGATGCAAAAATCCTCAACAAAATACTAGCAAACAGAATCCAACAGCACATTAAAAGGATCATGCATCATGATCAAGTGGGGTTTATCCCAGGAATGCAAGGATTCTTCAATATACGGAAATCAATCAATCTGATACACCATATTAACAAATTGAAGAATAAAAACCATATGATCTTCGTGATAGATGCAGAAAAACTTTCGACATGATTCAACACCCATTTATGACAAAAACCCTGCAGAAAGTAGGCATAGAGGGACCTTAGCTCAACATAATAAAGGCCATATATGACAAACCCACAGCCAACATCGTCCTCAATGGTGAAAAACTGAAACCATTTCCACTAAGATCAGGAACAAGACAAGGTTGCCCACTGTCACCACTATTATTCAACATTGTTTTGGAAGTTTTAGCCACAGCAATCAGAGAAGAAAAAGAAATAAATGGAATCCAAATTGGAAAAGAAGAAGTAAAGCTGTCACTGTTTGCAGATGACATGGTACTATACATAGAGAATCCTAAGACGCTACCAGAAAACTACTAGAGCTAATCAATGAATTTGGTAAAGTAGCAGGATACACAATTAATGCACAGAAATCTCTTGCATTCCTATACACTAATGATGAAAAATCTGAAAGTGAAATTAAGGAAATACTCCCATTTACCATTGCAACAAAAAGAATAAAATACCTAGGAATAAACCTACCTAAGGAGACAAAGACCTGTATGCACAAAACTATAAGACACTGATGAACGAAATTAAAGATGATACATATACATGGAGAGGTATACCCTGTTCTTGGATTGGAAGAATCAACATTGTGAAAATGACTATACTACCCAAAGCAATCTACAGATTCAATGCAATCCCTATCAAACTACCACTGGCATTTTTCACAGAACTAGAACAAAAAATTTCACAAGTTTTATGGAAACACAAAAGACCCCAAATAGCCAATGCAGTCTTGAGAAAGAAAAACGGAGCTGGAGGAATCAGGCTCCCTGACTTCAGACTATGTTACAAAGCTACAGTAATCAAGACAGTATGGTACTGGCAGAAGAACAGAAATATAGATCAATGGAACAGGTTAGAAAGCCCAGAGATCAACCCACACATATATGGTCACCTTATCTTAGATAAAGGAGGCAAGAATATACAATGGAGAGAAGACAGCCTCTTCAACAAGTAATGCTGGGAAAACTGGACTGTAAAACTGTAAAACCTGTAAAAGCGTGAAATTAGAACACTGCCTAACACCATATACAAAAATAAATTCAAAATGGATTAAAGACCTAAATGTGAGGACAGACACTATAAAACTCTTAGAGGAAAACATAGGCAGAACACTCTATGACATAAGTCACAGCAAGATCCTTTTTGACCCACCTCCTAGAGAAATGGAAATAAAAACAAAAATAATCAAATGGGACCTAATGATACTTAAAAGCCTTTGCACAGCAAAGGAAACCATAAACAGGACGAAAGGACAACACTCAGAATGGGAGATAATATTGCAAATGAAGCAACTGACAAAGGATTAATCTCCAAAATTTACAAGCAGCTCATGTAGCTCAATATCAAAAAAACAAATAACCCAATCCAAAAATAGGCAGAAGACCTAAATAGACATTTCTCCAAAGCAGATATACAGATTGTCAACAAACACATGAAATATGCTCAACATCACTAATCATTAGAGAAATGCAAATCAAAACTACAATGAAGTATCACCTCACACCAGTCAGAATGGCCATCATCAAAATATCTACAAACAGTAAATGCTGGAGAGGGTGTGGAGAAAAGGGAACCCTCTTGCACTGTTGTTGGGGATGTAAATTGAGACAGCCACTATGGAGAACAGAATGTAGGTTTCTTAAAAAACTAAAAATAGAACTAACATACGACCCAGCAGTCTCACCTCTGGGCATTTACCCTGAGAAAACCGTAATTCAAAAAGAGTCATGTACCACAATGTTCATTGCCACACTATTTACAATAGCCAAGACAGGGAAGCAACCTAAGTGTCCATCTACAGATGAATGGATAAAGAAGATGTGGCACATATATACAATGGAATATTACTCAGCCATAAAAAGAAACAAAATTGAGTTTTTTTTTTTTTTTTTTTAAAGGAATTCCTTTATTTATTTATTTTTATTATTATTTATTTATTTATTTTTGGCTGTGTTGGGTCTTCGTTTCTGTGCAAGGGCTTTCTCTAGTTGCGGCAAGCGGGGGCCACTCTTCATCGCGGTGCGCGGGCCTCTCACTATCGCGGCCTCTCTTGTTGCGGAGCACAAGCTCCAGATGCGCAGGCTCAGTAGTTGTGGCTCACGGGCCCTGTTGCTCCGTGGCATGTGGGATCTTCCCAGACCAGGGCTCGAACCCGTGTCCCCTGCATTAGCAGGCAGATTCTCAACCACTGCGCCACCAGGGAAGCCCAAAATTGAGTTTTTTGTAGTGAGGTGGTCTGTCATACAGAGTGAAGTAAGTTAGAAAGAGAAAGACAAATACCGTATGCTAACACATATATATGGAATATTAAAAAGAAAAAAGGTTCTGAAGAACCTAGGGGCAGGACAGGAATAAAGACGCAGATGTAGAGAATGGCCTTGAGGACACGGGGAGGGGGAAGGGTAAGCTGGCACAAAGTGAGAGAGTGGCATTGACCTATATACACTACCAAATGTAAAATAGCTAGTGGGAAGCAGCCACATAACACAGGGAGATCAGCTCTGTGCTTTGTGACCACCTAGAGGGGTGGGATAGGGAGGGTGGGAGGGAGATGCAAAAGGGAGGGGATATGGGGATATATGTATACATACAGCTGATTCACTTTGTTATACAGCAGAAACTAACACAACATTGTAAAGCAATTGTACTCCAATAAAGATGTTTTAAAAAAAGAAAGAATTGTGTCTACTTCTACACTGAACTTTTAAATAAATGTTTTATTTAGATGTAAAAAAAAAAAAAACTACTGTCTAGGTCAAGAAATTTAGAATTAATCAGTGACCCAGAAATACTACTCACATTCATATATTCCATATCCCTTCCTAGTTATAACCCTGCTATTCACCTTAGAAATAACCAAATATTTTTACTTTTATGGTAATCACCTCCTTGATTTCCTTTAGTTTCTAAACTTTACATAATTCTTAAATGATATAGTCTGATGTATCGGGTTTTGATGGTTATGAAAAAAGAATTATACTTCAGGGATTCTCTTGGTTCTTGCTCCTTTTATGTTTACAAGATTTATCTGTGTTGTCACAAACAGTTGAAGTCTGTTTACATTTATTGTTGTATAGGATCCTATTGTACCAATATACAACAATTTATTTGTTATACTATTAATAAGCATTTGCATTGTTTCTAGTTTGGGGCTATTACAGCATTCTTGTGAATGTCCTGGTGTACACATGCATATAGATTTACAAGGAATAGCCCCAGAAATAAAATTGCTGAGCCATACAGTGTGCAAATTTTCATCTTTATTAGATGATGCAGAGCTATTTTTCAAAGAAGAAGCACCAACTGACACTCCAGTAATGGAAGTGTTATTTGTCCTTGCAGTTTCACATCCTTGAGAACACTTGGTATTGTCAAACTTTAAATTTTTGTCCATCTGAGTAGTATGTAGTGGTATCTCAGAGTGGATTTGAGTTTTCATTTCCTGATTTACTCTGTATGGAATTGTAGTATGGAATTGTAAGTTGGAAGTTATTTGCTTTCAGCACACTGAAGATGCCAATGACTTATGCTTTCCTTTATTGCTATTAAGTCAGCAGTTCGTTAACTGTCACTCTCTTGAAGATAATTCCTTTTTATTTCCCTCTGGACTCTGAATATCTGAACCTTTGGTTGTCTGAGGTTTTAATATAATGTATCAAGCTGTAGATTTCTTTTTGTTTTCCTACTTGTCATTGGTGGATCTCTTGAATCTATTGAATGATTTCTATCATCAATTCTAGAAAATTCTCACCTATTATTCCTTGTTTACGTTTCTTTCTGAAACTCCAATTAAATGATTTGAGATCTCACTCTATCCTCCATGTCTTTCACCCTTTCTTCTGTAATTTCCATGTTTTGTCTCTCCATGTTATAATGTCTCCAACTTCTCTTTCCATTCTTTAATTTCTGCTTTAGCTGTGTCTAATCTACTATTAAACTCATTCATTGAGTTCTTAATCTCAGTGTATTGTAGTTTTCATTTTTATAAGTTCTATTTGGTTCCTTTTCCAAAAGGCTATATGGTGTTTATAGTTTCTTATTTCCTGAAAATATGTTCAAGCTTATTTAAACATAGGAAGCATCATTGTTTTATAGACTATATGTCAGATGATTCCAGTATCTTAAGTCTTTGGGGGTATATGGTATATGTATGTCTAGTCTAGTGAACACTTGTTGGTACTACCAAGCCTGCATTATCAGAAGCAGAACTCTATTGTGTTTTATAATCATATTTTATTTTTATTTGTTTTTTAAAATTCATTTTCTAACTTCTCTTCTAGAATGTTACATTCTGTGACTTACATTTTTTAAACCACTGTATCCTAAACATCTAGAATATTACTTTGCACATAATTTTTAAATTGTTAAATAAAAATATTAATTCTTTAAAAATACTATATAATATTTCTTCAGAACAGTTATGCCATGTTACCAACAATGTATTAAAAAATTCTGTTTATTCCTCACACCTTTGTTAATACTGTATATTCTCAGTCTTGTAAATCTTTGCCTGTTTCACAAAAAGTGACATTATTGTTTTAATTTTTATTTATTTAATAGTTAATGAGGTGGACTCCCTCTTATTAGCCATTTGTGGCAGGTCTTCATGAAATTGGTAATTTCCCTTGCTCATTTTTCTTTTCTAATTGAAGTATAGTTGATTTACAATATTGCGTTAGTTTCAGATGTGCAGCAAAGTGATTCAGTTATACATTACATTTTTTTTTCAGATTATTTTCCATTATAGGTTATTACAAGATACTAAATATTGTTCCCTTTGTTATACAGTAAATTCTTGTTGTTTATCTATTTTATATACAGCAGTTTGTTAATCCCAGATCCCTAATTTATACCCCTTTCCTTTTCCCTTTGGTAATCATAAGTTTGTTTTCTATGTCTATGAGTTTGTTTCTGTTTTGTACATAGATTCATTTGTATCATATTTTAGATTCCACATATAAGTGATATCATATAATATTTATCTTTCTCTGACATACTTCAATTAGTATGATATTCTCTAGGTCCATCCATGTTGCTGCAAATGGCAATATTTCATTCTTTTTTACGGCTGGGTTAAGATTCCATTGTATATATACACCACATCTTCTTAAACCAGTCATCTGTTGATGGGCATTTGGGTTGTTTCCATGTCTTAGCTATTGTAAATAGTGCTGCTATGAACATTTGGGGTGCATGCATTGTTTCAAGTTAGAGTTTTTGTCTTTTCTGGATATATGCCTAGGAGTGGGATTGCTGGATCATACAGTAACTCTATTTTTAGTTTTTTAAGGAACCTCCATACTGTTCTCCAGACAATACTACAATTGGGAGGGTTATGCCTCCAGCTTTGTTCTTTTTCCTCAGGATTGTTTTGATAATTCTGGGTCTTTTGTGGTTCCATATATATTTTAGGATTATTTATTCTAGTTTTGTGAAAAATGTCATGAGTAATTTGATAGGGATTGCATTAAATCTGTAGATTGCTTTGAGTAGTATGGCTATTTTAATGATATTAATTCTTCCAATCCAAGAGAATGGGATATCTTTCCATTTCTTTGCATCATTTTCAATTTCCTTTATCAACACTTTATAGTTTTCGGTGTATAGGTCTTTCACCTCCTTGGTTAGGTTTATTCCTAGCTATTTTTTGACACCATTTTAAATGGGAATTTTTTTTTTTTACTTTCTGATTTTTCATTGTTAGTGTAAAGAAATGTAACAGATTTCTGTATATTACTCTTGTATCCTGCTAACTTGCTGAATTCATTTATTAGTTCTAATAGTTTTTGTGTGGAGTCTTTAGGGTTTTCTATATAGAGGATCATGTCATCTGCATATAATGACAATTTTACCTCTTCCCTTCCTATTTAGATAACTTTTCTTTTTCTTGTCTAATTGCTGTGACTAGGATACCCAGTATTACATTGAATAGAAGTAGTGAGAGTGGGCATCCTTGTCTTGTCTTAGAATTTGGTGGGAGGGCTTTTAGCTTTTTACCATTGAGTATAATGTTGGCTGTGGGTTTGTCATAAGTAGCCTTTATTATGTTGAGATATGTTCTCTCTATGCCCAGTTTGGTGAAGAGTTTTTATCATGAATGGATGTTGAAATTTATCAAATGCTTATTCTGCATCTATTGAGGTGATCATGTGGTTTCTCTCTTTTCTTTTGTTGTTGTGGTGTATCATATTGATTGATTTGCATCTGTTGAGCCATCCTTGCAATCCTGGAATGAATTCAACTTGATCATGATGTGGTGTATGATCCTTTTTATGTATTGTTGGATTTGGTTTGCTAATATTTTATTGAGGATTTTGCATTTATATCCATCAAATATATTGGTCTGTAATTTTCTTTTTTTGTAATGTCTTTGTCTGGATTTGATATCAGGGTGATAGTGGCTTCATAGAATGACTTTGGGAGTGTTTCCCTCCTCTTCAAGCTTTTGCAATAGTTTGGGAAGGATAGGTATAAGTTCTTCTTTGTATGTTTGGTAGAATTCCCTAGTGAAGCCATCCAGTCCTGGACTTTTGTTTGCAGGGAGTTTTGTTTTGTTTCGTTTTTTGTCAGGAGTGCCACATTGCCTGCGGGATGGGTTCTCAGTTCCCTGACCAGGGACTGAACCTGGGTCATGGTAGTGAAAGTTCAGAATCCTAACCACTAGGCCACCAGTGAACTCCCTTGCAGTGAGGTTTTTTTATTATTATTATTACAGTTTCTATTTCACTTCTAGTGATCTGTCTGTTCAAATGATCTTTTTCTTCTTGACTCAATTTTGGTGGGCTGTATGTTTCTTGAAACTTGTCCATTCCTTCTACGTTGTCCAATTTGTTGGCATATAACTGTTCAGAGTATTTTCTTATGATTTTTAAAATTTCTGTAATATCAGCTGTTATTTCTCTTCTTTCATTTCTTATTTTGTTTATTTGTCTTTTCTTCTTGGTGAGCCTGGCTAGATATTTGTTGATTTTGTTTATCCTTTCAAAAACCAGCTCTTGGTTTTATTGATCCTTTCTATTTTTTATCTCTATTTTATTTATTTCCTCTTTGATCTATATTATTTCCTTCCTTCTGCTGACTTTGTTCTTCTTTTTCTAATTCTTTTAGGTGGTAGGTTAGGTTGTTTATTTGAGGATTTTTCCTTGCTTCTTGAGGAGGGTCTGTCTTGCTATGAACTTCCCTCTTAGAACCACTTTTGCTGCATTCCATAGATTTTTGTAAGGTTGGGTTTTCTTTGTCATTTGTCTCTGAGTACTTTCTGCTTTCCTCTTTGATTTCATTGTTGACCCATTGGTTTTTTAGTAGTATGTTATTTAGTCTCCATGTGATCTTTTATTTCCCGTTTTTCTTTCTGTGGTTGATTTCTAGTTTCATACTGTTATGGTCAGAAAAGATGCTTGAAATAATTTTTATCCTCTTAAATTTGCTGAGGATTGTTTTGTGTCCTAATATGTGGTCTATCCTAGAGAATGTTCCATGCATGCTTGAAAAGAAGGTGTATTCTGGTTTTTTGAACGTGGTGTCCTATAGATATCAAGTCCAACTGTTCTAATGTGTCATTTAGGATCTCTGTTACCTTATTGATATTCTGTCTGGAAGATCTGTCCATTGATGTCAGTGCAGTGTGAAAGTCTCCTACTGTTATTATATTCCTGTCAATTTCTCCCTTTTTGTCTGTTAGTATTTTTTAAATATATTTAGGTGCTCCTACCTTGCTCATTTTCCTACTGGGTTATTTTTCCTTTTCTTAGTGATTTATGAATAGAAATATAGATAGATATCATGTATATTTTATATATTATAGATTGTAAACATTATAAGAATTATAAATATTTCTTAATTTATTTCTCATTTGTCTCTTAATTTTGTTTATTATGGTTTTTGCTATATAGACATTTTTGTGTTTTTATATAGGCATGTCTTTTATGCTTTCTGGGTTTATTTCATAATTATCAGAAATTTCTTACTCCAAGATTATGAAGTTATTCTCCAATATTTTCTTCTTTGATTGTTTTATACTTTAAAATTTTTAATCTGTTATAATTTATTTTTGTGTTGTATAAGGCAGGAATCTAATTTTGTTATCAAACAAGCAATTGTTTCAAGACCACTTATTTAAATATATTTTTCTTCACTAAATAAAGCAATGCCATTTTCATACACTAAATTCACATCATTTCAACTTACAAAGGGCCTTCAATATATTGCCTCACATAATAGTCACCATATGTAACATGTGTTTCCATTCATTCATTAAGAAAATGTTTAGTAAGCACACTTTACACAGCAGGGAAACACTTACTTACATTTACCAGTTTATTGTAAAAGGATATGAAAAATGACAGAGATGAACATCCAGATGGAAGAGATTGTAGGGCAATCTCATGGGAAGGGACATGGAGCTTCCATGCCCTCTCTGGGAACCCCACTCTCCAAGAACCTCTGTGTGTTCACCAACTCAGAAGCTCTCTGAACCCCATAATTTTGGGACTTTTGGTGGAGGAGGGATTAACTCTATTTCCAGCCCCCTTTCCCTCTCTGGACAATGAAGGGTGGGGCTGAAAGTTCTAAGCTACTAATCATGGCTTGGTCTTTCTGGTGACCAGCCCCCATACAGGAGACCACCATGAGTCACCTAATTAGAACAAAAGACATTCCTATCTGCCAGGAAATTCCAAGGGATTTAGGAGCTCTGTGTCAGGAACCAGTGTCAAAGAACAAATATTAGAACAATAGATGCTCCTAGTGCTCTTATCACTTAGGAAATTACAAGGGTTTTAGGAGCTCTGTGCCAGAAATCAGGGCAGAAATCAATCCATATATTCTATTCTTTGTGTTTATCATATAAAAACAGAGTTGAGAGGATGCATCCAATTGAATGATCCTAGGTAGGATGAAATTTTCTTAGAGAAATAAAAAGGGAAAATATATTTTGTATTTTGTAAATCATTGTGGTGTCTCCTATGTAATCAGTTGTAAAGGTACATTTAAATCATAAGCAAAATTCACAGTGAAAATGGTATGATAATTATTACCAAAATATTTAGCTAGAAAAGAAAATTTATACAAGTTTTACAAATGCAAATAACATGAGTATTATATTGCTTCACTCAATAAAATGAAAATGATTATTTTAAACAATGGGGAAGGGGGAAATGATCAGTGTTAAAGTGAAAAAAATGTTATGCATTTCTGACTTAGCTCTGAATTAACAGAGCTTTTCCTACTGAAAAGCCCCAAGGAAACTTACAGGATCTAATAAATCTTGTCAATGGATGAGGTGCATATATGGAAATACAAATTTGGACCCAACAGTGCTTTTGCTGTGCATTCAACTAGAAAACTAAAACTGTATTTATTCCATCAGTACATTAGGTACCTTTGGCAAATGCACCTAATTTTTCACAGGCCATTCAACTAAAAATAACTTTATATCTTCCTGAGAGAAAATAAAACAAAATAGGAATATATTCACTTAGGAATATAGCTAGATAAACTAAAACAGAGATAGCTATATGTGTACTTTATCAATGATGACATAGAAAAATCCATCAAATGACATGATGTAAAATCCCATGCCACCAGAGAAAGAGCACATTTCACTGTCACCATAACTCCCAGTGTCTGAAGGTTTTATCTCCATGACAATGAGAGCTAGAAATCAACTTGCTCTAAAGCATTGATTGCATGTGCTGATGCTACAGCTCTCCAAGGACAATTTTTCCAAAAAGTTGAAGAGTAACACAAAATAATTAATTAGACAATTTGCATTGTATTTGGGATTCCTCAGTAATGAAAAACTGCTCACCGAGCAAACGCTGGAGCCCAGAGTTTGGGTGATTGGTTTAGAAACTCCCAGACTCTTTGGAGGAAATATGTAGTGTGTGAGTGTGCTGCAGGGCACAATTAACCCTGCAGGAGGCCCCGCAGACAGTTTCAAGATCTTGCATCCAGTTAGCCCATAAAATGATGTCGATTAAAGCATAAAAGTGCATCATCTCAGTAAGACTGCAGATTTTTATGACCATTACAATAACACTGGCAACATTACTTCTGCTTTTTAATGATTTCACACCCATGAAATTCAAATAGAGTAGGGTTTTTACCTTAGAGCACCCTATTCATGAAAAGGGCTCCTGCTGCTTCATTATCTTTTCTCTAGTTTATTAAAAATTTATTTAACAGGGCAGTACAGATGGAGAAATTATTCATGAGATATATTTAATGCTATTTAAATATTTAATGCTCACTCTTTCAGTGTCTCCCTTTATGCCCAGAGGAACAATTCCCATAAATGTGGTCCAGGGACCCTGGGAGTCCCTGACACCCTTTCAAGGGATTCCAAAGCTAACTTCATAACAATACCAAGATGTTATTTTCCTTTTTCACTCTCATCCGCTCAGGTGTACACAGTGGAGTTTTCCAGACACTATGTGACATGTAACATCACGATAGTCTAAATGCAAAGCAGATATGAGAATCCAGCTGCCTTTTATTAAGCCAGTTACTTTTTTAAAACTATGAAAATGTAAACCAATGTTGCCCTTCTCAATTATTCTTTTTGGAAATTATAGTTAATTTTCATAATATGTGACAACATGGATAAACCTCGAGGACATTATGCTAGGTGAAATAAGCCAGTCACAGAAAGATGAATCCCATATGACTCCACTCATTTGAGGTTTCTAAAATACTCAAATTCATAGAATCAAAGAAAGAAATGGTGGTTGCCAAAGGCTGGGGAGAGGAGGATATGGGGAGCTACTAATAAATGGGCCCAGAGTTTTAGTTCAACAAGATGAATAAGTTCTAGATATCTGTTGTATGACACTATCTATGATCTACATTAGTATACTGTACACTGAAAACTGTGTTAAGAGGCTAGATCTCCTGTTAATTGTTCTTCCCACAATAAAATAAAATTTAAATAATTAAGATAGGGCTTCCCTGGTGGTGCAGTGGTTGAGAGTCCGCCTGCCAGTGCGGGGGACACGGGTTCAAGCCCTGGTCTGGGAGGATCCCACATGCCGCGGAGCAACTGGGCCTGTGAGCCACAACTGCTGAGCCTGTGCGTCTGGAGCTTGTGCTCCACAACAAGAGAGGCCGCGATGGTGGGGGGCCCGTGCACCACGATGGGGGGTGGCCCCCGCTTGCCGCAACTGGAGAGAGCCCTCGCGCGGAAACGAAGACCCAACACAGCCAAAAATAAAAATTAATTAATTAATTAATTAAATAATTAAGATAAAATAAAGTAGCAAAAACACTAATAAACAAACAAATCAATAAATAAAAGCGACGAAGGAGTGTAGGTCCTACTAAATATTTAAACATATCATGACACTACAATCATAACAGATTTTTAGTGAGGGAATCAAGCCCTGTATTAATGTAAATATACAAGCAGGAATTTGATGTACAAAACTGGTGTATATTTCAATTATATGTGGAGAAATAATCACTTATCAAACAAAAAATAATTTTAAGAATAAATACGCTATTTTTGTTAACATGTAACAGGTTTATTATTGCTATTTTTAAATGGCTGTTGTTTAAATTCTCATAGGTATAACCACATAAACAAAAGCTCTTTGGTGTCCTGAATAATTTTTAAGAGTGTAAATGTGTCTTGAGATCAAAAACTTTGAAAAATGCTAGCCTAGGGTTTATTAAATAGCTGGCTCTGGGCTGCGTCTGTTATTTTGTTCATCATCACTGAGAACAAATTCCCAAAACAGGTGGTGGGAAGAAAGTAGGCTTCTGTGTCAGGTAAAACTAATGTCAAATTCTGGTTTTGGTATTACTGGCTGTGTGACTTCATGCGAATCATTTAACCTCTCTGAACCATAGTCACCTCATCTAAAACAGAGGTGATATTATCAAACTGTTTCCCACAAGAAATTTGCCAATTACAAAAGAAAAAAAAAAAAACGGTACTTTTACAGGAGACACCACCTTCTGCAAGGAAGACACTACCTCATCCAAGTGATCAAGGGTGATACATCAACATCACATACTCTACCTGACGTGATACACTGAGGACACGTCACTTCTATGTTAGTCTTGCCCAGAATGTGTAACCTCAATCTAACTGAGAAAACGTCAGACAAACCCACAGTAAGAGATATGCTACAAAGTAAGTGACCATTGCTTATCAAAAGTACCAAGGTCAGGAAAGAGGCTGATAAACTGAGGGCCATCACAGATTGAGGGAGATGAAGGAGACACAACAATAAATACCTTTGGGGAGGCAGGGACTGGTAAAACTGGAATAAGATTAGTATTTAGTTAACAGTATTGTTACTTTTCCGGGTTTTGATTACTGTACTTTGGCTAAGTAAGGTGTTAACTTTAGGGGAGCTGAGTGAAGGGAATACAGAAACTCACTGTACTATTTTTTGCAAGTTTTCTATATGTCTAAAATTATTTCAGAATAAACAGTTAAAAAGTAAATTAATCAAATGGAGGCAATCATGTCTTCCATACAGCACTGTATGGGTTTAGAGGTAACCAGTGTAAAATGTTTTCCACCATACCTTGCCTACAAATGGAGGTTTTTATTTTCATTCTTCTTTTTTGTTCAGTAGTGATATGCTTTATTTTTTTTCCCCTGTGACAATTCATCTTTATTTTATGTTTTTAGCATTTGTTGCAAAGCTGGTCTGGTGGTAATGAATTCTCTTAGCTTTTGCTTGTCTGTAAAGCTTTTGATTTCTCTGTCAACTCTGAATGAGAGCCTTGCTGGGTTGAGTATTCTTGGTTGTAGGTTCTTCCCTTTCATCACTTTAAATATAACATGCCACTCCTTTCTAGCCTGTAAAGTTTCTGCTGAAAAATCAGCCGATAGCCTTATGGGAGTTCCCTTATAGGTTTGTTGTTTTTCCCTTGCTGCTTTTAATATTTTTTCTTTGCCTTTATATTTTTTTTAATTTATTCATTTTTATTTTTTTATTTTTTGGTTGTATTGGGTCTTCATTGCTGTGCACGGGCTTTCCCTAGCTGCAGCGAGTGGGGGCTACTCTTTGTTGTGGTGCGTGGGCTTCTCATTGCAGTGGCTTCTCTTGTTGCGGAGCATGGGCTCTAGGCATGCAGGCTTCAGTAGTTGTGGCTCACAGGCTCTAGAGCACAGGCTCAGTAGTTGTGGCTCATGGGCTTATTTGCTCCACGGCACGGGGGATCTTCACAGACCAGGGCTTGAACCCGTGTCCTCTGCATTGGCAGGTGGATTCTTAACCACTGTGCCACCGGGAAGCCCTGTCTTTAATTTTTGTCAATTTGATTACTATGTGTCTTGGCATGATCCTCTTTGGGTTTATCCTGCCTGGGACTCTCTGCACTTCCTGGACTTGGGTGACTGTTTCCTTTCCCATGTTAGGGAAGTTTTCAGCTATTACCTCTTCACATATTTTCTCAGGTCCTTTCTCTCTCTCTTCTCCTTCTGGGACCCCTATAATGCAATGTTGTCCCAGATATCTCTTAGACTGTCTTCATTTCTTTTCATTCTTTTTTCTTTATTCTGTTCTATGGCAGTGATTTCTACCATTCTGTCTTCCAGGTCAATTATTTGTTCTTATGCCTCAGTTATTCTGCTACTGCTTCCTTCTAGTGTATTTTTCATTTCAGTTATTGTATTGTTCATCTCTGTTTGTTTGTTTGTTCTTTAGTTCTTCTAGGTCTTTGTTAAACATTTCTTGTGTCTTCTCAATCCTTGCCTCTATACTTTTTCTGAGATCTTTGGGATCATCTTCATGGTCATTATTCTAAATTCTTTTTCCAGTAGGTTGCCTATCTCCACTTCACTTAGTTGTTCTTCTGGGGTTTTACCTTGTTCCTTCATCTGGGACATATTCCTCTGCCATCTCATTTTGTCTAACTTTCTGTGATTGTGGTTTCCATTCTGCAGGCTGCAGGACTGTAGTTCTTCTTGCTTCTGCTGTCTGCCTTCTGGTGGATGAGGCTGTCTAAGAGGCTTGTGCAAGTTTCCTGATGGGAGGGACTGGTTCCTGCCCACTGGTGGGTAAAGCTGAGTCTTGTCCCTCTGATGGGCAGGGCTGTGCTCAGGAAGACTTTTACCAGCTTGTCTGCTAATGGGTGGGGCTGTATTCCAGCCCTGTTGGTTGTTTGGCCTGAGGCATCCCAGCACTGGAGCCTACAGGTTATAGGGTGGGACTAATGGCAGCCTCTGGGAGGGCTCAGGCCAATGAGTACTCCCCAGACCTGCTGCTGCCAGTGTCTTTGTCCCTGCCATGAGCCACAGCCTCCTCCCTGCATCTGCAGGAGACCCTCCAATACTAACAGGTAGGTCTGACCCAGTCTCTTATGAGGTCACTGCTTTTTTCCCCTGGGTGCTGGTGTGCATGGAACCTTGTGTGTGCCCTCGAAGAGTGGAGCTTCTGCTTCCCCCAGCTTTCAAAGCCAGATTCTCTGGGGGCTCCTCCTCCCATTGCCAGACCCCCAGGCTGGGATGACTGACATGGGGCTCAGGACTTTCACTCCTGAAAAGTGTTGGAACTTCTGTAGTATAATTGTTTTCCAGTTTGTGGGTCACCCACCCAGCCGGTGTGGGATTTGATTTTATCACGATTGCGACCCTCCTACTGTCCTGTGGCTTCTTTTTGCCTTTGGATGTAGGGTATCTTTTTTGGTAGGTTCCAGTGTTTTTTCATCGAGGTTGTTCAGCAGTTGGTTGTGATTTTGGTGTTTACCTAAGAAGGGGTGAGCTCAAGTCCTTCCACCCTGCCATCTTGAGCTAATCCCCTTTACTTTTTAAATTTTTATTTTATATTGGAGTATAGTTAATTTACAATGTTGTGTTAGTTTCAGGTGTACAGCAAAGTGATTTAGTTATACATATGCACATATCAATTATTTTTCAGATTCTTTTCCCATATAGGTTATTACAGAGTATTGAGTAGAGTTCTCTGTGCTCTACAGTAGGTCCTTGTTGATTATCTATTTTATATATAGTAGTGTGTATACGTTAACCCCAACCTCCTAATTTATCCATCCCCCCCACCCTTCCCCTTTGGTAACCAGAAGTTTGTTTTCTAAGTCTGTGAGTCTGTTTCTGTTTTGTAAATAAGTTCATTTGTATCATTTTTTTAGATTCCACATATAAGTGATATCATATGGTATTTATCTTTCTCTTTCTGACTTACTTTACTTAGTATGATAATCTCTAGGTCCATTCATGTTGCTGCAAATGGCATCATTTCATTCTTTTTCATGGCTGAGTAATGTTCCATTGTATATATGTACCACATCTTCTTTATCCATTCATCTGTTGATAGATATTTAGGTTGCTTCCATATCTTGGCTATTGTAAATAGTGAGTGCTGCAATGAACATTGGGGCACACGTATCTCTTCAAAGTACGGTTTTCTCTGGATATATGTCCAGGAGTGGGACTGCTGGATCATATGGTAGCTCTACTTTTAGTTTTTTAAGGAACCTCCACACTGTTCTCCATAGTGGCTGCACCAATTTACATTCCCACCAACAGTGTAGGAGGGTTCCCTTTTCTCCACAGCATTTATTGCTTGTAGACTTTTTGATGGTGGCCATTCTGACCAGAGTGAGGTGATACCTCACTGTAGTTCTGATTTGCATTTCTCTAATAATTAGCAATGTTGAGCATTTTTTTCATGTGATCTTTGGCCATCTGGATGTCTTCTTTGGAGAAATGTCTATTTATATCTTCTGCCCATTTTTTGATTGGGTTATTTGTTTTTCTGATATTGAGCTGTATGAGCTTTTTGTATATTTATTTTCATTCTTCTGCTCAAAACCTTTCAGTGGCCTCCCATCCTTTTGTGAGAAAAGTTTCTGTTTCTTAGACTAACATACTCAAGATTCCACATAGCCTGACTCCAAATTATATTTATAATTTTAACTAATTTTTTATTGTGGTAAACTAACATAAAGTTTACCTTTGTAAGTGTACAGTTCAGTGGTATGAAGTACATTCACGCTGTTGTGCAAACCATCACCACCATCCACCTCCAGAGCTTTTTAATTTTCCCAAACTGAAACTCTCTATGCATTAAACAATAACTCCCTATCCCCCTCTACCCCAGCCCGTGGCAACCACCATCTACTTTCTGTCTCTATGAATTTGACTATTCTAGGTCACTCATATAAGTGGAATCATGCAATTTTTGTCCTTTATGTCTGGCTTATTTCACTTGGCATGTCTAAGCCTGTATGACCATGTCCCCCGTAATCTGACTTCATCCCCCTCTGCCCCACTCCTCACAACCCCCCTCCAGCCCACTGGCCCTGCTGCTCCTTGAAGACGCCTGGCAGACTCTTGCCTTGGACTTTGCACTTGATGCCTCCTCTACCGGGAACACTCATGCCCAAGGCGCCGAATGGCCCATTCACCCACTTTCTTCAAGTCTTTATTCAAAACTCAACTTTGTGGCCCTTCTAAAATGTCAACCCCTCCCTGAAGCTTCCTTTCCCCCTTCTTGCATCATTTATTCTCTTGAGTACTCATCACTTTCCCATGTGCTATTTTACACATTTATCTTATTTACTGTCCATGCCACCCCCCCCCCCACTGAATATAGGTTCCACAGAAGCCAGAATATAATGGCACCTATGAAGGTACAAAGATAATGGCAATAGGAAATTCCTGAAAGGAGGAATTCCAGAATTCCTAAAAAGAAGCCCAGAAAGAAGGGAGGAAAAGTAGTTTTGAAGTTATTTTTTCAGAACAGATAAGGCAACAGCTTTTGAAGCTCAGAGAAGCAAACTGCCACTTAAGAAAATAAAGTCTATTAAAATAATATTTCAGAGGAAAAGAAGCACTACTGGCTAGTTTTTTGATCACTGTAAAAAACAAAATTTCGGTCACATAGGAACTGAAATAAAATGGATATTGTTTAGACCACACAAGCACCTTGGAGACAGTAACTCACAAAGCACACTTCTACATGCCAGGCTATGTATCAATAATAAACAGACCATCATCACCCAGCAACACATAAGAAACACACCTACCATGGTGGCATCCCAGGCCAGCTCTCTGCTGGCCGCTCCATCAAGCCTCTATCTGCCTATTGAGGCCTCGTGAACTCAGGTTTTGGTGACCTGCTCCACAGATGTCACTAATGACTCTTAATGATTTCACCTGACCCTTCATCTCTAATTAAATCCTATGCCCTCTTTAATCTTGTGTAATCTGCTGTTGGAACACTCCTGATTCATTGATATGACCCACTGGTTGGGAGGGAATTATTAGATAAAGTCTGAAAGACCTCCGGGGCCTTCGCTTACCATACATTTCATCTGAGGCAAGATAACGGTCTCTCAGACCTGGGCCCTGATGCGATCTGGAGATGATACCAACACCAAACACCTGTAATAACATTGTCTCCTTAGTGGAAAGCTGTCACAACACAGAGGAGAAACCTCTGGAGTGAAAGAGTTATGGGCTTGGGGCTGGGTCCCAGTTCAAGTGCAAAATCTCTTCTATCTTTACCTCTTTGCACTTCAGTGTCCTCAGCTATAAAAAAGGGTCATTAATAGGTGTTGTCAATATTTGAGAATTTCAGCAAACTGATCCTTCCTCCCTAGTAAGAACTAGAAAATGGGAAATACAGAATTTTTTGTGAGTTTGATTTTTAGAGAGCTGAAATATAAGATCAACGTTTAATAATTGTAGTGATTACTGAAACAGGCTTCTCACCAGAATTACCTGTGGAACTTTAAAAACAATTTAGGTGCACAGCTTTTATCCTCGGGCAGTGCTGTCCAATGGGACTTTCTGTAATGATGAAACATTCTAGAAATGTGCGGTCCAGCACAGGAGCCACTAACCTCATGGGACTCTTAAAGCACCACCCCCCCCCCGTTTTACTGAGATATAAAAGACATATAATATTATATTAGTTTAAGCAGTTGAAGTGTGACTAATGTGACTGAGGAACAGATTTTAAATTTTTATTTACTTCTAATTAATTAAAATTTAAATAACCACATGGGCTAGTGGTTATCAAACTGGACAGCATAGTTTTAGACAAATTCCTCTTAGTGTGCGCTCCTCAAACCAGCAGCAGCCATGTCACCGGGGAACTTGTTAGAAATGCAGGCTCTTGGGCCCTGTCCCAGATCTGCTGAATCAGAAGCTCGGGGGTGGGGTCCCACCCTGGTGTGCTGGTGAGGGTTTAATGAAAGAGAAGCAATGATTAGCAGCATTTGTCAATGCTCCTGGTGTAAATACTCAGCATAGCAGATTTCAGGCAATCACTGGACACGAGATTGGCTGGAGAGGTACCATGAGCTCTGAGAGCCCACGTGGGCTAGCTCCTGCATGTCACCAAGCCAGCAATCTGCATTTTAGCAAGTTCTCCAGGTGGTTCTGATGTTCAGTAGAGTTTGAGAACCACTGATGTAAACCAGAGCCTAAGAAGACAGAGACCATGGCGTTTGTGTTTTAAATTTTTCATGAGGGGTTTCAATGAGCAGCCTGTTTGGAAAGCCTGACTCAGAATACATACGAGCAAGGGCACTGACTTGAGGAGCCAGGTGGCCTCCTCAGCCTCCTGTGCGTGAGGCAGCCTGACACAGACTATTAAGACCTGCTCCCGCCGGAGCGAGGAGAAGCCTGAGCCTCGGCCCCTCAGATGGAGGGTCACAGCCAGCCTGCCTTCCCTTCCTTTCAAGCGGCCATTCCAAACCTCCCACCTTCTGATATGATGAGCGACATCACAGGCATAGCCCACTCTAGGGGCAGATCCAAGGTGTAAGCAACACTGGCCCTCTAACCACAGCTTCTGCTTTACTCTCCCACTTAAAAAGAGGATTGAGAATTGAGAATCATATTATTACTAGGATAATCTAGAATTTTTACTTTAAGAAAATATCTTACAAATTTCAGAAAATATCTGAAGATACCTTATAGTTGTTTACGACATACAATAGTCCAAAAACACTGTTTTGAACAAGCTACTATGTCACATCTAGGACATACATGCCCTTCTTTAAAATAAGTATGGCCTGCCTATCTCACCAGATTTGTGGTAAGAATTAAATGATTTAACTATGCACATAAAATCATACCTGGAATATTCTAATTCCACGTGCAGCCAGCAGCCCTAGGGAGGCAAAATCATACGTTCATTTGAAATGAGCACAGACTCTTCCCTAGTTTAACAATCTATGCTATGGAAAAGCAGCCTGCTGAAATTCCTTTATATTTTAACTAAAGGAGAAAATAATAGAAAGAATTCAGAGCAACTTGTCTAAAACCAGGAGGTCACTCATACATACAACCTCCGAGGTAGAGTACAGAACAAATCCCTGTGATCCAGAAAAGCTCCCTCATTTCATTACAAACCCAGAGCAGAGAGTTCCATTAAAATAACTGCATACATTACTTGAATATTTCATTGCAAAAGTCATATAGTTATGCCTACCAAGCTCTTTATTTTGATCTACTGAGTTTGGCCTAAATCCCAAATGAGACTACAGTGGAAAAAATAATGTATATTCTTGTCTTTATTATGCTCCTTAGCACAAAATATTTTTACATTTATAATGTTTTTAGAGAAAATAGCTAGAAATTTTAGCTGCCAGTTTACAGGCTCAGGATGGCTGGCAAAGGAGCATCTTTTAAAGCAGTAACTTTGTCCTAGGTTCTGCTTCCCAGTATAACAACGGCACTCCTGACCTGTGAACAGGAGCACACACATATCTGTAGAGACTCAGCTTTTGCTCTGGGGGCTGCCTATGGTCTTGACAAAGAAGGTAATTTTTCTTGGTGCTAAACTAACTGGCCCAGATGGATATAATTAAGGCCATAATTTGACAGGGGGAACTAATGAACCTGAGTCATTTTGCATTTCCCATGTGCAAAAACTAGAGCAAAAAAAGTATTGTATTCCAAATCATACTTAATTCATAGAGTGAAGGTGCTTATAAACTATAATCAGAAGGTCTCCTGGGTGGTTAAAAACTGAATTATCTCATCACCAATTGCAAAGGTTTTATGTGGAACTTGAGAAAAATACTGCAACTTGCTTTGACATGGTATGTTTTCAGTAAGAGATTGTTGTGCGCTTTCTATGTTTCATGTACTATGCTAAGTTCTTTGTGTATCATCTAATTTATTCCTCACTTAACCCCCAAAGATTGGGTATTACTATTACTCCCATTATATGGATGAGAAAACTGAGGCTTGGAAATATAAATTTTTTGCCCAAGTTCACACAGCTGGTAAATGGCAGAAGCGGGGAAAAGATAAAGTCTGGCTCCAAACCTCTTTCAAGTACACTCATGGCTTCCAGTCCAGTGGAGTTTTGTGAAATGTCTGTGGTTATTCCAGAAGTTTCAGTCATTCTTACTTTGAACATATTGGAGGTAAGGTTACTTGAAGTTAGAGAAAAGTATTGAATTATAGACTGTTTATCCAAATACTATTTTTGTCATCTCAAGCATATGGATGACTCAGATGAATTACTGCTGTGGCATCTACGGAGAGTGTCTCTCAGCTTTCCTCCCACAAACTTGCTGCTTAGCTGCAGCACATGCAGCGAGCTGCCAGACTCCACCTGCAGCATCTTGGGGCCCTGCTGAGTGCTGGAGCTGGTGGCGATGGTAAGGCACAACATTTCTGCCCAACACAAGATTCCTCTATGGGAAATCTTTGATCTAGAAGCTCCCCATGTGGCTGATGGAGGCTGTCTCAGAACTTTAATGAAGTCTGAAGCTCTTCCTACCCACTCTCCCTCCTTCCTGCTCACCTTTCCCAGGTGTCAGACCTGCATCACAGACTCTCTCCGCCTACTCTTGATCCCCTTCCATTTTTCTTCCAGCAGACGTTACCCTCAATACATCTCTTGTACTTCGACCTCAGTCTCGGGGTCTGTTTCCCAGAGGACCCGACCCACCAACCATGAAAAATATTTTCATATGGGGGCCCGACCAAACCTGCTATTAAAAAAGAAAGAGTAATCCACCAACCAATGTCTGCTCACACTGTCACACATAAAGTTTGCCATGGATTCCATGGGGAGACTAAGCGGATGCAAACAAGAGATGTGTGTGCCTGTGACACAGACTATGCTTCCCAAAACCCCGTCATTCCTGTTAATGGGAATACACTCAGCAAATATGTTAAGGAGTCTGGGAGGATTACCTTATGGTGATGTGACCACTTTTATTAAACTAAATACTGATCTATTATTATTGCAGAAGAAGAAACCATATTTTTGACACTGTTGGTGGCTTCCGTGAGAGATTATTTAAATGTAGGAGTATCTATAAAGAAAGAGGAAAAGGCTAGGCTACTTAAAAAGCAGACGTGGAGGATTTCTATTCCCAGGTCTCCAAAACGCCTCCTTTATTTTTCATCTTTCCAGTATCCATCTGGGAAAATTAGATTACAATCTCCCTTAAGAAGAAGGAGACAAAAATTATAGGTGAACACCAATGCACACAAATTAGCCTCTTCTGGTAACTTGTTATTCTACTGTTTGCCCAACTGAATTAATCTGTGCAAGAAATGTATGCTGTTTATGACAAAAAGCATTAGTGCTCTTATAGGATTTTCCCCCTAGATTTAGTCACTCATTCAACAAATATTTACCAAGCATCAACTCAGAGCCAGTCACCATGTCTGCCAGTGAGAATAAAAAGATAAACCATATATCACAGGGAACTATATTCAATATCTTGTAACAAACTATAATGGAAATGAATCTGAAAAAGAATATATAGGTATACATACACACACAAACACACACACACACTCACACACACACTTGTCACTGAATCACTTTGCTGTGCACCTGAAACATTGTAAATCAACTACAATTTTTTAAAAAGTCATGGAAATACAAAAAAACTGAAAGATGAACCAGAAGGCATGGTCCACACGCTCACTGAGCTTAGAGCCTAGCCCAGTGCTCTTCAAACTTTAATGTGCAGACAAATCACTGGGATTTTGCATCTTCTGATCCAGCAAGTCTAGGATGGGGTCTAAGATTCTGCATTTCTTACAGGTCCTCAGGACGGCAGTGATATGAGTGCAGAGACCATGCTTTAAGTAGCGAGGGACTGGCTTACTAGCTCTCAGCAGCGGGGCTGTGACACACTCCTGTATGTGAATGCCTTTCCCCTGAAAGGCATCATATGTGAATATCATCAAATGTGAATCGATGAATGTTGTCAATACAATAGAAAACATATACTCTCACCAGGATACCTGCTGGGTGGAATTTTGAGCTGAGATCAACAAAATGTAGGTGTATGATTTACGGAATAAAAAGTAGGAGGCAAGGTATGGAATGACATCAGGATGGTGCCAAAGAACGCTGGCATTCCCAGGAGCAGGTGCGAACATGGCCTACGAACACGACTGCACAGCCAGGACACTGGCCCACGTTCTTCATCAATGACACAAAGCTAAATTTTAAGCATTTAAAATTTTTCCCCAAACCTGCTTTTTCTCAACCAGTAGTCAATTTCTAGCCCTCTCAAGTACACCACTAAAATTTCTCATCCAGGGCACCATAAACACACAAAAGTTAACCTTGTTCAAAATGTGTAATCTCACAAATAAGAGGAAGCCAAATGTATAATTAGAGGCCACATGTCATCAGCAACTGCTTGTGTAAACTGTCAAATTACATCTTAAAATGGGGTTGTGGGGAGGTGGAAGGTAGAGGGAAAGAGGGGAGTTAATTTAATTCTAAGCTGTTTGAAACCAGGAAAACAGGCCACATGGAGTTAAGCTGGGGAGAGGAGTTGGGTTTGCTCATTTTTCCTAGATTCAAAAGAGAAAATTAATCTGAGCTATAAAAAGACTAAAGTCACTTTGATCTCTACAACCCCAAACGTCCAGGTGCAAAATGTAGTGAAAGGTAGCAGGCATCTTAAACTCATCTACAACTCTGTACTTAGCCGGCTCATCTTTCATAGTAAGAAGAAACTCCTATTAATAATTTAAAGGAGCCATGCCAGAAAAAGTAACCCAAACAAGTCCAGAGTTAGCAGGAAAGGATGGTCAAGGTCAGCTGTGAAGTGGGGTGTGTAGGGGTCACACTACACATTCATGATTCGTATGACATGCATTCTGACACGTGGATGCCAATGCACAGAACAGCAAGGGGAATTTCCAAAGACCCCATCCTGCAACCTCAGGGACGAGTCCAGCTGGGGAGCTCTAAATGCTGACAGCATCACAAACATTCTGAAGACAAACATGGAAAAATGGGTTTTTTAAGAGTAAGTCAAATTCATATTACTGCTCACACACAGACATACTACTTTGAAACATGACAATCATTTTGGATATTTTTGTAGGTTTCCTATTTTTCTATTTTGAAAAATTTTTTTTAGAAGCAAGAGAAAAAGAGAAGTCAATGGAAAATGCTGCTAGTCATGAGTGACAAAAGGAATTAGATACTGCTGTAGTTCCTTGCCAGAAAGGTTTTGTTATTGTTGTTTTTTTTTTTTTCTGGATATATGTTATTTCACTTGAAAAAAATGAAAGTTTGACAAGCGAATCTAGAGCTGAGAGTGAGGAGGTCTCACTGCCGCAATACAGAACAGAAAGCCCCTTTACAAAGATCGGAGAGGACAAATTTAAATGCCTATTACAAATAGCTAAATTAAAGTCTGGCCTTAACACCAAAGCAGAATATTTCAATCACTTAAACAAAAAATTAGCATATGAGTCAAAGACACTCGTGTGACTGGAAGTAGGCACTGTCCAGTATTGCTGTGTTCATTTCCTATGGCCTCTTAGCTTCCCTTGGGCATCATGACAATGTTCTCCAGGTGGTGTGCAGGAGCCCTGAGTACAACTGTGAAATTGCATGCATGGAAAACAATTTCATCGACTAAAGGAAAACCACACCATGGTATGTCCAAAATGCTGTCTGAAGCATATATTATATGAGGTTCTAGTCTATTATATTTTGTGTCTATCTTACCTTAAAGCCATGATTGATGCTTATTTAATTTTCTGCTTAATTGATTCATTCCAAACCTGAACCATGATAGGGCAGGGCAAAAAAAACAAAAACAGATGCTCTCTGCTCTATCAGCAGAACCCTTAGGTTAATAACTACTGTCTAATTTATGTTTAGCTAAGGGGTGGATCATGGAATCCACATACAGCTTTCCCAGGTGAGAACATTATTTTGAGAATGTTATTTTGAGAGGTCCATGTTGTGGGGACTGATTTTCCTCTTATTTCTATTATGCCTGCTTAGGACACAACAGGGAAGTAGCTGATTGGGCAGGTGTTATTCTGCATCCACTTCAATTTTTCAACTGGTATATAATCTTTCAAATTTCAACCAGAGGTACCTACCCAGCTTATCATGCAGAAGAAGCACTCTGAATTATTAAATATGCCTCAGGGTGGGGAATCAGCACATCTTCATTCAATATTAGCTTCATTCTAATTATCCTCTAGAGCTCAGAAAATTAGGGAGTGACTGCAGGGGCCTATTCCTGGGAGTAAATGTGAGAGTCAGTAGGAAACACAAATGTAACTCAGTGGAATACATGACAAATATGAAACAGAACCACCATCAATTTATATTCATCAATCAAGTCTCTAAGATGGTTAGAGCTCTGGAAGTGATGGGACAGCTGGAAACATGGACATGGCCTCCAGCACATGGTCGTCTTTTCCAAGGGCTGACAAGCCAAGCAGATCCACCAGCGTCTCTGTCTTGGGTGAGTTTGGCGTCTGGGCTGTTATGTTTTGTTCTGTTATGCTCAGGCTGCTTTTGTGGGTCCTAGGTCCTCTTAGACCTATTGGTATGGGTCCCCAACCACACCAACATGAGCCCTCCAACCAACAAGACTGAGAGAGTAGCCAAGGGATTCCAGCCCCTCATCTTCTCACTTCCTGAGAGAAGACCTCAAACTCTATTAACACTCCTTGTGGAAGACAATGTTGCTTGGTTGACATTAGAAGAAAACCCCACGATCATTTTCTGGACTAAGGACTTTGTGTCCCAAATAACATCTAGAGATCCTCCTGGTTGCCTTCTAGCTCCACAACTTCAGGACAGTCTCTCTCAGCCATTCATTAGCTAAAATGCAGGCTAATAGGCATTACTCATGTTTCCTTTTTCCTTTTTTTTTTCTGGATATTTTGTAAATATATTTTTTAATTCATCAACCTTACTGAGGTATAATTTATGGACAATAAAATGTACTCATTTAAAGTATAGAGTTCAATAAGTTTTGACAAATATATACATCTGGGTAACCATCACCACAAGAGGCTCCTTGTGCACTTTTGGAGTCAATTTCCAACACCACAGTCCCCAGGCAACCACTGGCCTCATTTCTATCACTAGAGACAAGTGCTGCTAGTTCTAGAACTTCATAGAAATGGAATCATTCCATAGGAATTCTTTTGTTTGTGGCTTCTTTCTCTCAGCACAGTGTTTTGATATTTACCCATGCTTGTGTGTATTGATAGTTTGCTTCTTTTCATTGTTGAGTATTACACTGTATGGATAAACTACAAGTTTGTTTATCTGCTCACCTGTTGATTGACACTTGACTTGTTTCTACTTTTTGGTACTATAAACACAACTGCTAAGAACATTTGTGTTCAGATCTTCTTGTAGACATGTTTTCATTTCTCTTGGTAACTATCTAGAAGTGGAATTGCAGTAAGTAAACATTTTCTTTTTTTAACTTAAAACAATAAAATTAGATCATTGTCTGACAGAGTTCAATTCACCTTAACATTTAAAGGGAAGAGATGACACCATAAGTCATAGGTCAGCCTACAACTAAAAAGGGCATGTGGGCTTTCTACGAGCAAGCAAATTACGACCCCCTTGAGGTCTAAGCTTTCTCTGAGCACAGTGAAGGGGCTCAGGACTCGCTCAAGGAGTGGCTTAAAAGGAAATTAAGTGACAGCTGGTCAGGCTCTGGGTGGGCAGCCAAGGCTGACACCAGTGCAGCCTCTGCATTATGAGAGCCATGTTCTGGGTGGGTCTGGGGCCCCTGAGTCCCAGGCTATTATTCCAGCTTTGCAAGAAATGTTATACTGAAACTCAGCTGTGAGTTGCTAAAAATAAGGCTAGAGTGTAACGAAGCTCCTCGCAAAAATTAATGTGCAAGTAATCATCAGCATTACATATAAGGAGTTAAATAGGAATAATTTCTTCAATGTTCCAGTCATGCTTTCTCATTTGATTATAATGGTTATCCATGACTTCAGCTAGATTAAATCAGCTGTTGTCAACTAAATGCATATCAGATGTAAATAATGCCTCACCCTGTCTTGCTTCTCCGCAACTAACTCCTCAATCCCAGAGGGAATTTCCCAATTCAGCATCTAAGACTGATTAAACATTTGCTGCAGGAGCTTAAAAAAAAATGATTGTGTAATTTTATTTTATATATACAAGCTAGATAAAAAATAAATTACAACCTCCTCTGGGTGCTGAAAGTTTGAAGTCAAATCTTCTATAAGGCAAAGAAAATGGGGGTAATAATTCACTTCAGAATTCATCAACAAATTAAAGTTTCCTGTCTCAAAGTTTCATGATTAAGCTATGAGGTCACTAACCATCTTGCAATTACCCACCATCTAACCAATCATCAACCCAAAGTCTACATTTTCATAGTTCTTCATAGTCTCCCTTTTCAATTTAATATTTAAGAAAGAATAGAAATTAGAAAATATGAATTTACAGAGAGGAAAAAATAAGGGAAATGTTTAAAGTATTTTACAAGGCATTTGGCCCACCTAAAACTACTATGTGTTTTTGGCTCTCACAGCTTATAATGGGCATCTAAGTAGTTTCCTTACGGCGTGAACAAGGTGGGCAAAGGAGTGGATTGACCCACTTCCAGTTTGGCTGGTAACTCAACACATGGTCTGCCATACCAAAACCTCCCGACAGAAGACAAAGTGCAAGGTAAGGAGGATGCCAGCCTGAGAGTCCTGGCAGCTCTGTGGTCAGAGCTAGCTTAGGAGTAACTTGCACTAGAAAGCAGGAACTTTGGAGTCCTTGAGCAAATTACCTACTGTCTTTGGCTTCTCATCTGTGAAATAAGTACCCTTTCCTATCTGAAATCTGGAGGCTGGGCCCAGGCCTCTTGATCCTAGACCACCCACTCAACACCCTGTCCTGGGGCTTCCTCTTTCTAGATGGTGATGGCCCTCCAGCAGTGCACAGACCATCCGTATTGGTGCTACTCAAAGGCCTGCCTAGCCCTTGGTTTTATAGCCTTGGAAAGAAAGGCTCAGGGGACAGTTCTACATTTCCAAATTTTACCTTTGGAAAATAACAAATAATGGGGCTTCCCTGGTGGCGCAGTGGTTAAGAATCTGCCTGCCAATACAGGGGACATGGGTTCGAGCCCTGGTCCGGGAAGATCCCACATGCCACAGAGCAACCAAGCCCGTGCACCATACTACTGAGCCTGTGCGCTAGAGCCCGCAAGCCACAACTAGTGAGCCCACGTGCCACAACTACTGAAGCCCGCGTGCCTAGAGCCCGTGCTCTGCAACGAGAAGTCACAGCAGTGAGAAGCCTGTGCAGTGCAACGAAGAGTAGCCCCCACTTGCCACAACTAGAGAAAGCCTGTGCGCAGCAATGAAGACCCAATGCAGCCTAAAATAAATAAATTTAAAAAATAATAATAACAAATAATGTATTAAAGAAATACCTGGGGACTTCCCTGGTGGTCCAGTGGTTGGGTGTCCACCTTCCAATGCAGGGGACGCAGGTTCCATCCCTGGTCAGGGAACTACGATCCCACATGCCACAGGGCAACTGGGCCCACGTGCTGCAACTACTGAGCCTGTGTGCTCTAGAGCCCAAGCACCACAACTAGAGAGAAGCCTGCACCCTGCAATGAAGAGCCCGCGTGCCTCAACAAAAAGATTCTGCATGCCACAACTAAGATCCTGCATGCTGCAACTAAGACCCAGTGCAGCCAAATAAATAAATAAATAAATAAATACCTGAAAAGAATCTAAATGCAAATCCATCTGATACACATATTTGTCTGCCAATAACACCCATTACCAGGTGGCTTCCAAAACACCATTTCAAAAGTTGGCAAATGGCAACCTGAAGAGCATCAGGTCCTAGTCTCCTCACAGCTGAAGGAGGCAGCATGAGCTCTAACAGCTCCATCAGGAAGACATCGAATGCAAATTTGGACTGAGATGACCAGCCAAATCCAAGTTTCACTACCTCCATTCTTTGGAAAGAGAACTCAGCTACTGCCAAAGAGAGTTCCAGCCACGAGGATGCACCTCAAGACCTTTACCCACAAGGAGAGTGAGGCTACCACGCCCCTCCGCCATCCCCACCCCAGGCCCACTGCAGCAGGGACACGCAGCCTCCAACAGCTGAGTCTCCTGAAGCACTTCCTGACGTCCTGGCTGCCTCTGACTGCCTTGCAGACTAGTGCTCATCCAGCGAACCTCTCTCTTCACTTGGAATGAGACTCAAATTGCGGTCTGACAGCCCTCTCAGCCTTTCCTAGCTCCTTTCCTAACTCCTTTTATGCAGACATTTCCCCTAATAATATCTTTGCACTTTTAGTCCCATCTTGGCATCTGCTTCTCAGAGGTCGAGACAACATGTCATTCATCCACACATTCATTCACTCAAGGAATATTCACTGAGTGCCTACGATGTTCCTGACACTTGTCAGCTGCCCTGGGGAAAGGGGTACAGGACTGCGAGGCCCCACGTTCCCAGCCCTGCCCCTCGGGGTCATGAACTGCTTCCCTCTCTTTGGCTTTTACCATGTGCTGGACATGGAGCTGAGAGCACATCACAGGCCTTAGCTAATTTGCTTTATTCTTGTTTCATGGTAAAGGAAACTGAGACCTAGACAGATTGTTGCCAGGGTCTTCCCTGATAGGGCCAGTTTTTTTACTCTAAAACTCATGTTTTATACCATTAGGCTATGACATATCTCCCCAGTTTGGCTGACAGCTCTGAGCACTTTTTTTCTGGTTCATGAGGGCCAGGGAAACAACTTTCTTCAGAGCATTCACAGTCTTACACATGTTAATAGTGATGCTGTTTAACTCATGTAGAAGGGGAGGTCCCTCATCTGGTGCGAGTTTCCAGCTCATCTTCACTATGACAAAGACAAGAGAGGATGGACAAAGCCCTCGGCTTCTCTGCTCTTCACCACCACAGCCCAGCTCTGGCAAACTGACGGAAGGTGGCCGCATACACCCAAGGCTTCTCCTAGAGGCCGGCCAGGCTCACTAGAGGGTCAGCCTCACCAACGCACATGTCATCCAAGAGCAGCCTTCTGCAGGCTGATGCAAACTCATACCGTGATCTCCAAGGTCAGCTACAGTGTCCTCTACACTTGACCCAAGTGTGCCAAGCTCCAGGGAAGGAATGGGCTGAGACTCAGGCAGATTCTCTAAAGCTGGGTCATCAAATTCCTTGCAGAAGGTAATGAACAATTCATGAGAAGCTGATCAGAGGAAACAGCATTACCACAAATGAAACAATATTCTTGTTTAGAAGATGACTTAGAAACAAAAGCCTACCTAATCCTTTCCCTTAAACATGATAACATTTTCAAATCTCAAGAAGGCAGCTTGGGATGAGAGGAACAGCTCTGAATTAACTCGGCAGGTGACCTTGGGCAAAGCACGTAACGTCTCTTGGCCTGAGTGTCAGGGTCATGGTGAGGGTGAGGCGGGCAGGATGTCCAGCCCTGCTCAGCTTCCTCATCTCAAGACTAGAGGTGCTGGCTTCGATAATGTCTTTTAAAGCTCTCCTCCAGCTTTAAAAGCTCTGTGATTCTATGAATTTCAATTTCCTAAAAGAAAGAGATCTAAGAGGTGACATGAAAGAGTTTCCACTTCAAAAAAATAAGTTAAACTTCTCAAATGTTTCAATAGGCATTTCAACTAATCACTCTGTGTGTGTGTGTGTGTGTGTGTGTGTGTGTGTTTGTGTGTGTGTGTGTGTGTTTGCCACCCAGAGCTAATGCTGAATTGACCTGTTTTCCTGGATAAATGGCTTTCATGGAGAACTATTCCAAGAGCGTCTTCTTATCAAAAGGAGAAAGTTCAAACTAATCTTCAATGAATAAGTAAAACATAGCTGTGCTACACTGTGATGTGGCATCTGTGGAAATACAGTCATAAAATATTTTTAAGAAGTCCATTTTATGTACTGTATAATAATTGTTGCAGGAGGTGAAACTGGCTCCACATTTCAAAGGATCACTGATAGTGCAAAAAGCAGAGACTGCACGAAATGTGCCTTTGTGTGCACTTCAGAAATTATTTGAAAACAAGTATTTGGACTCTCAGTTGACTTTGATTTTCTGAGGTTCTCTTTGAAGAGAACAGAATTGTTATAATTGCTTCTCTTAGAAGGAGCAAGACTTGATCTGCTCTTTGATCCCCAGGACTATTTCACATTTGGAGGCATGATCTGCCACACAATTTTCACAGAAACCATCACACGTGCATATACCCCAGGATAAAAGAAAGACTGGGCTTAGTGTGTGCATCGCGGTATCTAGTTGTTTTAAGCTACCATCCTTTAAAGAAATGGTGCCAACATGATTCCACAGTCAACTACGCTTCAAGATTTCAAAGCCCAAATTCAGTGGAGCAGAAAATGCCTGCCAGCGTAAAAGGCCCCATCAGTCAGGATCTGAAAAACAAAGCAAGCCACTCTCCTAAATGCCCCAAAGAATTGTTATAACATTTAAGAGGTGACACAGCCAGCCTGTCTCTCCCCTAACTGTGATTCTACCTCCTACAACTGCTTTTGAAATATAATGAGGTTTGCTTCAGCCAGCCAGACAGAAGGAAGAGGACTAAAGAACAGAGTCCCAGCAAGAGGAGGAAGAAATTCAACCACAAATGTGCATCTGGGCAAAGACAGGAATGTGTGCCTCTTCCTTCTCTCCTTCTTAATCATGTTTTTCTTTAGCCTCTTGCATCCAATTAATCCAGCTTATTTCTCACATTGTATTTCATCCTTTTCAGCTCACTGAAGCCTTCCCATGAGATGTCTAGACCCTTCAGTCCATCTGCAAAGTGTCAGCTCCCCCTCCTTGGTTCTCTGAATATATTATGCCTGCCTCACTCCTGTGCCTGTGAATGTGATCAGACTGGTCTCCTCTCTGCCTGGCCTCCTCTCTCCATCCTCCTCCAGGGGAAACAAGAAAGCCTTCCCTCAGGTTACCCCTCCTTTTCTTCAATTCCCATTAAATGCTCTTTTTTCCTAAAGAGATTATAAGAAGGTCCGCTCATCATGGCTTTTCCAGATCCTCCTTCATCTGAAGCTGCTTTCAAGAACTCCAATTTCTGTCCATTACTAATCAGCATGTGGTTCTGGCCCAGCAGCATAGGAATCACCAGGGAGTTTGTTAGAAATGCAGCATCCCAGGCCCCACCCCAGACCAGCCAAATCAGAATCTACATTTCAACAAGACCAAGAGGTGATTCAGGTACATTTTGAAGTTTGAGAAGCATTGCTAGAAAACATAAGAATTTGGAGGAGGGCTAGTAGACTGTGGACCTGAGAGGTCAAAGATGGTTCTCCTGAAGAGGTGGTGACATTTGAAAGAGAGAAAGTGGGATGCTACTGATGGGTCAGAAGGAAATGGCTGATGTAACTGCACAAGGGAGGGCGAGAGACCTGGGGTGCTGAACAACCCTGCGCGCTGGGCAGAATCAGCCCAAGGAGGGTCTTCTCTTCAAGAGCCAGGGGCTGCCTGGAGTACTTCCTGCCCCCATCAATATGCAACTTAGGAAACTTGCTTCTGGAAAGCTCAGAACCAAAGATGTTGGTGATACTGAATCTTACACGACCGAAGAATGAACCACCATCTCTGGTCAAGACAGCGGCAGGCACCTCCCGCCTGCCTTTGCTCCTTGCTGATGGACGGGGGTGAAATTGGGAGAAACTAGGCAGACACTGTGGAGGTTATGAGTTGGGACTTCATAAAATCTCTGTGAAATCCTCACTTTCCTCATTTGAACTGGGCCAAGATCTGGACTCCCATGTTCTGTAGGATAATATAGAGCAAATAAAATCTTAAGTGACTTTAGAATCCCCCAAGGGCCCTAATTTATAGAAGGGACAGGACCTTATACAGTGCTGTTGCTTCACACTACTAGTAATCATATTGGAAATGAAAAAGAACACAGAAATGATTATTTTTAAGGCCAATGAAGAAAAGCAAAGAAGTTAAGTGAGTTATCAGACATTAAAATGTAAGATCGTACTTGAAACTACATTTTTATTTGCCATATACTAACTTTAAGAATAAAGTTATTTAGGCTTTATAAAACAAAATATTATCATGTCTGTACTTCTCAATTTCCAATCTCTGGGGGTAAAATCCCTTAGAAGCAGAGGACCCTGAGCATTCCAGAAAAAAAGTCCTGGTTTTTATCAGCTGATTAAACAAGTATTTTACATATATTAACAAACGCAGAATTCTTATCATCATGCCAGACTCTTGTTGAGGATGTGTGGGAATCTGCAGTCTCAGTCCTGAGGGAAGATGACCCGCCTCCACAAGTCATCACTTCAGGGCCTCGAAAGTATCTGGGGAGCTGAAGGAGGGTGCTCAGTGTTTGCAGGGGGCTTGGTGGTGTCAAGACCCTTCCCTGAGTAGGGGTCTGACACTGCTGCCCCTCAGCAGGCAACTTCTCCACCCTAAGGTTCTGTGAGCAGGAACCATCCCACCCCCATGCCTCTGAGGCCAGCTTCCCTGGGAGTGAGAGATGGTGGAGAACAGGGGTTGGGATGGAGCAGCATCAGCTGGGTACACACTGTCTGCTAAAGGGCCCGATGGACAGAGACTCCTAAGGTCAATGTAGGCTGGGCCCCCATCTGCTCCAGCTTTGGGTTTTCAGAACTCTAAAGCACTCCCAACCACTAAGTAATTGAGAAAGGTGGATCACCAATCAGAGGGAGGCAGAAAACAACATTCCCATGCTCTGCCTTGTCTGAGAGTGAGCTCTGCCCAGGGCTCCGGCACACCCCAGGGTGCGGAGCCCTCTGATTACTGAGCTACAGTAGAATGAGCATCCCCAGACCTCAGGGATCATCCCCACAGCCTCAGGGGCTTGGTTCTTCCTGCTAAAGGAAAGAATCTCCCTCAGATGCAGGGATCACCAATGAACAAATAACCAGAATTTGAGACAATAAAGTTTTCCATAAAAAGGACTCCTTCCCCAATTGCTTTTACCAAAGAGCTAAGAGGTTGGTGTTGATGTCTATTATCCAAATACAACCCTGAAGAAAGACTACCTTAAGTATCAAAATCTACACCAAGGCCAATGAAGATATTTTTAACCATTAGGGAATGGTATGCAGAGGCTTGGGATGCAGAGGACATGAATTTGGGGTGCATTTCATGTGAGTCTGCAACCCTATTATTGGATATGTATGATAATTCTCCAAAGTTTGAAAGGGGTTATTAACACAATGCACGATGATATGTATGGGAGACAGAAAATAAAGAGGGAAAGAACGAAAAATAAGACAGAAAAAGAACAGTGGACTAAAGAAGCAAAGCAACAATAGCACGGCTGAAATTCAGAATTAGATAGACATACATTTGTTCTGCAAAGTCATACTTTTAACTCCTCAGTTGTTCATTCAGTGCAGATTAAGTCATCCTTACACAGCAGGCACTTGGTACAGCTGCTTTGAATTAGTGCCATCACTAATTGTTGGCCTACGTTCTAAAACAAATCCCAGTCCAGCCTGGAATTGGGCAGAGTTGGTCTGGATGCTTTTTTCCCCCACCTTGTCCCTTTTCCTACCCAACTGGCCCCATGAATCTGAAGAATCTGAGGCAAGAAAAGGTCTTTTGTAAAATTGAAAACAGAAGCGCACTCACGTGGAGCACATCCACAGTCAGCTGCTGGAAGTTCCGAGATCTCAGTTCTTGCATTCGTTTGTTGTTTTCTTCATATTTTTCTTCCACAAGCTTTCTGTATAAAGTGAACATAGAAAAAGAGCTGCAATTTGCTAAAACCACATCTACCTTACACAAGTGTGATCCCTGTTTCAAAAGGCAGACTGGGGTGTCGGGCAGCCAGGCCCGCGGTCTCTCCTTCATCACGTGAGTGCAGTGCAGCCCCACTCGATTTTCCTTTAACGCACGCAGGATGCTGGCTCTTTGTTCACCCTCAAGAACCCAGAACTCAGGGGAAGAGGGTGGTGCCATCCCTGTGTGCTCTCGGCCTGTGCTGACAACAGACAGGAGTGTGTCTCCGATGGCCGGTAGAGAGCCCAACACATATGAATAACTGTATAACAAACCCATAGACGTGGAAAACAGACCTGCATTTCAAAGAATTTATGGAAAAGAATATGAGAGCCACTGTGAAGGGGAATTTTTCTCAGACATTTTCTGTTTCCTCTACAATAGGAGAGTCGAATTTAATAGACCTGCTATTAAACTGGAGGAAAGATTTGAGTTCTTGTGATTACTTGTATGCTAATTTATACTTAGATTTCTTGAAAAATCACTGAATATCCCTGTAGTCAAATTTTCTTGTCTATAAAATGGGTACATTATAACGCTCATGACAATGGAGTCGTTTTCTACCTAAAACACATGACCTTTCTCAAATCCTAGAAACAATAATCAAAACCACTCCAATGCAATTTATTCATAAAATCAAGAACAAACTTATTTAAAAATCATTGCCTTTAATAACAAAAATATTAAATGCCGTGAGGAAGATCTATGACTTTTTTGCATATTAAAAAATAGTTTTAATTTGAAAAATAATTTGTAATGTGCAAGTTATTAAATTGCCTTTTTAATCTGTTCCTGTCAGAGATTTAATTTTCCTTTCACCCTCAACCAATGACATGAACCATGGTACCCCGGAAATATCGCCATTCCTGAGGTGTTAGAAGTAGATCTGGGACTGTGAGTTGATGCAACAGTCTAAACAACTTTCCTGACTATATTTCTTCAGCAAAATCCACACTTAGTGGTGTACTAGTTTGCACATATCTTCCAACTGAATACTGAATGATATCACATTGGTACCTTGAAAGTGACCATTTACACCACAGAATCAGCAAACAAATTAGTAGCTACCCCTCCGGCCCCCACAAGCCCAGAGGGGGCTGTAAAACATTCATCAGCACACGACTGCCCAGGAAGCACTTTGACAGAAATATTTTCCCACATTTATTAAAGGAAACATGTGTTAAGGGAAAATCATCTCTCGGGTTCTTACTTGGTTCATCATGATATTCACTGTAAGTACAAGGACACCTAGAATCATTTTCCAGGTACATTAACAAGGTCAAAAATGGACAGATTTGAGTTTCAGGTCTTTTTTTGTCTCTCTAGTTCTTTGTTGGGGCTTCTAAGCCACCAAAAAATTGGCAGAGGAAGAAAGAAGAAGAAAAATTAGGAAATTGGGTCACATACCAGCTGAAAAATCAGTCTTTGAGAAATTGGGAGTTTGGGACTCTTTGGAACCCCCTTTTCATGTGTAAACTCTAAACACTTGTGATCTCTCACACCAGCAGCATGCCCTGAGCAGACTGTGAAGGGCTTTACCTGACAGAACAGAGTTGTTTCCAGGCTCCTTCCTAAAGCCAGCAATTTCCTGCAGGTACAGAGCAGCCAGGGCTCTGGGCAGAGGGGTTTAGCAAACACCTGGGGAGTGTGGACAGAATAGTGAGGCCACCATATCACCCCCTCACGGTGCTGTGTACAGAAGGTGTCAGCAACAAAGAGGCTTCGTCTGGAGGCTGACCTTATATTTTCATTCCTAATAACCTCCCTGATATTCAATCCTTCTTTTCACACAAGACTGAAAGCCTGCTATTAATAGTGCCTGGCATCCAATAACCATCTATGGCTCAATAACCATCTTTTGAGGGAATGAGTGAATGAATAAACTGATAAATATATAATGAGAATGTGCATTTTCTTGTGGTGTTTGCTTTTCTTCAGCAAATTCCTCTAGAGCCCTGGGAAGCAGCCCAGGGCCCAGGGCACTAAGGGAAGGTCACTTACTTTAGCTTCCTGGCCTCCTCATCAGCTGCCTGGACCTTCCTCAGCCGCATCTTCTCTCTTGGTGTCATCTTCTGTACCTCAGACAGCGCCCGCAGGGTCTGCAGGTGGATTTTTTTCTGCCTATAGATAATAAAGATTCCCACGTGCAACCCATCCCAAACATGCTCAGAAAAATTAAACAAGTATTTTACAGAAGTATCATTACACCACTGAGAAGGGAAAAGCATCTCAAGACATGCCAAGCAAAAACTAATAAACTCTGGGTAGGTAATTAGCCAAGAAGGACTGTGGCAATATTATTGGCAATATTTTTTAAATTAGATTTTTGTTTAAAAGCAAATTATGTACTTTGCAAATTTCTGCTCATTTCGTTGCCTATGACTGGTTTTCATAGTGTAAGACAAATTAGGATCTTGGCCATTAGGGAGTAAATAGACTGGCAGACTAATTCAACCATGTGGATAAGACATAATTTTGGAATTAGACAGGCAGGGTTTGAATCCCATCTCTACCACTCATTAGCTCTGTAGCCTTGGGCAAGTTACTGAATTTCTCTGAACCCCAGTTTTCTCATCCATAAAGAATGGGCTATCCTGAGTATTATATGAGATAACGTATGTACAGTGCCTGACATATAAAAGTATCCCAAAACTGTAGTATTATAGTAGCTAAAAGTTACTGAATATGCCTTATCTTCTAGGCTTCATACAGTAGGTATTTTTATGGCAACATGGCATAGTGATTAATTGCACAGTTAAGAACATTCTCTGGGTTCAAATCCTAGCTCCCAGGCTACATGCTGTATGCCTTTGGGCAAGTTACTTAACCTCTCTATGATCATTTAAATAATAATAATAATAGTACCTACTTTGTAGGGTTGTTGTGAGTTTAAATGAGTTAATTCATGCAAAGAGCTTATAACAGAGCAAAGCATATGGTCATTACCCCTGAAAATGTTAGCCAATATTATTCGAGAGCCTCTTTCTTCAGTTAAAGAAATGTGCTTACATTAACCATGTATTGAAAGGTCTGCAACCACATTCTCAATGGCATTTGCTTCTGTGCCTGGCTTGGTTAGGGCCCAATAGCGGAATGCCTTTTGCACTCAACTCCCTCCTTAAGAAACACTATGAGGAAACTGTAATGACCGCTGTAGGCAGTTCTCATCCCTCTGGAATACAGTTCAGACCAGAGCCTCCAGGGGCCATGCAGTTTTCAGCAATACACATGCTTTATTTTGTAAAACCAGATAGAGCCCCTCAAAACAGTCATAGATCTTGAAAATAACAGTGACGATTTGAAATCGATACCTCATAATGTGAAAGATCACCTGAAGAACTAGATTCGAGCACACTATAATTGTAAGCACAGTCAGGCAAACTTTTCAAAACTGCAGTACAAAATGATAGTTAAGGTTAGTCCAGTATTTTAAAAATAAGATACATACTACTCCCACATATCTTGTTAATAAAATAAAATGAGAAGTTCCAGGCATTCTTGAAAGAAATAGGTAGTAACCCAAGAAAACTAGGTTATAGGGGCATGCTTAAATATTTATCTCCTGAGTTGCAGGGTATTTAAACTGGAGATCATGCATTAAACAAAGACTGAATACCTTTGATGGACCAGTTCCCTCAGTTTGAATGTGGAGATGGAAAACAAACACGGCACAGTTGAGAAACCACTGGACTGGGGGTTAGAGAAGCATATTTGTGTAATTTGGCCTTGAAGATCAAGCTGATGAGGGCTACCATTCTTACTTCACTGCCCTGCACAGCTCTGGGAGGGACTGTCATTCTCATTGGGTCCTCACAAAATTAAATAGCGTTTCTTCAGCAAAATTATAGATTTGGTCTTATCAGTGGTGCCCCCTGGAATTGTGCAGTACACAGCCTGCACACCTGCACATGGCTGTTCTGACATAACTTAGTATTCTGGGCCCTTGTAAGTTATGGCATAGAAATTTTGAATGAGGTAGGAGAGAGAAATGAGATCAGGAAAAAATTATGGCTCTTTGTGAAACACACATTCTCTAGTTCTTATGTGTATCTCAAGAAAGTAAATTTTGGCTTATTTTCAATTGTCCCAGGACTCCACAGTGTCAGCTTTTCAATAGATACTCTGCCAGTTCCTCTTAAACAACTAACATGTGAAAGCCATTTATGCTTAATCTGAATGTTCATTAGCATAAATATCACTAAACGTTTGAGAGATGAATTTCTCTATATACTTACAATGCAACTGCAGAGCTACCCTGCAGATATGTAAGCTGTGCAGAGGTTTAAACTTTTATGATTTCAATTTGCTACCACCTGGGGCAAAGGGCTTTGGAACATCAAGTTACTGAAGCTCCTTAATTTCTTGGCAAGACTTAGGTGAATTCTAGGATACTCCATGCTGTTAGCTTAGCACTAATAGATTGTTTAAGAGAAATGCATTTAACATTTACACACAGTGGGCTTTTTAAAAACAAAGCAATTACCTACACAGCATTAATTATATAAGTTGCCTCCTTCTGACGATTCAAATTCTTGTCTTCCAGGGTCATTTCCAAATATCGGCACATCAGGTGCTGAAAAAAAGAACAGCCGTAACATACCTTAAAGACTCTTCAGGGATGAAGAGGCATAAAATGACCAGTAGCCTTTTCTGATGTGTAGTACTACTGACCCATGTCTGAGGCTTGAAATCGAACCCACTGGTAACTATTTTTCCTTCTGTAACAGGTTTAAAACATTACACAGCAGCTCCTGTGGGGTCAGGCTCCTGTCCACCTTTCCAACTTCATCTTGCTCTGCCTGCTCTCTTGCTCCCGGTCACCCAGCCACAGGCAGGCCTTCCCTCAGCTCCAAGAACACACAGTTCTCTCCCACCTCAGGGCCTGTAGTGGACGATGTCTCCACTCCCAGTGAAACCGAACAGGACCCTGTGAGGCTCCTGGGCACAAAAGCCTTTCTGTGTCCCCTATTTGTAGAGACTAGGCTTCAACATCCATGACTTTCCCTGAGTTCCAAAGGGCAGGTTCAAACAGTTGCTAATCAATGAAGGGAGGGAATGCAGAGAGAAGGGAGGAGCAGTTAAGAAACAATAGTGCAGCCTTGGGACAGGGTCCTGGTTCTGCCTCAAGGGATTCACGTAACAATACCTTTGAGTTCTTCTGCAGAACTAAAACCCCCAACAAATGGAAGATGTTAACTATTTGACGAAGCATTCTTCATTCCAGAGAGAAGGTCAGAGTTTGATAACCTGGAGAACCACAGAAGCTCATCAGGAGACCACCTGAGGCCAGATTAAAGGAGTGCAGGTCCTGCACACACCACACCCTGATCCTTAACAGCAACCCTGCCCTTGCACCACTGCTATAAAACTCCTCACCAAATCCCCCTGAGCTGGAACACACAGGTTTGAGGGCATGGGTCTTCTGTGTCCCCCTTTGCCTGACAAAGCAATAAGCTATTCTTTTCTACTTCACCCAAAACTTTGTCTCCAAGATTTGATTCAGCACTGGTGCACAGAGGCTGAGTTTTGGCATCACCAGGGCCAGGACTAGGGTGAGACAAGCAAGGCACTCACCTCAGGTACAAATTTAAGGGGCACAAAAAACTCAGTAACCAAGATAAATAATATTTCAATGCAGTATTATAAAAAAATCAATATTAATGACAAAAAGCCTTGGAGAATACGATAGCAAAAGTTTAAAAAGCGACAAGACCTGTCCTGAACGTGCACCATTCTACCTCACTTTCTTAACGAGCTGAACTTAGGTCCGCTCGCCAGCAAAGCCAATTTAATGATACCAGGTCGTGGTGAAGGAAAGTACAGCGTTTATTACAGGGCACCAAGCAAGGAGAATGGGTAGCTAATGTTAAACAGACCCGAACTCCCTGATAGCTTTCAGGGAAGGGTTTTTAAAGACAACATTTGGGGTGAGGGTTGCAGCTCATGGACTTTCTTCAGATTGGTTGGTGCTGAGGTAACAGGGTGGTGTTTTGGGAATCTTAATCATCAATCTCTGGTTCCAACCAGTCTGGGGTCTACATGCTGGTTGTCATCATATAGTCACCACCTGGGTAGGGGTGACTAGTTTCTGCAGAACAACTCAAATATATGCATTAGATTATTATGTATATCCCTTGGGGAGGAACTAGGATTCTGTTTTATCACTGAACTGTTGTTTAGGCTACCATTACTTTTCTTGCTTGACTGCTTTTCTTTTGTTTCTGCATTCCCTCATTCTCTAATTAGTAACTACTTGAGTCTGTTTCTTGGAACTCAGGAAAGGCTTAGGAGACTAAAGCCTTTTTCTACAAACAATGGACACTGTTTCAAGAAACAGTGGACATGGAGGGACTTTCATACCTGAGACAGCCCTGCAGGGTCCTGCTTGGTTTTAGCTCCACTTTCATCCTAGCCCCACTGGATCCTGTCCTTGAACGTTTGACATTTTGTTACTATGGACTTTTTTTAGCATTACTTTGGGTTTTTTTAAAAAACACTGCATTACAACATTATTTATCTAGATTACTGAGTTTTTGGTGTCCTCTTTAATTTTGCACCAGGGCAAAGGCCTCATTTTTCTCACCCTAGTCCCAGGGGATCTATTGGATGCCTTTTGTTTGTTTGTTTGCTCAGTCACCCTTCATTGTGGTTTTGATCCCAACAACCAGCCTCTTTTCAGAAGTCTGCCCTCAGGCAAGTGGAGAGCTATACTCAGGGAGAGCTGAAAGCACCAGGGAGCTCCCACCACTTCCCCCTCTTGTCCTGCTCATCCCACATCTTTAGTGCTTCCCCCTCCAGGGGACATCACCTAAGTCAGAGTTTTGTACCACCCACTCCCCGTGATCCCAACACTCTCCCTCAGGCTCTTTGTAAGGTGCGCTGCTTCTCACCATCTCACTGATGTCACAATGTCACCTGCTCCTTCTCTGACCACCAAAGCCCTTCCTTTCCCTTATTTCACAGCATGCTATTTTCTTTCTTCCTAGTTCTTCTGATAGTTTACGATTATTTTATTTACTTGCTTACATTTTCTTGGTTACTGGTTCCTCTTACTAGCAGTGAAGCTTCAAAACGACAGGAGTCATATCTGTTCCTATCATTTTGGCACCCCCCAGTGTCAGTACAGTGCCAGAGCTCAACTAATGACTGCACATCAAGTCAGCATCCCTGTTTCCTGTGCCTGAGAGCTGGACACTGATGAAAAGGTGTGCCCATTTGTGAAGGTGAATGACTGCTCTGTGGGTCCACTTAAAACTATTCATAAAAATTAAAGGAAATCTGCCTGAGGGATTTGTATTGTAAAAGCCTATGAAGTCTAAAAACAAGGAAACAAACAGACAAAAAATCCTGAGAGGACACCATTTGCTTTTTGCTTACCATTGAAGGCAGATTCTCTGCATCAAAATTTTTAATCTACAGGAAAACAAAATAAACTCAGCTAATCAATAAAAAGTATTAGTAGGATACAAAATAAGGAGTGGAATAATAAAGGCCCCATGAAACCCCCAGATTTTGTAACATTAGTAGTACATTCTTGAACTAGCAGGGATACACTTACAAAGTGTAGAGGTAAGATTTGTAAGCCAAGAGCTCTAAGGGTGGTTGCTGCAGTTAGGCAAAAAATCACAATCCAAACTTCTCACATCTGGGGCACCAGGGAACTGGAGTTCACACACCTTCCTTGGCAAAGAGATTGTCTACTAATAATTTCCTCCAGCTTTAAAAAAAAATCTTGTTTCTCCTTTCTGACTGATTCTTACTGCATCTTATTCCCACAGCACAACTACAAGTCCTAGAAGGTATATAAATGCTAATATGTGCTTCCAGGTATTCCTTTCATTTTAAATACCTGTAGTTGTTCATCAATGTAAGGAATTTTTAAAATTTCTATAGCAGATGGTCTCAATGAAGGACTCTTGTTCAACATGCTGTAATGTTTAAAAAGGAAATTATTGTTCAAATGAACTAAAGTATAAGTACAACTTAAAATTGCTTCTGCAGCAATACATTTCTTTCCGTAGCTTTCCATGATGGCATTCAGCTGTCTTGGGTATCTCTCAGGGAGAGAAGGAATGTCGCCTTCAACAATTTTTATAACGATGGATAAGAAATTGGAGCCAGTGAATGCCTGATTCATGCAGCACATCTCATACAAAATGCATGCCAGAGACCTGAAGACACAAAAAATTTGAATGAGGAATAAATGTCCTCTTTTAAATTTGATCATCATACAAAACCTCAGATGTGTTAGGGCATTGGTTGTGAGGCACTAACATACACTTTGTTTTCTATTTAAATACATGTTTACTGAAAAAAAAAGGAAAAAGTGAAAAAAGAAAGCACAAAATATAAGTCTGAATGAACACTTTTTGTCAGAAGAGAGCAAACAATCCAACAGGAATATGCCTACACATAGTAGGGACTCAATAAATATTTGATCAAGGTAGTAAGAAATTTTTGAATCAACCTCTTTGAAGGAAAAGTAAAATGCAGGTAAATATTGTCTTCCTAAGGCAGTTCAATTAATGTTATATATGCAAAATAAAATTTAACTTTATTAGCCTAGCCTTCCCTCTACTGTGTATCCAAGCATTCTGAAAAGGAAGCTGGCATCTTTATTAGTTTTCTAAATAGAATCCATTTGCAAGTAGGGTGGGAGAGTGGCTGCCTGCAGCACTCATTAACGTGTATAATTCTCCCTTCAGGAGTATGAAGCAGAATATTAAAGTTCTAGATCAGTCCAACACTAATTTGTGTTAACTATGCAAATCAGTCATCTCTAAACTAGCAGGAAAATCTTTTAAATAATCTACATCATTAAGAAAACCAAGGGGAAATTTCTGCCTGAACTTAGTGTTAAGAAAGAACTTTTCTCCTGAAAAATGGGTTATTTTTATCTTCTGGCTATCCTGAATTATGTAACTAGCCAGGTCTCCCTTTTCTTATTAGTTGCTTGAAAGGTCAGAAATAAATTTGCCGTTGACCTTGTGTAAGCTGTGTTTTATGTAACTTCAAACACTGTCCTGCTTTATCATGAAAGGCAAGGTATATATCAATAATACATACATGAATACCATCATTTTAACCATTTTGTGGGTGTTCAAGAAAATTCTGGATATATACACTGAAAATGTTTCTGTTCCAGTAAATAATAATAACCCTAAAAATTTCAAACTGATTGGTACTTTACATATTACAAAGCACTTTCATATATATCTCAACAGAGCATCATAACTTTCCAGTGTAATGGAGCCAATATTATATTTTTCCCATTTTATACATGACAAAACTGGCTCAGAAAAGTTAAGTGACTTGGCCAAGGTCACACAAGTGACCTTGATTGACTCTTGAGTTATGTATTTTTCTTTCCAAATCCGAGACTATTTCCATTATAGAATGCTAGAAAGAGACAGACATTAGGAGAAATCTCACGATATTGACTAGAACACCAAGATCAATGTCAACCTTACAAATTATGAAAATTATTTGAAGCTCAATAAATTTTCATCCATCTGTAAGACTATTAAATGGTATTTGGTATAGTAGCACATATTTAGATTTCTATACCCAGAAAAACAATTTCCTTCAAATAAAGGTGAAATAAAGACATTTTTAGACAAAGAAAAACAGAGAATTCATACCAGCAGGAAAGCACTAAAATCCTAAAAGGGAATTCTTCCAAAAGAAGAAAGATGATCCCAGACAGAAACAAGGAATGAAAGAAGGAATGAAGAGCACTGGAAAAAGTAATTTTGTGAATATGTTTAAATCAACATTAACTCTATAAAACTTAACTATCTTATGGGATTTAAAATTTTGTGGAATAACATTTCATGACAAAAACAATGCAAAAGATAGAAGAGGGTAAATGGAGTTAAAGTATCATAAGGTCCTAATATTACTGGGAAAGTGGTAAAAGCAGTAATTTTTACTAGACTGTAATAAGTCAAGAATGCATGCTATGGGACCGGAGAGAAGATAGCGGAAGAGTAAGACGCAGAGATCACCTTCCTTCCCACAGATACAGTAGAAATACATCTACACGTGGAACTGCTCCTACAGAACACCCACTGAACGCTGGCAGAAAACGTCAGACCTCCCAAAAGGCAAGAAACTCCCCCCGTACTTGGGTAGGGCAAAAGAAAAAAGAAATAACAAAGACAAAAGAATAGGGACGGCACCTGCACCAGTGGGAGGGAGCTGTGAAGGAGGAAAGATTTCCACGCACTAGGAAGCCCCTTCGCGGGCAGAGACTGCGGGTGGCAGAGGCAGGAAGCTTCGGAGCCACGGAGGAGAGCGCAGCCACAGGGGTGCGGAGGGCAAAGCGGAGAGATTCCCGCATGGAGGATCAGTGCCGACCAGCACTCACCAGCCCAAGAGGCTTGTCTGCTCACCAGCCGGGGCGGGCGGGGCTGGGAGCTGAGGCTCGGGCTTCGGTCGGATCGCAGGGAGAGGACTGGGGTTGGCGGCGTGAACACAGCCTGAAGGGGTTGGTGCACCACAGCTAGCCGGGAGGGAGTCCAGGGAAAAAGTTTGCAGCTGCCGAAGAGGCAAGAGACTTTTTCTTCCCTCTTTGTTTCCTGGTGCGCGAGGAGAGGGGATTCAGAGCGCCGCCTAAACGAACTTCAGAGACTGGCGCGAGCCGTGGCTATCAGCGCGGATCCCACAGCAACAGGGGCGCAGAGGGAAAAACGGAGAGATTCCCGCACAGAGGCTCGGCGCTGAGCAGCACTCAGCAGCCTGAGAGGCTTGTCTCCTCCCCCGCTGGGGCGGGCGGGGCTGGGAGCTGAGGCTCGGCTTCGGTCGGATAGCAGGGAGAGGACTGGGGGTGGCAGCCTGAATACAGCCTGAAGGGGTTAGCGCACCACAGCTGGCTGGGAGGGAGTCCGGGGGAAAAAGTCTGCAGCTGCCAAAGAGGCAAGAGACTTTTTCTTGCCTCTTTGTTTCGCAGCGCGCAAGGAGAGGGGATTCAGAGCACCTCCTAAACGAACTCCAGAGAAGGGCGTGAGCCGCGGCAATCAGTGCAGACCCCACAGCAATAGGGGCGCAGAGGAAAAAACAGAGAGACTCCCGCACAGAGGCTCGGCGCCGAGCAGCGCTCACCAGCCCGAGAGGCTTGTCTGCTCACCCGCCGGGGCGGGCGGGGCTGGGAGCTGAGGCTCGGCTTCGGTTGGATCCCAGGGAGAGGACTGGGGCTGGCGGCGTGAACACAGCCTGAAGGGGTTGGCGCACCACAGCTGGCTGGGAGGGAGACCGGGAAAAGGTCTGCAGCTGCCGAAGAGGCAAGAGACTTCTTCTTGCCTCTTTGTTTCGCTGCGCGCAAGGAGAGGGGATTCAGAGCGCCGCCTAAACGAACTCCAGAGAAGGGCGTGAGCCGCGGCGATCAGCGCGGACCCCAGAGACGGGCATGAGACGCTGGGGCTGCTGCTGCCGCCTCCAAAAAGCCTGTGTGTGAGCACAGGTCACTCTCCACACTGCCCCTCCCGGTAGCCTGTGCAGCCTGCCACTGCCAGGGTCCCGTGATCTGGGGACAACTTCCCCGGGAGAACGCACTGCGCACCGCAGGGGGGTGCAACGTCACGCCGGCCTCTGCCGCCGCAGGCTCGCCCCGCCTCCTCCGTACCCCTCCCTCCCCGCGGCCTGGGTGAGCCAGAGCCCCCGAAGCAGCTGCTCCTTTAACCCCGTCCTGTCTGGGCGGGGAATAGACGCCATCAGGCGACCTACACGCAGAGGCGGGTCCAAATCCAAAGCTGAACCCCAGGAGCTGTGCGAACAGGGAAGAGAAGGGGAAATCTCTCCCAGCAGCCTCAGAAGCAGCGGATTAAAACTCCACAAACAACTTGATGTGCCTGCATCTGTTGAATACCTGAATAGACAACGAATCATCCCAAATTCAGAAGGTGGACTTTGGGAGCAGGATATATTAATCATTCCCCTTTTCCTTTTTTTTTGAGTGTATATGTCTATGCTTCTGGGTGAGATTTTGTCTGTATAGCTTTGCTTTACAATAACTTTATTTTACTTCACTATATTATAGCCTCTTTCTTTCTTTCTTTCTATTTTTTCTCCCTTTTACTCTGAGCCGTGTGGACGAAAGGCTCTTGGTGCTCCAGCCAGGCATCAGGGCCGTGCCTCTGAGGTGGGAGAGCCAACTTCAGGACACTGGTCCACAAGAGACCTCCCAGCTCCACGTAATATCAAACGGCAAAAATCTCTCAGAGATCTCCATCTCAACATCAAGACCCAGTTTCACTCAACGACCAGCAAGCTACAGTGCTGGACACCCTATGCCAAACAACTAGCAAGACAGGAACACAGCCCCATCCATTAGCAGAGAGGCTGCCTAAAATCATAATAAGGCCACAGACACCCTAAAATACACCACCAGACGTGGACGTGCCCACCAGAAAGACAAGATCCAGCCTCATCCACCAGAGCTCAGGCACTAGTTCGCTCCACCAGGAAGCCTACACAACCCACTGAACCAACCTTAGCCACTGGGGACAGATACCAAAAACAACGGGAACTACAAACCTGCAGCCTGTGAAAAGGAGACCCCAAACACAGTAAGATAAGCAAAATGAGACGACAGAAAAACACACAGCAGATGAAGGAGCAGGGTCAAAACACACCAGACTTAACAAATGAAGAGGAAATAGGTAGTCTACCTGAAAAAGAATTCAGAATAATGATAGTAAGGATGATCCAAAATCTTGGAACTAGAATAGACAAAATGCAAGAAACATTTAACAAGGACGTAGAAGAACTAAAGAGGAACCAAGCAATGATGAAAAACACAATAAATGAAATTAAAAATACTCTAGATGGGATCAATAGCAGAATAACTGAGGCAGAAGAAAGGATAAGTGACCTGGAAGATAAAATGGTGGAAATAACTACTACAGAGCAGGATAAAGAAAAAAGAATGAAAAGAACTGAGGGAAATCTCAGAGACCTCTGGGACAACATTAAATGCACCAACATTCGAATTATAGGGGTCCCAGAAGAAGAAGAGAAAAAGAAAGGGACTGAGAAAATATTTGAAGAGATTATAGTTGAAAACTTCCCTAATATGGGAAAGGAAATAGTTAATCAAGTCCTGGAAGCACAGAGAGTCCCATACAGGATAAACCCAAGGAGAAACACGCCAAGACACATATTAATCAAACTATCAAAAATTAAATATAAAGAAAACATATTAAAAGCAGCAAGGGAAAAACAACAAATAACACACAAGGGAATCCCCATAAGGTTAACAGCTGATCTTTCAGCAGAAACTCTGCAAGCCAGAAGGGAGTGGCAGGATATACTTAAAGTGATGAAGGAGAAAAACCTACAACCAAGATTACACTACCCAGCAAGGATCTCATTCAGATGTGATGGAGAAATTAAAACCTTTACAGACAAGCAAAAGCTGAGAGAGTCCAGCACCACCAAACCAGCTTTACAACAAATGCTAAAGGAATTTCTCTAGGCAAGAAACACAAGAGAAGGAAAACACCTACAATAACAAACCCAAAACATTTAAGAAAATGGGAATAGGAACATACATATCGATAATTACCTTGAATGTAAATGGATTAAATGCACCCACCAAAAGACATAGGCTGGCTGAATGGATACAAAAACAAGACCCATATATATGCTGTCTACCAGAGACCCACTTCAGACCTAGAGACACATACAGGCTGAAAGTGAGGGGATGGAAAAAGATATTCCATGCAAATGGAAATCAAAAGAAAGCTGGAGTAGCAATTCTCATATCAGACAAAGTAGACTTTAAAATAAAGACTATTACAAGAGACAAAGAAGTACACTACATAATGATCAAGGGATCGATCCAAGAGGAAGGTATAACAATTGTAAATATTTATGCACCCAACATAGGAGCACCTCAATACATAAGGCAAATACTAACAGCCATAAAAGGGGAAATCGACAGCAACACAATCATAGTAGGGGACTTTAACACCCCACTTTCACCAATGGACAGATCATCCAAAATGAAAATAAATAAGGAAACACAAGCTTTAAATGATACATTAAACAAGATGGACTTAATTGATACGTATAGGACATTCCACCCAAAAACAACAGAATACACATTTTTCTCAAGTGCTCATGGAACATTCTCCAGGATAGATCATATCTTGGGTCACAAATCAAGCCTTGGTAAATTTAAGAAAATTGAAATCGTATCAAGTATCTTTTCCGACCACAACGCTATGAGACTAGATATCAATTACAGGAAAAGATCCGTAAAAAATACAAACACATGGAGGCTACACAATACATTACTTAATAACGAAGTGATTACTGAAGAAATCAAAGGGGAAATCAAGAAATACCTAGAAATAAATGACAATGGAGATACGACGACCCAAAACCTATGGGACGCAGCAAAAGCAGTGCTAAGAGGGAAGTTTATAGCAATACAAGCCTACTTCAAGAAACAGGAAACATCTCGAATAAACAACCTAACCTTGCACCTAAAGCAATTAGAGAAAGAAGAACAAAAAAACCCCAAAGCCAGCAGAAGGAAAGAAATTATAAAGATCAGGTCAGAAATAAATGAAAAAGAAATGAAGGAAACAATAGCAAAAATCAATGAAACTAAAAGCTGGTTCTTTGAGAAGATAAACCAAATTGATAAACCATTAGCCAGACTCATCAAGAGAAAAAGGGAGAAGACTCAGATCAATAGAATTAGAAATGAAAAAGGAGAAGTAACCACTGACACTGCAGAAATACAAAAGATCATGAGAGATTACTACAAGCAACTCTATGCCAATAAAATGGACAACCTGGAAGAAATGGACAGATTCTTAGAAATGCACAAACTGCCGAGACTGAACCAGGAAGAAATAGAAAATATGAACAGACCAATCACAAGCACTGAAATTGAAACTGTGATTAAAAATCTTCCAACAAAAAAAAGCCCAGGACCAGATGGCTTCACAGGTGAATTCTATCAAACATTTAGAGAAGAGCTAACACCTATCCTTCTCAAACTCTTCCAAAATATTGCAGAGGGAGGAACACTCCCAAACTCATTCTATGAGGCCACCATCACCCTGATATCAAAACCAGACAAAGATGTCACAAAGAAAGAAAACTACAGGCCAATATCACTGATGAACATATATGCAAAAATCCTCAACAAAATACTAGCAAACAGAATCCAACAGCACATTAAAATGATCATACACCATGATCAAGTGGGATTTATCCCAGGAATGCAAGGATTCTTCAATATACGGAAATCAATCAATGTGATACACCTTATTAACAAATTGAAGGAGAAAAACCATATGATCATCTCAATAGATGCAGAGAAAGCTTTTGACAAAATTCAACACCCATTTATGATAAAAGCCCTGCAGAAAGTAGGCATAGAGGGACCTTTCCTCAACATAATAAAGGCCATATATGACAAACCCACAGCCAACATTGTCCTCAATGGTGAAAAACTGAAACCATTTCCACTAAGATCAGGAACAAGACAAAGTTGCCCATTCTCACCACTATTATTCAACATAGTTTTGGAAGTGTTAGCCACAGCAATCAGAGAAGAAAAAGAAATAAAAGGTATCCAAATCGGAAAAGAAGAAGTAAAGCTGTCACTATTTGCAGATGACATGATACTATACATAGAGAATCCTAAAGATGCTACCAGAAAACTCCTAGAGCTAATCAATGAATTTGGTAAAGTAGCAGGATTCAAAATTAATGCACAGAAATCTCTTGCATTTCTATACACTAATGACGAAAAATATGAAAGTGAAAATAAGAAAACACTCCCATTTACCACTGCAACAAAAAGAATAAAATATCTAGGAATAAACCTACCTAAGGAGACAAAAGACCTGTATGCAGAAAATTATAAGACACTGATGAAAGAAATTAAAGATGATACAAATAGATGGAGAGATATACCATGTTCCTGGATTGGAAGAATCAACATTGTGAAAATGACTCTACTACCCAAAGCAATCTACAGATTCAATGCAATCCCTATCAAACTACCACTGGCATTTTTCACAGAACTAGAACAAAAAATGTCACAATTTGTATGGAAACACAAAAGACCCCGAATAGCCAAAGCAATCTTGAGAACGAAAAATGGAGCTGGGGGAATCAGGCTCCCTGACTTCAGACTATATTACAAAGCTTCAGTAATCAAGACAGTTTGGTACTGGCACAAAAACAGAAATATAGATCAATGGAACAGGATAGAAAGCCCAGAGATCAACCCACACACATATGGTCACCTTATCTTTGATAAAGGAGGCAAGCATATACAGTGGAGAAAAGACAGCCTCTTCAATAAGTGGTGCTGGGAAAATTGGACAGGTACATGTAAAAGTATGAAATTAGAACACTCCCTGACACCATGCACAAAAATAAACTCAAAATGGATTAAAGACCTAAGTGTAAGGGCAGACACTATCAAACTCTTAGAGGAAAACATAGGCAGATCACTCTATGACATACATCACAGCAAGATTCTTTTTGACCCAGCTCCCAGAGAAATGGAAATAAGAACACAAATAAACAAATGGGACCTAATGAAACTTAAAAGCTTTTGCACAGCAAAGGAAACCATAAACAAGACCAAAAGACAACCATCAGAATGGGAGAAAATATTTGCAAATGAAGCAACTGACAAAGGATTAATCTCCAAGATTTACAAGCAGCTCATGCAGCTCAATAACAAAAAAACCAACAACCCAATCCAAAAATGGGCCGAAGACCTAAATAGACATTTCTCCAAAGAAGATATACAGATGGCCTACAGACACATGAAAGAATGCTCAACATCATTAATCATTAGAGAAATGCAAATCAAAACTACAATGAGATATCATCTCACACCGGTCAGAATGGCCATCATCAAAAAATCTAGAAACAATAAATGCTGGAGAGGGTGTGGAGGAAAGGGAACACTCTTGCACTGTTGGTGGGGATGTAAATTGATACAGCCACTATGGAGAACAGTATGGAGGTTCCTTAAAAAACTACAAATAGAACTACCATACGACCCAGCAATCCCACTACTGGGCATATACCCTGAGAAAACCATAGGTCAAAAAGAGTCATGTACCAAAATGTTCATTACAGCTCTATTTACAATAGCCAGGACATGGAAGCAACCTAAATGTCCATCGACAGATGAATGGATAAAGAAGATGTGGCACATATATACAATGGAATGTTACTCAGCCATAAAAAGAAATGAAATGGAGGTATTTGTAATGAGGTGGATGGAGTTAGAGTCTGTCATACAGAGTGAAGTAAGTCAGAAAGAGAAAAACAAATACAGTATGCTAACACATATATACAGAATCTAAGGGAAAAAAAAAAAAAAAGCCATGAAGAACCTAGTGGCAAGACGGGAATAAAGACGCAGACCTACTAGAGAATGGACTTGCGGATATGGGGAGGGGGTGGGGTGAGATGTGACAGGGTAAGAGAGTGTCATGGACATATATACACTACCAAATGTAAAATAGATAACTAGTGGGAAGCAGCCGCATAGCACAGGGAGATCAGCTCGGTGCTTTGTGACCACCTAGAGGGGTGGGATGGGGAGGCTAGGAGGGAGGGAGATGCAAGAGGGAAGAGAAATGGGAACATATTGTATATGTATAACTGATTCACTTTGTTATAAAGCAGAAGCTAACACTCCATTGTAAGGCAATTATACTTCAATAAAGATGTTAAAAAAAAAAAAAAAGAATGCATGCTATAACTGCTAGGATTACCACCAAAAGAATAGTAAAATAATGTATAACTGAAAAGCATAAAACTAACAAGTTACTAGAGGGAAAAAATATCAAACAACAAAATTCAAATTAAAAAAAAAGAAAGAGGGACTTCCCTCGGGGTGAGTGGTTAAGAATCCACCTGCCAATGCAGGCGACATGGAATCGAGCCCTGGTCCAGGAAGATCCCACATGCCGTGGAGCAACTAATGCCTGTGCACCACAACTACTGAGCCTGTGCTCTAGACCCAGTGAGCCACAACTACTGAGCCTGTGTGCCACAGCTACTGAAGTCCATGTGCCTAGAGCCCATGCTCCACAACAAGTGAAGCCACCGTAATGAGAAGCCTGTGCACCACAACAAAGAGTAGCCCGCACTCTCCACAACTAGAGAAGGCCCATGAGCAGCAACAAAGACCCAACACAGCCAAAAATAAATAAATAAATTTATTAAAAAATAAAAATAAAAAAGATTTAAAAAAGCAAGAAAGGACAGAAAAAGGAACATAAAACAAGTGATATTTGAAGATTAAAAAAGAAGACAAACTGTCATTAAGCATTTCAACATGATTGTATACATTAAAAAGGTCAAAAGACACTACAAACTATTAGAATTAACAATTGAATTTAGCTAGGTTGTTGGATACAAAGTCATTTCTATAAGCCTGCAGTGAACACATTTTAAAAACAAAATTAAAAATGTCATTTACATTAACATCACAAAATGTCAAACACGTAGAAATAAATCAAACGTAAGATGTGCAAAACCCTACACTGTAACCTCAGTACATTGCCGAGAGAAATTAAAGAAGATCTAAAAAAAAGAAAAAAAAATAGGGAGGGATAGATCCACACTCTTGGATTGGAAGGTTCAATTTATGAAGATGTCAATTTTTCCAAGAATGACTTAGTGCAATATCGATTCAAATCCTAGCACACTTTTTTGTGGGAGTTGACAAGCTGATTCTAAAATTTACATGGAAATGCAAAGGGACAAGGGTAGCCAAGGCAACTGAAGAAGAACAAATTTGGAGGTCTTTTATTACCAAACAGCAAGATTTATTATGAAGTTTCATTTCTTATGAAAGTATGATATTGGCGAGGAAGAAAAAATAGACCAATGGAACAAAATAGAGGGCTCAAAAACAGATCTGCATATATTCAATCACTTGACTAATGCAAAGATGAACTGCACTGTGGTAGAGGAAAAGATGATCTTTTTAATAAATTATGCTAGGCCAAGTGAGTATCCATATGGAAAATATTGTATATTGACTCCTGTCTCACATCATACACATGCACAAAAATCAATTATAGGTGGATCTAACTGAAAGATAAAATCATAAAATTTTTAAGAGAAAACAGGTAAATGTCTTCCTGATCTTGGCATATGCAAAGATTTTTTAAATAAAATGCAAAAAGCACTAACAATAAAGTTAGGGACTGATACGGTAGACTTCATTAAAATTATAAACTTCTGTTCACAAAAAAACACCATTTGGAAAGTAAAAATGAAGATACAGAGTGGGAAAAGACATTTGCAATTCAAATATCCATCCAAGACTGGTATCCAAAATATTCCATAAATCAAACAATCAATCAATCTTCTACAAATCAACAAGAAAAAGGAGAGAATCCAAGAGAAAAATGGGCAAAAATTTGAAGAGACACTAAATGGCCCCAAATCATGAGATGTTTAACATTATTAGTCATTAGAGAAATGGAAATTAAAACCACAGTGCACAGTCATCAGAATGGCTAAAATGAAAAAGGTAATTATCAAGTCAGTACCTGTTAGGCTATTGAAAAAGTTTTCTTGAAAAGAAGAAAGGGTAGGGCTATACACTAATATAATCATCAGATTGAACCAAATACTTTTACCTGTGTGGGTATGTGTAAAATAGTTGTGTGCTGTGAACTGCCCCAATATACTTCTTATTTCCCCAGAGAAGAGTCTAATTCTAACTTCAAGAAGTTTTCTTATACTGACACAACATAGAGCTACAAGGGACTATCAAGATTTGCTAATTCCAGACTCTCACTGTATGATGAGAAACAAAAGCTCAGAGAGAGGAAGGACTTTGCCTGGAAAGGTGCCATGTTAAATCAGCTTGTTTGATACTGGTACTAGTTCTCATTCAATATTTCTTAAAAGTGTTTTCTAAAAAATTTATATTGACTACCCCCTGCTATATAATCTATTGCATATGTAATAATTTGAACACTGAAAAAAAAAATCAAATTCATAAGTCCAAGAGGTAGAGGCTATCCAGGTACCCACACATACTCTTCTGAGGACGTCACTCAGCCTTGTGGGCTCTGAGTCTTCTTCAGGACTTGGGTTGAAGCAGAACAAAGCCAGATAATCTCTCCTGGCTCTGACAGGTCTGAACGGTTAGATGGGAGCAATGATCCCTGACCCAGGACACTTTGAGCTGTCTTGGGAGCAGACTTTTATATTGTTTCCACCCATAATACAAATGGCAACAATAACAATGATAATAATAATGAAAATGACAGCTGAAATTTTAATGATGGTGTTTACTATAAGCCAGACACCCTGTTCTATGTTCCTTACATACTCAGACTTATTTAATCATCCTCACAACAGTCCTAATGAAGTAGGAACTATTATTATCATTCCCATTTTTCAGATGAGGAAACCCTAAAATTGGGTAAATTGTTCGAGGTTCCATTCTGAGTGGGTGGTAGGGCTAGTACTGCAACACAGGCTGTCTGGCTCTAGAGACAGAAACTCTATGCTATCCTGACTCTCAGTGCTGTACCAATCAGAGCATTTCAGGTCCTTTAGGATGTCCTTCAGTAGGAAATCTTGGCTAGCCCTGAGAGAAGCCTTTCAGGCAGGGGCTGACTTCCCTGATTTCAGGTCCCATCGGGAACCATAATCCACCATCAAAGATCCCTGGGGCTTTAGACAAGCCATGCAGGGCATCAGACCCTGGCAAATATAGAAAACACAGACAACTAGATGCTCTGGGGCAGAAGGAAAGGAAGGCAGGCAAGTTTGGCCTTTGCTTTTCTGTTGCTTGGCAGGGAAAGAGGGTTAGTGGTCTATTAAGCACAGTGAGTTGATCACAAAGTCAAACCCTGGTTTTATGGAGACATAATTTTACCTGAGTCATACTTGATGAATGTAGTGAGGTTATAAAAAGATGTGGAATTATCTGGCTAGACAGACTACGGAACAATTAGACAACTAAGAGGACAACTCAGTAATCAATTTTGATGCAAAACTGTTCTTTTTTGGAAATCCTCTCAGCTACACTGAAGGCATGCTGCTTTCCATTTACCTATTTTATTTTGATCTACTGATATTTGCTGGGCTGGAGCACATGGAGAAGACTTCATTTATTAGCCAGTAACTTGTGGAAAGGGACTTGCTATGGTCCCAGTGCACATGCCTGGCATGGGAGCCAGTAACTGAAATATGAGACAATCTGATTGTAGAAACTACCATGACACTTGGGGCAAAAGATTTTTTGATTATCCTGTACCAGTTTTACAATCTATTTTCTATGTATACTTTTTATTCTAATAACTATATGTCTGTGTATCTGTATGTCTATGTTTTAATTTTCTCCAGTTTCCAACCAGGCATTTCTACATGGGAATAATTACATTATCTCAAGCTCATCACTTCTATCCTTTTTGAAGACTTTTCTCTTATTTGACTCCCGGGTCTTACATATGGCAATGCAAGAGCAAGGAAGGGTGGGGGGCCGGGAGATAAATTGAAAAAAACAAGAGGTATATTTAACTTAGAAGTCTGTAATTTGCATTCCTTTCTTTTTCCAAAATAGAGCCAACTGTGAAGAAGTAAGCAAATAAATCCCTGAGGGGGGTGAATGTGGCAGTGAAAGTGAAAGCTGGGATCAGGTGTGAGCGAAGCACATTATACCTGAATTCCATAAACTTGCCATCTGTCCAAGTCCACCAGAACTGCCCAGAGGATTTCTGAAGCACAGATTGATAATGAATTGCAAATTTAACTCTGACTTTGTCTTGTCTCAAGGTAACTAAATTTACCCTTTGAAATCTGCCCTGACTCTGCAAAGAGAAACCTACCCCACCGTGGTGCATGACTCTGGTTAGGGAAATTTTATTGATCTTCTAGATAATATTTTTACTTGATGTAATCCTAACATATCCATCTAGAAAAGAGTATACATAATTCATGCAGTCGAATAAATAGAGTAATAGAAATTTAATACAAGAGTAGCCGGTTTTGCTTTAGTGTGTGTTACCCTAAATAAAAGTCGTTACCGTGGTAACGTCGAATATAAACATAAACTCAGTCTATATATGATAAACAACACTGAGCTGCTTGAACAAATTTTAAGAAGCATATTATATTAATAACTAATGTTTATTAAGGGCCCATCACATCCCAGAACCTCTATCAGTTCTTCCCAAGCTTTAATATGCATACAACAAATCTCCCAAGGAATTTGTTAGAATGCTGATCCTGAGTATTTGGGGGAAAATGGTGGTTACACTGGAGCATAGTTTCTGTATCTTCCTTGAATCCCCATGTAAAACAGAGCAGCTAGATAGAAAAACTAAAAACCAGGGCCAACATTTTCAACAAAGTTAGGTGACAAAGTGTCTCCTTGAACCTCAAGGTACAAGTACATGGAGACAAACCACAATTGCTACATGACCTGCACAATATCAGCATCTGTGTGAGAAGAAGCAGAGAGAGTCAATGGAGTGATTGAAGGACCCAACAGTAGAAGACCCTCAAAACAGTCAACAGGTACTCACTGAAAAGCACAGGGGGCCAATCTAAGAACAGCAGCTAAAACTCGTAGGAGTTCTGCCCAATCCAAAAGCAGGGTGAATGCAAGAAACCCCTAGGGTAAGGCCTGAAGGGGCTGGAGCAGAAAAGCTCAGGACTATCCAGTAGAACTTTCTGCAATGATGGAAATGTTCTAAATTTCTGACTACAATAACCACTAGCCACATGTGGCTATTGACCACTTAAAACATGGCTAATGTGTCTGAGGAATTGAATTTTTAAAAAAGTATTTAAAAGGAAAAGTGAATGCAGGTGCGCTCACCCCTTCTTACAAGAACACTGGAATCACAACTAACTGCTGAACAACCATCAATAAAAAAACGCTGGAACCTACCATAAAAGACACCCAACATCCAAAGACAAAGAAGAAGCCACATCAAGATGGTAGGAAGGGCACAATCGCAATAAAATCAAATCCCATACCCGCTGGGTGGGTGACCCACAAACTGGAAAACAATTATACCACAGTTCTCCCACTAACGCGAAGGTTCTGAGCCCTATGTCAGGCTTCCCAGCCTGCGGGCCCGGCAATGGGAAGAGGAGTCCCCAGAGAATCTGGCTTTGAAGGCCAGTGGGATTTGACTGCAGGACTTCCACAGGACTGGGGGAAACAGAAACTCCACTCTTGGAGGGGACACAAAGTCTTGTATGCACCAGGACCAAGGGAAAAAAAACAGTGACCCCATAAGAGACTGGGCCAGACCTACCTGCTAGTATTAGAGGGTCTCCTGCAGAGGCAAGGGGTGGCTGTGGCTCATAGTAGGGACAAAGACACTGGCAGCAGCCGTACTGGGAAGTACCCATTGGTGTGAGCCCTCCTGGAGGCTGCCATTAGCCCCACAAAACAGCCTGTAGGCTCCAATGCTGGGACACCTCAGGCCAAACAAGAAACAGGGAGAGAACACAGCCCCACCCATAAGCAGACAGGGGATTAAAGTTTTATCGCACACAGGCCTGCCCACCAGGGACAAGACCCAGCTCTACCCACCACCAGTCCCTCCCATCAGGAAGCTTGTGCATGCCTCTTGGATAGCCTCAGCCATGAGACAGCAGACAGCAGAAGCAAGAAGAACTACAGTCCTGCAGCCTGTGGAACAGAAACCACAATCACAGAAAGTTAGAAAGAATCAAACGGCAGAAGAATATGTCCCAGATGAAGGAACAAGATAAAACCCCAGAAAAACAACTAAGTGAAGTGGAGATAGGCAACCTTCCAGAAAAAGAATTCAGAATAATGATAGTGAAGATGATCCAGGATCTTGGAAAAAGAATGGAGGCAAGGATTGAGAAGGTGTAAGGAATGTTTAACAAAGACCTAGAAAACTAAAGAACAAACAAACAGAGATGAACAATACAATAACTGAAATGAAAAATACACTAGAAGGAATCAATAGCAGAAAAACTGAAGCAGAGGAATGAATAAGGGACCTGGAAGACAGAATGGTGGAAATCACTGCCATGGAACAGAATAAAGAAAAAAGAATGAAATGAAGACAGTCTAAGAGATACCTGGGACAACATTAAATGCACCAACATTTGCATTATAGGATTCCCAGAAGGAGAAGAGAGAGAGAATGGACCTGAGAAAATATGTGAAGAGATAATAGCTGAAAACTTCCCTAACATGGGAAAGGAACAGTCAACCAAATCCAGGAGTTCAGAGAGTCCCAGGAAGGATAAACCCGAGGAGGAACACGCTGAGACACATAGTAATCAAATTGACAAAAATTAAAGACAAAGAAAAAATATTAAAAGCAACAAGAGAAAAATGACAAATAACATACAAGGGAACTCACATAAGGTTATCAGCTGATTTCTCAGCAGAAACTCTGCAGGCCAGAAGGGAATGGCACGTTATATTTAAAGTGATGAAAGGGAAGAACCTACAACCAAGAATACTCTACCCAGCAAGGCTCTCATTCAGATTTGACAGAAAAATCAAAAGCTTTACAGACAAGCAAAAGCTAAGAGAATTCAGCACCACCAAACAAGCTAATGTCTAAAGGAACTTCTCTAGGCAGGGAAAGAGACCAGCAACTTAAAACAACCTTGCACATATAGAGACTGCTATATCGAAACTTCACGGGACCAGCAAACCCAAAAACTACAATAGAAAGACACACACAAAAGAAAAAGAAACCCAAAAACCACACTAAAGATGGTCTTCAAACCACAGGAAAAGAGAACAAAAGAGGAAGGGAAGAAAAAAGACCTACAAAAACAAACCCAAAACAATTAAGAAAATGGCAATAGGAACATACATATCAATAATTACCTTAAACGTATATGGATTAAATGCTCCAACCAAAAGACACAGACTGCCTAAATGGATACAAAAACAAGACCCGTATATATGATACCTACAACAGACCAACGTCAGACCTAGGGACACACACAGACTGAAAGTGAGGGGATGGAGGAAGGTATTCCATGCAAATGGAAATAAAAGGAAAGTTGGAGTAGCAATACTCATATCAGACAAAATAGACTTTAAAATAAAGACTGCTACAAGAGACAAGGAAGGACACTACATAATGATCAAGGGATCAATCCAAGAAGAAGATATAACAATTGTAAATATATATGCACCCAACATAGGAACACATCAATATATAAGGCAAATACTAACAGCCACAAAGGGAGAAACCAACAGTAACACAGTAATAGTGGGGGACTTTAACAGCCCACTTTCATCAATGGACAGATCATCCAGACAGAAAATCAATAAGGAAACACAGAACTTAAGTGACACATTAGATCAGATGAACTTAATTGATATTTATACAGCAATCCATCCAAAATCAGCAGAATACACATTCTTCTCATTTACACATGGAACATTCTCCAGGATTGACCACATGCTGGGCCAAAAAGCGAGCCTCAGTAAATTTAAGAAAATTGAAATCATATCAAGCATCTTTTCTGACCATAATGCCATGAGATTAGAAATAAACTACAAGGAAAAGAACTGTAAAAAAAGCACAAACACGTGGAGGCTAAACAATATGCTACTAAACAACCAATGGATCATTGAAGAAGTCAAAGAGGAAATCAAAAAATACCTAGAGACAAATGAAAATGAAAGCATAGTGATTCAAAACCTGTGGGATGCAGCAAAAGCAGTTCTAAGAGGGAAGTTTATAGAAATACAATCTTACCTCAGGAAATAAGAAAATGTCAAATAAACAACCTAACTTTAAACCTAAAGCAACTAGAGAAAGAAGAACAAACAAAACCCAAAGTTAGCAGAAGGAAAGAAATCATAAAGATCAGAGCAGAAATATGTGAAAAAGAGACAAAACATTAGCAAAGATCAATGAAACTAAAAGCTGGTTCTCTGAAAAGATAAACAAAATTGATAAACCTTTAGCCAGACTCGTCAAGAAAAAATGGGAGAGGACTTAAATCAATAAAATTAGAAATGAAAAAGGAGATGTTACAACTGACACCATAGAAATACAAAGGATCATAAGAGACTACTACAAGCAACTGTATGCCAATAAAAGGGACAACCTGGAAGAAATGGACAAATTCTTACAAAGGTACAATCTCCCAAGACTGAACTAGGAAGAAATAGAAAATATGAACAGACCAATCACAAGCACTGAAACAAACTGTGATTTAAAAACTCCCAACAAACAAAAGGCCAGGACCTGATGGCTTCATAGGCAAATTCTATCAAACATTTAGGGAAGAGCAAACACCTATCCTTCTGAAACTGTTCCAAAAAATTGCAGAGGAAGGAAAACTCCCAAACTCATTCTGTGAGGCCACCAAAACCTTTGGTATTCTATGAGGATACCAAAACCAGACAAAGATACTACAAGAAAAGAAAATTACAGACCAATACACTGATGAATATAGATGCTAAAATCCTCAACAAGATACTAGGAATCCAAATCCAACAATACATTAAAAGGATCATACACCATGATCAAGTGGGATTTATCCCAGAGATGCAAGGATTTTTTGATACCTGCAAATCAATCACTGTGATACACCACACCAACAAACTGAAAAATAAAAACCATACGATCATTTCAATAGATGCAGAAAAAGCTTTTGACAAAATTCAACACCCATTTGTGATAAAAATTCTCCAGAAAGTGGGCATAAAGGAAACCTACCTCAACATAATAAAGGCCATATACGACAAACCTACAGCTAACATCGTACTCAATGGTGAAAAGCTGAAAGCATTTCCTTTAAGATCAGGAACAAACAAAGATGTTCAGTCTCACCACTTTTATTCAACATAGTTTTGGAAGTCCTAGCTATGGCAATCAGAGAAGAAAAAGAAATAAAAGGAATACAAATCAGAAAAGAAGAAGTGAAACTGTCACTGTTTGCAGATGACATGATACTATACATAGAAAATCCTAAAGACACTACCAGAAAACTACTAGAACTCATCAATGAATTTGGTCAAGTTGCAGGTTACAAAGTTAATACACAGAAGTCTGTTGCATTTCTATACACTAACAATGAAAGATCAGAAAGAGAAATTCAAGAAACAATCCCATTTACCATCGCATCAAAAAGAATAAAATACCTAGGAATAAACCTACCTAAGGAGACAAAAACCTGTAATCCAAAAACTATAAGATGCTGATGAAAGAAATTGAAGACAACACAAACAGATGGAAAGATATACCATGTTCTTGGATTGGAAGAATCAATATTGTCAAAATGACTATACTACCCAAGGAAATCTACAGATTCAATGCAATCCCTATCAAATTACCAATGGTATTTTTCACAGAACAAAAAATCTTAAAATTTTTATAGAGACACAAAAGACCCCGAATAGCCAAAACAATCTTGAGAAAGAAAAATGGAGCTGAAGGAATCAGGCTCCCTGGCTTCAGACTATACTACAAAGCTACAGTCATCAAAACAGTATGGTACTGGCACAAAAATAGAAATACAGATCAGTGGAACAGGATAGAAAGCCCAGAAATAAACCCATGTTCCTATGGTCAACTAATCTATGACAAAGGAGGCAAGAGTAAACAATGCTGGAAAGACAGTTTCTTCAATAAATGGTGCTGGGAAAACTGGACAGGTACATGTAAAAAAAATGAAATTAGAACATTCTTTAGTACCATACACAAAAATAAGTTCAAAATGGATTAAAGACCTAAATGTCAGACCAGACACTATAAAACTCTTAGAGGAAAACATAGGCAGAACACTCTCTGGCATAAATTGCAGCAATATCTTTTTTGACCCACCTCCCAGAGTAATGGAAATAAAAACAAAAATAAACAAATGGGACCTAATTAAACTTAAAAGTTTTGCACAACAAAGGAAGCCATAAACAAAACGAAAAGAAAACCCAAAGAATGGGAGAAAATATTTGCAAATGATGTGACCAACAAGGGATTAGTCTACAAAATTTACAAACAGCTCATGTGGCTTAATATCCTCAAATCAAACAACCCAATCAAAAAATGGGCAGAAGACCTGAATAGATATTTCTCCAAAAAAGACATACAGATGGCCAAGAGGCAAATGAGAAGATGTTCAACATCACTAATTATTAGAAAAATGTAAATCAAAACTACAGTGAGATATCACCTCACACCAGTCAAAATGGCTATCATCAAAAAATCCACAAACAGTAAATGCTGGAGACGATGTGGAGAGAAGGGAACCCTCCTACACTGTTGGTGGGAATATAAATTGGTACAGCCACTGTGGAGAACAGTATGGGGGGGTCCCTTAAAAAACTAAAAATAGAGCTACCATATGATCCTGCAATCCCACTCCTGGGCATATATCCAGAGAAAAACATGGTTTGAAAGGATACATGCACCCCAATGTTCATTGCAGCACTGCTTACAATAGTCAGGACACGGAAGCAACCTAAATGTCCATCAACAGAGGAATGGATAAAGAAGATGTGGCACATACATACAATGGAATATTACTCAGTCATTAAAAAGAGTGAAATAATGCCATTTGCAGCAACATGGATGGACCTAGAGATTGTCATACTGAGTGAAGTAAGTCAGACAGAGAAAGAGAAATATTGTATGTTATTGCTTATATGTGGAATCTTAAAAAAAGATACAAATGAACTTATTTACAAAACAGAAACAGACTCACAGACTTACAGAATGAACTCATGTTTCCCAGGGGAGAAGGTGGGGGGAGAGATAGTTAAAGAGTTTGGCATTGACTTGTACACACTGCTATATTTAAAATGGATAACCAACAAGAACCTACTGTATAGCACAGGGAACTCTGCTCAATATTATGTAACAACCTAAATAGGAAAAGAATTTGAAAAAGAATAGATACATGTATATGTATAACTGAATCACTTTGCTGTATACCTGAAACTAACACAACATTGCTAATCAGCTATACTCCAATATAAAATAAAAAGTTAAAAAAAATCGAAACTGAAAAAAAAAAGTGAATGCAATCCTTCTGCCATATCATCCCAATATACTACCATGTTTTGGGGGAGAGTCATAAAATTTTAGAAACAAAGTTTGGGTGAATTTCAGATCCTGCTCATATCAGCTCTTTCTAATTACTTTCTTCCACAATTGAGCTTTACAACGTCTGAAGGAAGATCAGCTCATCTCCCTCCCCCATGGTGGTCCCATGCCCTACACACCCTAAGCATCTGGCCACAGAAGAACTGAGGACAAGACCAACAGCAGGAGGAGAGAGAAGGGAAAGAAGATCACAAGGGGGCAGAGGGTAAATAAAAGGGAAAGATTTTTTGCATCTTTAGCTATTCTTGGGGACATGGTCATAGACTCCATACAAACCATAAAGTCTGGGAAATAAACATGACAGTGTTCAAAGCTGGGTCAAGAAGCAGGTTGGCAACAATGATGAAAGCATCTTTCCACCACCAACTGTTACTAACTCAGCCCCCCACTGCACAAAGGCTGGATGTGGCAACAGCGTGTGTTGCTCATGTGGCATAAGAGACTTCACACTTTGGAATCTAAAAAAAAGGTACAAATGAACTTATTTACAAAACAGAAACAGAGTTTCAGATATAGAAAACAAATTTATGGTTACCAGAGGGTAAGTGGAGAGAGGGATAATTTGGGAGATTGTGATTGACATATACACACTACTATATATAAAATAGATACTAAGAACCTGCTGTATAGCACAGGGAACTCTACTTAATACTCTGTAATGGCCTATATGGAAAAAAGAATCTAAAAAAGAGTATATATATATATATATATATATATATATATATATATATATATATATATATATATATATATATATATATATAAAGCTGATTCACTTTGCTGTACACCTGAAAGTAACACAACATTGTAAATCAACTATAGACCAATAAATTTTTTTTTAAACAAAGATACTTTACACTTTGAGGGAATGGCTGTGTTCCAACAGCTTTCATCATCTTTGATAGTTTCCGGAGGATCTTTTAAGATGGACAGAGCCTCAGAAGTAGCAGAATACCCCAAATTAACAGAAGGCCTGCATTTCTCCCATTTTTCTCCACCACACTTCTCCCCATTCCCGTCTGTTTTCTGTCGCAGACTCTGGTATCACTATAAGACCATCTCTCCTGGTAGATTGCCTACTCTTTGCAAATATCCCTTCCCCTTCCTTCTCCTGGGGGGTGGGCTTCCTTCCTTGTTGATATTGGGGTTGGCCACATGACCTCCCCAGTCTCTGATGTGAGATAAGAAGGGGAAGCTTCACATGCAGGTGCAGATGTAGCACAGCCCCTGCTCTCTGTCTTAGCACTAGGCAGGCTCATTCCAGACCAGGACACAGTCTGAGTCCTGGACCTGGGACACTGGAGCAGAGGCAGAGCAGGCTTGCAACCTGGAGCAGAGGCTCAGGTAACCTTCAGTCCTCATGTAATGTGAAAATGAAATACATTTTATAAGTACCTGAGATTTTTGGAGCTCTTTGTTATTTCAGCAAAGCTGACTTATATACCATCCCCTTGTTTAACAACATTCAGCAGCTTCTCATCCCGCAGAAGGTAAAGTCCAAGCTCCTTTGCATGGCTCCATGGGTCATTCACCACGTGAACCCTGACTGCCTCCTCAGCCTCGTGTATTTATTGCCACACCCCCTCTGCCACACACACACACACACACACACATACACACACACACACACACACTTCATCCTCAGCTAGTCAGAGGACACAAAGCATTACTACACTTCCATGTCATTACAGTGCTCCCAGCGGCTTTCAGGAGTCAGAGAAGGCCCAGGTCACTTGCAACTACTTTCAAATTCTCAGCATATTTTCTAAAATGAAAAAAATACCAAAACAGAGTTTCAAAAATTATGATATATTATGAAAATTTTACATTTACTAGATTAACACCTTTAACATATATACACTCATTTGGATATAACTGCAAACACATACATTTGAGGCCCATTGTGAGGGAGAAGGCTGAGGGGAAATGGCTCTTTGGGCCAGCCTCTTTCCCTGCACAGTCCACCCCTCCTCCCCCAGTGGGCATCCCCTACCTTCAGTCATGGGCACTGGATCTTTCTGCCTGAAAGGCATTTTGTCAAACTTTTCTCCATCCTTCCCTATCCTAAGCAGCATTATCCACTCTCTGAGACTGTAGCTGATGCTCTGCACCTTCACCCTAGCAGTGAATCACTCACTCCTTTATACACCAGAGCCGTGTACACACTCCTTGTATTGCATTATAACAACATATGGCAATTTGTTTATGTCTGCAAATCTTTTGAGGACAAAGACCAGAATTTACACGTCATTTTTTTTTTATTGGAGTATAATTTCTTTACAATGTTGTGTTAGTTTCTGCTGTACAGTGAAGTGAATCAGCTATATGTATACATATATCCCCTCCCTCTTGGACCTCCCCCACCCCATCCCACCCATCTAGGTCATCACAGAGCACCGAGCTGAGCTCCCTGTGCTCTACAGCAGGTTTCCACTAGCTATCTATTTTACACGTGGTAGCGTATATATGTCAAACCTAATCCCCCAATTCGTCCCACCCTCCCCTTCCCCCCCAGGTCCACACGTCCGTTCTCTACATCTGTGAAGAACTTACACGTCTTGATATTTCTTTCTTTCTGTGAACAACCCATGGGCAAGAGGTAAACTGGCTTTCTGGGTGGAAAGGTACACCCTGATTTGTAGCATTTATTGATTTCTGTGGGGTTGTGAAGAGATGTGGATAGCAGAACCTTGCGAGCTGGTCTGAGCTGGCTGCCACATGCCGCTGAGTTATGCGAGTGATGGAGAGATGGTGCTGGAGTCAGAAGGTGGTCCAGGGCTGGGATGAGCGGGAGAAGGGAAGCCAGGAGGAGTGGAGGGAGAGTCTGAGGCACATGGGAAAGCTGCTGGTCCAGTCTCTCAACTGAGGCCCAGGTTCTTGGGATCCATCCATCAAATGCACCTGCAAGGAGAGTACCAGACTGTTTTCCTGGCACAAGCAATGTGGCCTCCTCTCCAGCCATTTCTTGAACTTCTTAAAATAAAGAAAATGAACAGTGCCAACTTGTCGTAATGGAGACCCAGACTGTAGTCTGTACAGGCTGTGTCTCAACTCTACCTATTGTCCTCCTGACAAAGCCCTGTTCTAGTCACCACTATAAATAATAAATCACCTCAAAACTTAGTGCCTTAAAACAACAATAGTCAGTAATTTTGCTCATGAATCTATTCTCTCAGAAATTGACAGGGAGGCCTTGAATCTTCTCCCCATGGCATTTGCTGGGCAACCTCAGTTGAGGCTAGAAGATCCATTTCCAAGTCACTCACATGATTGGCTGATTGGTGTTGGCCATTATGTAGAAGCTCAGCCAGGGCTAAAGCCCAGAGGTCTCGATTCTTTCCACACTGTACTCCCAGTGTGCTACACAGGCTTCCTCACAACACCATAGTTGAATTCCAAGAGCAAGGATCTCAAGGGAATCAGACAGAAGCATTGTCAACCTTTTATGACCTAGACTCAGAAGGCACATAGTAACAATTTTGCCATAATCACAGTCTTACCGAAATTAAAGGGGTTTATTCACTAGGTGAATAAACAAGCAAATAATAACAAGACTCAGAGAGGTGGGGGAGTGGGGAGAGTAAGTGTCCAGAGTTGCTCCAATATATCATCTAAAATGTCCAGTTTTCACCAATTACGAGACATGCAAAGAAACAGGAAAGAATGATCCATATATGGGGGAAAACAGCAGGCGACATAAACTACTTGAGAGAGCTCCGATGTCAGATTTAACAGAAAAGGATTTCCAAGCAGTCATTTAAAATATGTTCCATGAACTAAAGGAAACTATTTAAAGAAGTAAAGTATGATAAAATGTCACATCAGGAGGTCCTCGGGAAGATGGCGGAAGAGTAAGACGCGGAGATCACCTTCCTTCCCACAGATACAGTAGAAATACATCTACACGTGGAACTGCTCCTACAGAACACCCACTGAACACTGGCAGAAGACGTCCGACCTCCAAAAAGGCAAGAAACTCCCCCCGTACTTGGGTAGGGCAAAAGAAAAAAGAAATAACAGAGACAAAAGAATAGGGACGGCACCTGCACTAGTGGGAGGGAGCCGTGAAAGAGGAAAGATTTCCACGCACTAGGAAGCCCCTTCGCGGGCGGAGACTGCGGGTGGCAGAGGGGGGAAGCTTCGGAGCCACGGAGGAGAGCGCAGTCACAGGGGTGCGGAGGGCAAAGCGGAGAGGTTCCCGCACGGAGGAGCAGTGCCGACCAGCACTCTCCAGCCCGAGAGGCTTGTCTGCTCCCCCCGCCGGGGCGGGTGGGGCTGGGAGCTAAGGCTCGGGCTTCGGAGGTCGGATCGCAGGGAGAGGACTGGGGTTGGCGGCGTGAACACAGCCTGAAGGCGTTAGTGCACCACAGCTAGCCAAGAGGGAGTCCGGGAAAAAGTCTGCAGCTGCCGAAGAGGCAAGAGACTTTTTCTTCCCTCTTTGTTTCCTGGTGCGCGAGGAGAGGGGATTCAGAGCGCTGCCTAAACGAACTTCAGAGACGGGCGCGAGCCGCAGCTACCAGCGCTGATCCCACAGCAATAGGGGCGCGGAGGGAAAAACGGAGAGATTCCCGCACAGAGGCTCGGCGCCGAGCAGCACTCTCCAGCCCGAGAGGCTTGTCTGCTCCCCCGCCGGGGCGGGCGGGGCTGGGAGCTGAGGCTCGGCTTTGGTCGGATCGCAGGGAGAGGACTGAGGCTGGCGGCGTGAACACAGCCTGAAGGGATTAGCGCACAACAGCTGGCTGGGAGGGAGACCGGGAAAAAGTCTGCAGCTGCCGAAGAGGCAAGAAACTTTTTCTTGCCTCTTTGTTTCGCGGCGCGCAAGGAGAGGGGATTCAGAGCGCCGCCTAAACGAACTCCAGAGAAGGGCGCGAGCCGCGGCGATCACCGCAGACCCCACAGCAACAGGGGCGCAGAGGAAAAAAACGGAGAGACTCCCGCACAGAGGCTCGGCGCCGAGCAGCACTCACCAGCCCGAGAGGCTTGTCTGCTCCCCCGCCGGGGCAGGCGGGGCTGGGAGCTGAGGCTCGGGTTTCGGTTTCGGTTGGATTGCAGGGAGAGGACTGGGGCTGGCGGCGTGAACACAGCCTGAAGGGGTTAGCGCACCACAGCTGGCTGGTAGGGAGTCCGGGAAAAAGTCTGCAGCTGCCGAAGAGGCAAGAGACTTTTTCTTGCCTCTTTGTTTCGCGGCGCGCAAGGAGAGGGGATTCAGAGTGCCGCCTAAACGAACTCCAGAGAAAGGCGTGAGCCGCGGCGATCAGCACGGACCCCAGAGACGGGCGTGAGACGCTGGGGCTGCTGCTGCCGCCTCCAAAAAGCCTGTGTGTGAGCACAAGTCACACTCCACATCGCCCCTCCCGGGAGCCTGTGCAGCCCGCCACTGCCAGGGTCCCGTGATCCGGGGACAAGTTCCCCGGGAGAACGCACTGCCCGCCTCAGGCTGGTGCAACGTCACGCCGGCCTCGGCCGCCGCAGGCTCACCCCGCCTCCTCTGTACACCTCCCTCCCCGCGGCCTGAGGGAGCCAGAGCCCCCGAAGCAGCTGCTCCTTTAACCCCGTCCTGTCTGTGCGGGGAATAGACGCCCTCAGGCGACCTACACGCAGAGGCGGGTCCAAATCCAAAGCTGAACCCCAGGAACTGTGCGAACAGGGAAGATAAGGGGAAATCTCTCCCAGCAACCTTAGAAGCAGCGGATTAAAACTCCACAAACAACTTGATGGGCCTGCAGCTGGTGAATACCTGAATAGACAACGAATCATCCCAAATTCAGGAGGTGGACTTTGGGAGCAGGATATATGAATTTTTCCCCTTTTCCTTTATTTGTGAGTGTATATGTATATGCTTCTGGGTGCGATTTTGTCTGTATAGCTTTGCTTTACAATAGCTTTATTTTACTTCACTATATTATAGCCTCTTTCTTTCTTTCTGTCTTTCTTTCTATTTTTTCTCCCTTTTACTCTGAGCCGTGTGGACGAAAGGCTCTTGGTGCTCCAGCCAGGCATCAGGGCCGTGCCTCTGAGGTGGGAGAGCCAACTTCAGGACACTGGTCCACAAGAGACCTCCCAGCTTCACGTAATACCAAACGGCAAAAATCTCTCAGAGATCTCTATCTCAACATCAAGACCCAGCTTCACTCAACGACCAATAAGCTACAGTGCTGGACACCATATGCCAAACAACTAGCAAGACAGGAACACAGCCCCATCCATTAGCAGAGAGGCTGCCTAAAATCATAATAAGGCCACAGACACCCCAAAATATACCTCCAGACGTGGACGTCCCCACCAGAAAGACAAGAGCCAACCTCATCCACCAGAGCTCAGGCACTAGTTCCCTCCACCAGGAAGCCTACACAACCCACTGAACCAACCTTAGCCACTGGGGACAGATACCAAAAACAACAGGAACTACGAACCTGCAGCCTGTGAAAAGGAGACCCCAAACACAGTAAGATAAGCAAAATGAGACGACAGAAAAACACACAGCAGATGAAGGAGCAGGGTCAAAACACACCAGACCTAACAAATGAAGAGGAAATAGGTAGTCTACCTGAAAAAGAATTCAGAATAATGATAGTAAGGATGATCCAAAATCTTGGAAATAGAATAGACAAAATGCAAGAAACATTTAACAAGGACGTAGAAGAACTAAAGAGGAACCAAGCAATGATGAAAACCACAATAAATGAAATTAAAAATACTCTAGATGGGATCAATAGCAGAATAACTGAGGCAGAAGAAAGGATAAGTGACCTGGAAGATAAAATGGTGGAAATAACTACTGCAGAGCAGGATAAAGAAAAAAGAATGAAAAGAACTGAGGACAGTCTCAGAGACCTCTGGGACAACATTAAACGTGCCAACATTCGAATTATAGGGGTCCCAGAAGAAGAAGAGAAAAAGAAAGGGACTGAGAAGATATTTGAAGAGATTATAGTTGAAAACTTCCCTAATATGGGAAAGGAAATAGTTAATCAAGTCCTGGAAGCACAGAGAGTCCCATACAGGATAAACCCAAGGAGAAACACACCAAGACACATATTAATCAAACTGTCAAAAATTAAATATAAGGAAAACATATTAAAGGCAGCAAGGGAAAAAAAACAAATAACACACAAGGGAATCCCCATAAGGTTAACATCTGATCTTTCAGCAGAAACTCTGCAAGCCAGAAGGGAGTGGCAGGATATACTTAAAGTGATGAAGGAGAAAAACCTGCAACCAAGATTACACTACCCAGCAAGGATCTCATTCAGATTCGATGGAGAAATTAAAACCTTTACAGACAAGCAAAAGCTGAGAGAGTCCAGCACCACCAAACCAGCTTTACAACAAATGCTAAAGGAACTCCTCTAGGCAAGAAACACAAGAGAAGGAAAACACCTACAATAACAAACCCAAAACATTTAAGAAAATGGGAATAGGAACATACATATCGATAATTACCTTGAATGTAAATGGATTAAATGCTCCCACCAAAAGACACAGGCTGGCTGAATGGATACAAAAACAAGACCCATATATATGCTGTCTACAAGAGACCCACTTCAGACCTAGAGACACATATAGACTGAAAGTGAGGGGATGGAAAAAGATATTCCATGCAAATGGAAATCAAAAGAAAGCTGGAGTAGCAATTCTCATATCAGACAAAATAGACTTTAAAATAAAGACTATTACAAGAGACAAAGAAGGACACTATATAATGATCAAGGGATCGATACAAGAGGAAGGTATAACAATTGTAAATATTTATGCACCCAACATAGGAGCACCTCAATACATAAGGCAAATACTAACAGCCATAAAAGGGGAAATCGACAGCAACACAATCATAGTAGGGGACTTTAACACCCCACTCTCACCAATGGACAGATCATCCAAAATGAAAATAAATAAGGAAACACAAGCTTTAAATGATACATTAAACAAGATTGACTTAATTGATATTTATAGGACATTCCATCCAAAAACAACAGAATACACATTTTTCTCAAGTGCTCATGGAACATTCTCCAGGATAGATCATATCTTGGGTCACAAATCAAGCCTTGGTAAATTTAAGAAAATTGAAATCGTATCAAGTATCTTTTCCGACCACAACGCTATGAGACTAGATATCAATTACAGGAAAAGACCTGTAAAAAATACAAACACATGGAGGCTACACAATACATTACTTAATAACGAAGTGATCACTGAAGAAATCAAAGGGGAAATCAAAAAATACCTAGAAACAAATGACAATGGAGATACGACGACCCAAAACCTATGGGACGCAGCAAAAGCAGTGCTAAGAGGGAAGTTTATAGCAATACAAGCCTACCTCAAGAAACAGGAAACATCTCGAATAAACAACCTAACCTTGCACCTAAAGCAATTAGAGAAAGAAGAACAAAAAAACCCCAAAGCCAGCAGAAGGAAAGAAATTATAAAGATCAGGTCAGAAATAAATGAAAAAGAAATGAAGGAAACAATAGCAAAAATCAATGAAACTAAAAGCTGGTTCTTTGAGAAGATAAACCAAATTGATAAACCATTAGCCAGACTCATCAAGAGAAAAAGGGAGAAGACTCAGATCAATAGAATTAGAAATGAAAAAGGAGAAGTAACCACTGACACTGCAGAAATACAAAAGATCATGAGAGATTACTACAAGCAACTCTATGCCAAGAAAATGGACAACCTGGAAGAAATGGACAGATTCTTAGAAAGGCACAAACTGCCGAGACTGAACCAGGAAGAAATAGAAAATATGAACAGACCAATCACAAGCACTGAAATTGAAACTGTGATTAAAAACCTTCCAACAAACAAAAGCCCAGGACCAGATGGCTTCACAGGTGAATTCTATCAAACATTTAGAGAAGAGCTAACACCTATCCTTCTCAAACTCTTCCAAAATATTGCAGAGGGAGGAACACTCCCAAACTCATTCTACGAGGCCACCATCACCCTGATACCAAAACCAGACAAAGATGTCACAAAGAAAGAAAACTACAGGCCAATATCACTGATGAACATAGATGCAAAAATCCTCAACAAAATACTAGCAAACAGAATCCAACAGCACATTAAAAGGATCATACACCATGATCAAGTGGGGTTTATCCCAGGAATGCAAGGATTCTTCAATATACGCAAATCAATCAATGTGATACATCATATTAACAAACTGAAGGAGAAAAACCATATGATCATCTCAATAGATGCAGAGAAAGCTTTCGACAAAATTCAACACCCATTTATGATAAAAGCCCTGCAGAAAGTAGGCATAGAGGGAACTTTCCTCAACATAATAAAGGCCATATATGACAAACCCACAGCCAACATTGTCCTCAATGGTGAAAAACTGAAACCATTTCCACTAAGATCAGGAACAAGACAAGGTTGCCCACTCTCACCACTATTATTCAACATAGTTTTGGAAGTGTTAGCCACAGCAATCAGAGAAGACAAAGAAATAAAAGGAATCCAAATCGGAAAAGAAGAAGTAAAGCTGTCACTATTTGCAGATGACATGATACTATACATAGAGAATCCTAAAGATGCTACCAGAAAACTCCTAGAGCTAATCAATGAATTTGGTAAAGTAGCAGGATACAAAATTAATGCACAGAAATCTCTTGCATTTCTATACACTAATGACGAAAAATCTGAAAGTGAAATTAAGAAAACACTCCCATTTACCATTGCAACAAAAAGAATAAAATATCTAGGAATAAACCTACCTAAGGAGACAAAAGACCTGTATGCAGAAAATTATAAGACACTGATGAAAGAAATTAAAGATGATACAAATAGATGGAGAGATATACCATGTTCCTGGATTGGAAGAATCAACATTGTGAAAATGACTCTACTACCCAAAGCAATCTACAGATTCAATGCAATCCCTATCAAACTACCACTGGCATTTTTCACAGAACTAGAACAAAAAATTTCACAATTTGTATGGAAACACAAAAGACCCCGAATAGCCAAAGCAATCTTGAGAACGAAAAATGGAGCTGGGGGAATCAGGCTCCCTGACTTCAGACTATATTACAAAGCTTCAGTAATCAAGACAGTTTGGTACTGGCACAAAAACAGAAATATAGATCAATGGAACAGGATAGAAAGCCCAGAGATAAACCCACACACATATGGGCACCTTATTTTTGATAAAGGAGGCAAGCATATACAGTGGAGAAAAGACAGCCTCTTCAATAAGTGGTGCTGGGAAAATTGGACAGGTACATGTAAAAGTATGAAAATAGAACACTCCCTGACACCATGCACAAAAATAAACTCAAAATGGATTAAAGACCTAAGTGTAAGGGCAGACACTATCAAACTCTTAGAGGAAAACATAGGCAGAACACTCTATGACATACATCACAGCAAGATTCTTTTTGACCCAGCTCCCAGAGAAATGGAAATAAGAACACAAATAAACAAATGGGACCTAATGAAACTTAAAAGCTTTTGCACAGCAAAGGAAACCATAAACAAGACCAAAAGACAACCATCAGAATGGGAGAAAATATTTGCAAATGAAGCAACTGACAAAGGATTAATCTCCAAGATTTACAAGCAGCTCATGCAGCTCAATAACAAAAAAACGAACAACCCAATCCAAAAATGGGCCGAAGACCTAAATAGACATTTCTCCAAAGAAGATATACAGATGGCCTACAGACACATGAAAGAATGCTCAACATCATTAATCATTAGAGAAATGCAAATCAAAACTACAATGAGATATCATCTCACACCGGTCAGAATGGCCATCATCAAAAAATCTAGAAACAATAAATGCTGGAGAGGGTGTGGAGGAAAGGGAACACTCTTGCACTGTTGGTGGGAATGTAAATTGATACAGCCACTATGGAGAACAGTATGGAGGTTCCTTAAAAAACTACAAATAGAACTACCATACGACCCAGCAATCCCAATACTGGGCATATACCCTGAGAAAACCATAGGTCAAAAAGAGTCATGTACCAAAATGTTCATTGCAGCTCTATTTACAATAGCCAGGACATGGAAGCAATCTAAATGTCCATCGACAGATGAATGGATAAAGAAGATGTGGCACATATATACAATGGAATATTACTCAGCCATAAAAAGAAATGAAATGGAGGTATTTGTAATGAGGTGGATGGAGTTAGAGTCTGTCATACAGAGTGAAGTAAGTCAGAAAGAGAAAAACAAATACAGTATGCTAACACATATATACGGAATCTAAGGGGAAAAAAAAAAAAAAAAAAAGGCCATGAAGAACCTAGTGGCAAGACGGGAATAAAGACACAGACCTACTAGAGAATGGACTTGAGGATATGGGGAGGGGGTGGGGTGAGATGTGACAGGGTAAGAGAGTGTCATGGACATATATACACTACCAAATGTAAAATAGATAACTAGTGGGAAGCAGCCGCATAGCACAGGGAGATCAGCTCGGTGCTTTGTGACCATCTAGAGGGATGGGATGGGGAGGGTGGGAGGGAGGGAGATGCAAGAGGGAAGAGAAATGGGAACATATTGTATATGTATAACTGATTCACTTTGTTATAAAGCAGAAGCTAACACACCATTGTAAGGCAATTATACTTCAATAAAGATGTTAAAAAAAAAAAAAAAATGTCACATCAAATGGAGAATATCAGTAAACAGAGAGAAATTATTTTTAAAATCAAATAGAAATTCTGGAGTTGAAAAGTACAATAACTAAAACAAAACATTCCCCAGAGAGGCTCAACAGTAGATTTTAACTATCAGAAGAAAGAATCAGTGAACTTGAAGATAGACTGACAGATATTATGCAATCTGAAGAACAGAGAGAAAAATGAAGAAGAATGATCATTGCATCAGAGCATGTGGGAAACCAGAAAACACACCAGCATACACACAGTGGGAAGACCAGAAAGATAGGAAAGAGGGAAAAGAGGAGAAAAAAATACTCAAAAAAAGAAAGGCTGAAAGCCTCCCAAGTCTGATCAAGTTTGATGAAATATGTTAATTAACATGTCCAAGAATCTCAACTAACCCCAGGTAAGATAAATGCAAATCCACACCTAGATACATTGGGTAAAAATGCTGAGACAAAGAGAAAATCTTCAGAGAAAATATTAAGGTCTTGGTTGAATAAACTATTGTGTCCAGGAATAGAATACTATGCAAACATTTAGATGATACGTAGATATATTTTGTTGCTACAGAGCAATGTTCTATTTTGCTAAATGAAAAAAAGCAGGTTATAAAATTATACATAGTGTAATTATTTTTTTGGAGTAACAAATAAACTTAGATGGGTACATGAAGAATTTAGCACATTAAATGTCAATCACAGAGTAAGAGCTCCACAGAGGGTAGCTATTCCTGGTTCTTTTGCTGCTGTTGTATTATGCCCTTTTAAAAATCCACCAGTCCAGGCTAACATTATCTGCAGAGTTTGTATCAATCATTTCATGCTCATCATTGGAAAAATATATTAATACTCAAATTTACTGCCACTGACTTAAGTGTTTCCCTATCTCAGCTTCTGCTGAGTGAAAATAATGATGCCAGTGCTCACTCTCCAAGAAGCCTCACTCCCCAGGAAGGTGAAGCTGTCCAACAGTTTGCTCTGAAGCCACACAAGAAGTGCCCAGAACATGGGCAGGTGAGAGCTTCCTTCACCGAGAGGCAGCTGATGGGGCTGCTGGCTGCCAGCTACTTGAGGCCCCACATTAGCTACAGAACCTGCTGTCAGGTTGGCCTGTTTCTCCCTTTTCCTAAATCCGTCACCAGAAAACAGGCTTGTTTTCCTCTCTACTCCCTTCCCCTGTCTACCCTGGGAATGCTCTTCTGTGAGGATACTTTCTTAGTCCTGGCAGACCAGGCAGGTGCTGGTTCCTCTTTGTTTTCTTCCACCTGAAGCTAAGCCTTGTCTAACACTTCCGTCCACAGTCACTACACTCTGACTCCAATGTTGGGTGTGAACTAGACTCCTCCAGTGTCCCCTACCCAGTCAACTACCATACCAGACCCCTGAACAAAACTTTGAGAGCATCCCATTATACTTTCCCCACCACCATTAACTCCACTTAAATCACCCAAAGAATGTATGGCTATCTGGTGACCTCTCACAACATGACAAATAAGGCCAACAATGAATAGTCTGTTTCCTTTCTGCTTAATTACAGTACCATTATTCCAATAGTATTGTCATTGTCCTTTATTTGTTTCTCCTACAAAAATAATAAGATCTAACTATTCATAGTTTAAACCAATTTAAAGAACTAGTCTAGGAACCCAACTCATATATTACATTTTTCCTGTGGGGGAAAAAAATGTTCAGCAATAGCTTATACAAATCAGCCATGTTCAAAATATTGTCCTCAGTGAACCTAATTATCCTAACTTTCCAAATAATTGTTTATAAACTTTTAGATCCTAACTCACTTTTAAGAAAGGGACTTCCTGTACTTGATTGCTATAAATAAATGAATCCCAAAAGTTTTAAGCAGGTTGCAGAAGGAGGATAAGGTTACATATGGGCGAGCATTAACAGATGAAAATATAGTTAGTATTATAACAATTCTTCTTCTTTAAGCATTATAAATAAATATATACAGCCATTAGTGCTAAAGCAAAACACCTGTCAATTATTCATAAGTGTTTCCAATCCTAAGACAATATTCCACAGTAAACAGATGCTACACATCTGTTCAGTGGATTCAGTGGAAAAATTCTCAACCCGATTCAATCTAAATTTTCTAAGAGTGTCTCCCAAAGATGACTCACTACACTTATATATCTGCCACTATAATTTATATTTCTCTGTTATTCTTTCCACTTTAGGTTCAACAATAGACGTTTCATTACCAGATAAGCCCATTTTGATTTGGATACAACCAAGGTAATTACTAAATTCATAATAAGGTGGTTATTTGGGGTCATGATGATGATGAATCCTTACCTAGAACTTGCTGAGTAGTTGGTAATCTCTGCAAAGAGAGCTAACCTAATGCTTGCAAAAATATATTAAAATTCTCCTGCATTTCTATATTTGGGAGGTGTTGGCTTTTTTAAGTTTTGCCTGAGTCAGATATCATTTTTGTAAGCCTAAAACATTATAGCAATACTGTCTGATATTCCTATGATTCTTCATGCAATACTAGAAACAGTTTTTTGTTTTATGTTTTTGGTTTTTTTTTTTTTTAAAGAAGTAAGACAGACACAACTGAAACAAAAGACTCTATGCCCTCCTCTCTGTGGGCTCCTTTGCCTCGGTTTTCTAGGTGACGTCCATCTGATTTGGCAAGCAAATATAGACACCTGTCAAAAGGAGTCAACTTTCTTGCTATACGTAACTCCAAGACTTAAATGATGAGCTTCATAAAATTAATTTACTCTTCATTCAAATGACATGATGTAACATCTTCCTGAGATACCATGTAAACTTAATTATGAAGAAATTTTATATTTAAATCTATTTTAAAATGTCCATAATAATAATAAAAATAAGTGTGAAGAGAGATTTAGGTATGTAACTAAAATTCAATCCAAAGTCCAAGATTAGTTTTTCTCTAACTGGAGAAAGGTACAGCAAAAAGAGCAAGAAGATTTTTCCTGAGGGTCAGGAATCCTATCACTTTTGATTTTATACCCTAAGGGCTATTGAACAGCCATGGGCAAATAGTAGATGTTCAATAAAGCAAAGTGTAAAGAAACTCATTCATCTGAACATATATTTGTGGGTTTTTTCTGGTTTTGGTTTTTGTTTTTGGAGGGAATCAGGGAAGGTTGTGATTGAGAAAAGATGATAGGTGAATTGGAAAAGACCACCAGGGAGGAAACTAGTTAACAATGAAAAAAACCACTGAAGAACCTAGAAATGTATAATACCAAGAGTGATTGAAGGGGCAGGATGGATAGGGATCTGCCCCAGCCAGACTTAATCGTGACAGTGTTCTCTCCCACTTGGGAGGGACCACAGCAAGAACAGGAGTAATGACCTTGTTGAAAATCCCAAGGCATAACCCCTGCTGTGCTTATTTTTCCCTAACCAGAGAAAAGGTAACTTTCTACTTTATCTTCTTTAGAAGAATGAAGTGGGCACAATATTTCACACTGCTCATCTTTGAAAGCTCAGAACTACTTTAGTTGATTTGCATACAATAATTATTTACTTAATTAACAAGTTCTCAGCTAAATTGTCCTTTCAACCCTTAACAAGTTGAAAATTATATAAGATTCCTCTTCAAAGGAAAGGAAATTTTCCCCAATTAGGATCTATTGCTATCAACAGAATACAATTTTCCACATGGCTTCTTGCACTGAGATTTAAACTGGTTCCCCAAAGAGGAAGGAGAAATTCCTTTGGAACAGAACTCAAAGAAGCTGAGAAATCTCAAATGTATCTATCAGCAAAAACCCAGAATTTTTTTAATTTAAGTTGATCCTTAAGGCTAATATCTTTAGTAAAAATTCTTAAAAGCAACCAGAAGACAAAAATTAAAGGTAAGCTATATATTCCCCACAGAGGTGGAAGTTAACCTTAAAAAAAAATAAAGCACAGTGTTTAGAATTACAAATGCTTTATGTAATAGACTAGCAGAAACATATCAAAATTTAATGTTTATAATACATTAGGAACTTTCCCTCGTGGTTCAAGAAGAAAAAATCTAAACCAACCAGTTAATCTATGAATAAAGAGAATTTTTGAAATCAATGTAATGGGATATATCAAGTTTCTAATCCAAAAGACCTTCTTTTACACTGCTCACAGAATAACTAATATTTAAAAGGGATAAAGTGAGTGTACGTAGTAAGTAAATGAGCCTAAAAACAAAATGCACCATCTCTCAGGGTAGCAAATGAATAAGGCGCCTGGACCAGCCCATGCACACTCACCAGATATCCGACTTTGTGTCATAGCCTTGGTGTTTCAGAGCCTCCGGGCTCATATAATGGGGAGTTCCAGTTAAAGTGGTGGCTAGATCACAGGATCCCATTAAGAGTCGAGAAACTCCAAAATCCCCTTGAAATAATAATTTTTATGAATACTTTAAAACACAAAAATCAGTACTGTGCTGGAAATTAACAACTGTCTAATTTGACAATTTTAATATGCAATGATTCATACCATTTTAAAGGGAAAGAAAAGTCACACATTTTAAATTATACAATACTGGTGAATAGCTTTAAAAATAAAAGCCTTATAGGAGAAAGAAGACTTTGAAGACAGGAAAGTGAATTATGTAAGCTAAAACGTTTTTTCTCGAATTATGGAAAACCAGCAACTTGAAACAAAAAGCTATTTCAAGTCTGAATAACAACAAACAGAATGATTCTGGAAGCACTGAATATAATGACTTGTAATTTTATCTGAGGGGGGAGAGTTTGTTCTTCATTTACAATAAAGAAATTTTAAACAAAAAACCTGAGACTTTTCAAGAACATGACTATAAAAATTTGAATCTATCAGCTTCGGTATACTTGCCTAATTAGTTGCATGCTTTTATGTTTCCCCCTCTAAGAACACCTACATAAGATCAAACAATCCAGTAGCTGTTATGAGTGTAGGTACAGTTCTAAAGGAGAACTAACTCTATCAATATTTTAATTATCTGTGATAACTGCTAATTGCTTGTGATAAAATAAGTGGGGGAGTGGGAAAACTGTAGTAATCAAACTAGTAAAACAAGTCTAATCATTTATTAATGGTTAGTGCATGGCATGGAATAGGAACTCAGAAGATATTTGTTGAATCTATCTAATATGTAGCAAATGTTTTATACCTCAGTTTATATCAGATAATCAGAAACAAAATAATTGGGTTTTTTGTTGTTGAGCACAACCAATCAAGAACAAAAATTTAGTAAGTTTGAATAAACCAATGATTATTCTAACACTTTTAGGTACTTTATACTCCAATTTGATATATTAATAACATCTAGAATATACTCTCTCATAGAATACATATTTCTTAAAATCTTACCAATTTTAAGTAGATTATTTTTCAGAAATATATTCTTTGATTTCAAGTCTTGATGAAGTATCCTCCTACAAAAGGAAAAAAGGATATACAATTTCATGCAAATATAAAATTTTAAAATCCAAATATAAATAATATATATGAGTGAATGTGAAGTGATTCACACATAAATATACACTCCCAGAGATATATCTTTCAATGTTCAAAAGCTTCAAAGTCACAACATTTTCTAATTTCACTAAGAAAATCGGAGTTTTAAAACAAAGGTTTTAAAGACAGAGAAACATGTAATTGAGAGAAGGGTGATGTGCTTCCAACTATTTCAATAGGCCAGATTTCATTGTGTTTTAGTAGCATGATCTACATTGTACTATATCCAGTAACCATATACCCAGTTCACAGAGGAGTTATCACAAAGCTTTATAATCTATTATATACTATATATAATCTATTACATGCATATATATTATATCTTTATATTTATAATATACTATATATATTATAATCCAAATGTTCACATTTTATATATATGTGGAAATAATGTTGATGATGGTATTTAATAATAGATAACACTTAACAAGTTTTACTGTAAACCAGCAATGTAAATTATGTCAGTTAAGATTTTCATTTCTGAAATTATGAAAAATCAGACAACTTGAAAACCTTTGCCTAAAAAAACACCCAGAAATGTTGAATAAAGTATGTAAGTCTCTTCACATATAACACAGCTGAACCCCCAAGAAAATGAGGCAAATCCTTTGGGATTATACAAAAAGAAAACTGAAAATCAGAGGGAGCAATAGGTGCTGATGTCTCAGCAGCCCGAGCAACTCAGAACTCACAGCAGCCAAGAACTTGAGGCCATGTAATGTGGAGAGTTGGAACTAATATAAACACCTAAAGTCAGAATCCTATATGCAGTCCATATCTTAAGTGAAAATATGACCCAAGAAACAGTCACTCACAAGTAAACAAAATGGAGAAAAAAAATCTCTCCCTTCATATTTTGCAACCATGTCTCTCTGCTCACTTACATTTGGAATTCAAATATGCAATAGCTGTATGGCTTAAGACATCCCAAACCAAGAAATTAACATAAAAATTGGTTCTCAGCTGTTAGTACCCTCTTGAGGTATCTGGCAGAAGCAAATGCAAACTGAATCAGCAGATAATATAAAATAAAACTATACTTCAAAGCTACAGTAATCAAGACAGTATGGTACTGGTACAAAAACAGAAATATAGATCAATGGTACAGGATAGAAAGCCCAGAGATAAACCCACACACATATGGTCACCTAATTTATGACAAAGGAAGCAAGAACATACAGTGGAGAAAAGACAGCCTCTTCAATAAGTGGTGCTGTTAAAACTGGAGAGCTACATGTAAAAAAATGAAATTAGAACACTACCTAACTCCATACACAAAAATAAACTCCAAATGGATTAAAGACCTAAATATAAGACCAGACACTATAAAACTCTGAGAGGAAAACACACTTTGACATAAACCACAGCAAGATCTTTTTTGATCCACCTCCTACAGTAATGGAAATAAAAACAAAAATAAACAAATGGGACCTAATTAAACTTAAAAGCTTTTGCAGAGCAAGGGAAACCATAAACAAGATGAAAAGACAACCCTCAGAATGGGAGAAAATATTTGCAAATGAAGCAACGGACAAAGGATTAATCTCCAAAATATACAAACAGCTCATGGAGCTCAATGTCAAAAAAACAAACAACCCAATTAAAAAATGGTCAGAAGACCTAAATAGACATTTTACCAAAGAAGACATACAGATGGCCAAGAGGCACATGAAAAGCTGCTCAACATCACTAATTATTAGAGAAATGCAAATCAAAACTATGAGGTATCACCTCACACTTGTCAGAATGGCCATCAACAAAAAAATCTACAAACAATAAATGCTGGAGAGGGTGTGGAGAAACAGGAACCCTTTTGCACTGTTGGTGGGAATGTAAATTGATACAGCCACTATGGAGAACAGTATGGAGGTTCCTTAAAAAACTAAAAATAGAACTACCATATGACCCAGCAATCCCACTACTGGGCATATACCCTGAGAAAACCATAATTCAAAAAGAGACATGTACCCCAATGTTCATTGCAGCACTATTTACAGTAGCCAGGATATGGAAACAACCTAAATGTCCAACAATAGGTGAATGGATAAAGAGGCTGTGGTACATATATACATATGGAACATTACTCAGCCATAAAAAGGAACAAAATTGGGTCATTTGTAGAGATGTGGATGGACCTAGAGTCTGTCATACAGAGTGAAGTAATCCAGAAAGAGAAAAATAAAGATCGTATATTAATGCATATATGTGGAATCTAGAAAATAATATAGAGGAACCTATTTGTAGGGCAGGAATAGAGATGTAGATGTAGAGAACGAACATGTGGACAAAGTGGGGTAGGGGAGGGTGGGATGAATTGGGAGATTAGGTTTGACATAAATACACTATCATGTGTAAAACAGATAACTAGGGGGAACCTTCTGTAGAGCACAGGGAGCTCAGCTCAGTGCTCTGTGACGTCCTAGATGAGTGGCATGGGAGGGTGGGAGGGAGGTCCAAGAGGGAGGGGATATAGGTATACATATAGCTGATTCACTTTGTTGTACAGCAGAAACTAACACAACATTGTAAAGCAATTTTACTCCAATAAAATAAATAAATAAATAAACCCCTGAGAATTTCAGATAACTTAATAGGATATAAACTATAAAATAAGTATATTTCAAATGATTAAAATAATAAAGAATAGAAAACACGAGATAGAAACAGAATATTATCAAAAAAAGATGATGCTGATTTGAGAAACAACCAAATAGAATATCTCAGGGGAAAATGTGACCATTGAAATAAAAAACTCAAGATTAAGACCTCAGCTTCCAACTATGATGAAGTAAGCTTATATCACACTAAATCGCCCACCTTCCACAGTTGTATCGAGACCACTGCAAAATTTAAACAATGTAAAATTTGGGTAAATTTTTTAACAGCTCTTTGAAGATATCAGAGATCAGTCAAGGTGAACAAAGGCAGGCAGCACTTGAGGGGCCAGAACCTAAAAGAAAAGAGATGCACTGAGATGAGCAAGCACTTCCCACTGTGTTTTCCTCTCAGGCATTTGGCAGAAGCAGAGTGTCGTGGCCCAGAGCTTGCAGCAGTTTCACTGAGGTTGGAAAACAAAAACTGTAGTTCAGAGATACAAAAGGCAGCCAGGACTCGAGGGGCAAATTTTCCAGAGAAAAGGGAACAAAAGAGAAGTAAGTCTGACATTGTGAATAGATTTTATTCTGAGGCATTTGCTGAATCCTAAGCTGCTCAGGGGCAAGACATTCAGGAGAAAGCAGCTGCTAAGAGGTAAAAAACTAAGCAGAGTTTTCAGTAGATTCACAAAGCTGAGGAGGAGTCTTGGTAAATAACTAAAGCCTTCAGCTGAAAACCCTGAACACTGGAAATAAAGGCAAACTGGAAGTAGACCAACCCTCACAAACCTAGCCTTAAACTATCTCAGTCCTAATTGGATCAAGGTGATCTGCATCTACTACCAGCCAGCAAAAAAAATCAAATCCTCTCCAGAGGAAGATAATATCATCCAACATCTCTACACTATTTTACATATATTGTCCAACATTCACTCAAAAACTACAGGCATGCCAAGAGACAAGACCAAATGACCAAAAACAAAACAAACAAAAAGAAACAAATCCATATGTGATCCACCTACTGGAACTATTGGACAAGGATTTTAAAGTAACTATGATATGTTTAAGGAACTAAATGACACAATGAGAAAACTAGATTCTATAAACAATTTTTTAAAAGAACTGAATGGAAATTCTAGAATTGAAACAAATATAATTAAAATTAAGAGTTCATTAGATATGTTTGAAAGCAGATAAGATGCAGCAGAAAAAAAGATTTAGAAATTGGAATAATGGTTAGTGAAAAATATTCAGTTCGAGTATTGAAAAATAATATTGATACTTAGACTAGGCAAGTAGAAGATGAGTTATAGATATAATACATCAACAGCCCCCACATATATAAATATGTAAATAAGTAAATCACCACTAGGTATTTTAAGAACAAGGCAAACTGTATGTTAGAAAGCAGTTATGGGAAGTAATTGGCTGGTGCTGTGGTAATAGAACAATAAAATATATGCAACAGACCAGATATCAAGCTACCTGGTAAATTTTTAAAGTATAATTTGACTTTGTGGCTACAGTAAGCAAAAATGGTTCCAGAAAGAAAGTCCTTTCATGTGCTTTGTTAATATCCTTTCCTTTGAAGTATTTAGAAATCAAGTCCAAGAAATAACAAGGTGACTAGCAATATAGACAGTTGACATAAAATCTTTCTTCTAAAAAGCTCAAGTAGCTCTCCACCTATGTCCCCATAATTTCTATTTTCATGATGCCCAAGAGAGTTAAGTGTCCTGATTAAGAATGGATGATAGTGGTGGTCAAACCCGTGGTCGAGTTCCTGCCTCCAACTCCCCATCAGGCCATTGTCCAAACCCTCAGCCTCCAGGACCACAGCAGAGTGAGGTCTGTGGAGGCAGCCACAGCAAGTGTTTCTCAGGCCCTGAGCCAGAGTAGGACTGTGGAGACGGTATGGACAGTTTAACCTTCATTTCCCCTTAAACCCTTATCTGAATAGTTTCTGAAACCTCAGCTCCCTCCCCACAGGTCTGTATTTATCCAGCAGGGTCTCAGGGTGGCCTGCAGACTCTTCTTGCCAAAGGTGCTGGCATGAGCAATGGCTCCGTGGTGATGCACAGCCCAGGCAGCTCCTGTAGCTGGTCTCTGCCATGTGGCCTTCGTCCTAGACTCTGAAGCAGCTCCTGCCTGGCTTCCTCATTGGTGTCCTGGGCCCCCAGGACCATGATAAGCCCTCTGTGCTATAAGCCAGGGGTGATGCCAGGTCCTTCTCAAATGTAGCTACACAGTAGGAGTTGCCGACACCTGGTACTGGAGTGGGGTCTCCTTGAAAAAGTGACCTCAGGACATCCCAAGAAGTGGGAGCCAGGAGAAAGCAGGAATCTCCCACAACACCACAGACACAACTTCTCTCTGCTTTTCCATCTCCAGACCTGAGGGAGCACACCTCCATCCCCTGTCACATTTAGTAGGTCCTTTCCCTGGGAGCCTCACTACGTTAAAAATGAATTCCTCATACCACCTTTTGGGAAATGTTTAGCCATTCTAACACAATACCTCACCAAGTGGCTGGGGAAAGGTGTGGGTTGCTAGGTGACAAGGCACTCATCTTAGGGAAAGTGCCCCAACCCTGTTCTCTCCTCCACTGTGAAAGCACCAAGAACACCAGCAAATGAGATCCCTGCAGAGAAGCTGCTCTGTGCTTCATGTTAAAAAATCTAGGCTAATTGGACAGAACACCTTCAACAGAAGTGAGTTGGGGGGTGGTGTTTTTTAGTTTTGTGTTTTCTGTGTTAGCACTGGGGGCAAAAAAGGAGGAGAGTTTTTGCCCCCAGAGCCTTCTTGTCTCTGCCCCCAAGAAGTTCCCTCATGCCCAGTTCTGCTGTAGCATCCAGAGACAACATTTCAAAGATTAGCTAATTAATTGGACCAAAAAGAAGAAAGGCTCTAAGTCACTCAAATACTGGCCCAGTTTATGGAGGCTTGGGGGACTTGGTGACAAGCCTCTGGACACAAACAGCTTTAACAAACTTAACTCTGTCTACTTGCCAGAGGTTCAGGCCCAGGGGGGGAGGAAGGAGTCTTAGAGCTACATTCTCAAGACAGCTTTCAGTGAACTGTGAAAATTCTCAGCTTTTAACACATTATTTATAAGTGTGTATGCCATATGCCATAGATTTAGAATATTACAAATGTATAAATAAACCAAATTAAAACAAGTACAGGAAAGCTCCAAAGGAGTAAACAAAATCTTCATTTCTTCTGTAACTTCATTCTTCTTAGTTTTTCCAGGGTCTTCTTTATCTCCTCTGCTGCTACACTGTATTAGTCAGGGTTCTCCAGAGAAACAGAACCAATAGAAGATACAGATATGGATATAGATACAAATGGAGATTTATTATAAGGAACTGGCTCAAGAAATTATGGAGGCTGAGAAGTCCCAAGATCTGCTGTCTGCAAGCTGAAGGCCCAGGAGAACTGGTGGTGTAATTCAGTCCTAGTCTAAAGACCTGAGACCAGGTGAGTCAATGATCTAGGTCCTTCAGTCCAAGGGCAGAAGAAGATGGGATGAGACATCCCAGCTCCCCAGTGAGGCAGGAAAAAGGGGGCAAATTCCTCCTTCCTCTGCCTTTTGTTTTATTCAGACCTTCAAGGGATGGATGTGTCCAACCACACTGGAGGGGGCAATCTACAGAGTCCACCGATCCAAATGTTAATCCTGTTACCGAGGCCAAGCTCGCTCCGCTCACTGCCAACAGGCAAATAAATCAGGAGATGAGGTATTGAGGTAAGGACTAGCGACTTTATTCGGAAAGCCGGCAGACTGAGAAGATGGCAGACTAGGGTCCTCTCAGAACACTATCTTATCAGGGTCTGGATGCCAGTTTCTTTTATAGAATTAGAGAGGGAAGTAAAGTAAAAAGGCAGAACAGAGAGGGAGAGGCAGGGAGGAAGTAAAAAGGGCCAACGGCCTTGCAAAACATCTCCTGGAATGGCCAGCCTCAGGGAGGGGATGTGTAATTTCTTCTTTCTTGCAGCCATTCACACGTGGGTAGGGTTCCTGAAGCAGGCCATTATGTGGGATTACAGTAACAAAAGCAACGAAAAGCAAAGTCTGAAGTCAAAGAAACAGATCCAACATGGAGTCAAAATTGGCTCTTCCCTGTTACAATCCCATCTGGAAACACCCTCACAGACACACCCAGAAGCAATATTTAATCTGGGCAATTCACGGCCCACTCAAATTGACACATAAAATTAACCACCACATGCACTAAAAAAATTTGCAAGGAAATTTGCAACAGAAGAGCCAAATCCATCTTCTTTTTTCCAAAGTAATTTCCTAACTCATTTGTAAGCAGTCTATGTAATTTTCAAAATGCATTTGAATATACACTCTAGACCAGCGGTCCCCAACCTTTTTGGCACCAGGGACCGGTTTCGTGGAAGACAATTTTTCCACGGAAGAGGAGGGTAATGGTTCTGGCAGTAATGTGAGCGAGGGGGAGAGATGGGGAGCGGCAGATGAAGCTTTGCTCGCTCGCCCGCCACTCACTTCCTGCTGTGTGGCCCGGTTCCTAACAGGCCACAGACAAGTACGGGTCCATGGCCCAGGGATTGGGGACCCCTGCTCTAGACCATAAGAGGAAAAGGCTGGAATAATGTTTCATAGACAGATCTATTTTATTGGTTATAGTTTGACAGATTTAAATAGAAAGCTGAGGGAAGCATTGTGGTAGGCTGTATTCTTGTTTCCAAATATTTGCACCTCTTGTGCCTGGCAGCAGGTGTCTGCCTTGGGAGGAAGAGGCACCTCCACTGGGCTTGGTCACGTGACTTGCTTGGGTCAATAGCATGCAAACAGACCAGGCAACTGTCATGTCTGAGCAGAATTTTAAGAACCATTGAGTGTTTCCCATAAATCTCTTGCTTTTCCCTCTTCCAGGAGAAAGCATGTCCCAGACAAGAGCTGCTCCTTCAGAGTAGGCAGTGGTATGGGAAGACTTGCAGTGATCTGCAGCCAATATGCAACAAAAGCAAGAAATGACTGTCCTAAGTCACCGAGGTTGGGGTTTTGTGTTAACACAGCATGAGGAAGGAGTTTTAGTGCTACAGTCTCAAGGTAGCTTTCAGTGAACTGTGAATACTCTTAGCTTTATACATTATTATTTATAAGTGTCCATGCCATATGCTACAAGAACAACTCATGGCTCACTCAGATTGACATAAAATTAACCATCACATGCACAATGACAAGTTTTTCTCTTTCCCCAAGATCTAGGCCCTCACTTCTAACGTTTTTTTCTCCTTCTCCTTGCCCTTCCCCTTCCTCTGCTTTCCCTCCCTCTGTCTCCTCCTCCTCCACCTCCTTCTTCTCCTCCCTCTGTATCTCTTTCTCTCCATATTCCACTAAGCATATTTATAATTAAACTCAGCACTATTGCTTCAAACCTGTCTTTCCAACTTCTTGCTCACCCTCAGCTGATGAACAGGTTCATCTTTGACCTTCTCCTAGCATGCCTCACAACCTGCTTAATGTCAAGTTTGGTCATTTCAGCTTGTCGAATTCACCCTCACCCTTCCATGCTGCCCAGTGCTGTCACCTTGGCTCAGGTCTTACAACCTCAGGCGTAGATATTATAAAGGTTCCAGGTTGATAACCCAAGTCCCCCTCTCTCCCCCCTATAATTTATCATCTAATCCTCCTGAAGTTCTGGTCACACTACAGCTCCATTCAGAAGGTTTCTGTGGTATCAATGTCTATGCTACAAAACAAAGCCCTCTACAATCTGATCTAATTTGATCAGATCTACAATCTGATGTACAATCTGATCTACCTTGACTCACAGCTCCATTCATGTACTCCAAGAGCCTTTCTGATGGGACCACTCATCATTTACCCTAAAAGTACGATGTTTTCCCAGCTCTGTGACTTTGCTCACTCTGTTCCCTAACTGGAAAGTTCTGACCCATCTTCTACCATATTCAAAATGCACCGTGGTTCAAATATCACTCCTTCCAAGAAGCCTTCATTGATTCTCCCAAGTAAAAGCATTACTCCCTCTTCTGAGCTCCTATAGCAGGGATCCCCAACCCCCAGGCCGTGGACCAGTACCGACCTGTGGCCTGTTAGGAACTGGGCTGCACAGCAGGAGGTGAGTGGCAGGTGAGCGAGTGAAGCTTCATCTGCCGCTCACCATCGCTCGCATTACCGCCCGAACCATCCCCACCACCCCCACCCACCCCTGGTCCGTGGAAAAACTGTCTTCCACAAAACCAGTCCCTGGTGCCAAAAAGGTTGGGGACTGCTGTCCTATAGCACTTAAATTGTACTTTTCTTGGCACTCTTATCACCTGTTTTAAATTAAGAGTATAATTTACATTAAAGTATATAAATCTTAGGCTTGATGAACTTTTACATACACATCACACTTGTAATCCTCCACCCAGATCAAGATGTATAACATTTCCAGCATCCCAGGAGGTTTCTATGTTCCCCTTCCAGTCGAAATTCCCTTCCAAACATAACCTCTATTCTGATTCACCCGACATTGGTCTTGCCTGTTTTTGAACGTCATACAAACGGAGCCATATAGTACCCACTCTTTTGTGTCTGTTTTCCTCACCCAACATCACATCTCTGAGATTCATCAGATTGTGCATATCAATCATGTGTTCTTTTTTATTGCAGAGTACCCCATTGTATGACTATACCATAATTTATTTAACAATTCTACTGTAAATGGACATTTTTCTGTGTTTTGGCTATTACAAATAAGGTTTCTATGGTCATTTTTGTACATGTCTTTTGTTGGATATAGGTACTCATATTTCACCTCACAAATAGAATTACTGGGTCATAAGGTATTTAAACGTTTGGCTGGGGAGGAGAAGATGGCGGAAGAGTAAGACGTGGAGATCACCTTCCTCAACACAGATACATCAGAAATACTTCTACACGTGGAACTGCTCCTATAGAACACCCACTGAACGATGGCAGAAGATGTCAGACCTCCCAAAAGGCAAGAAACTCCCCACGTACCTGGGTAGGGCAAAAGAAAAAAGAAACAACAGAGACAAAAGAATAGGGACGGGACCTGCACCAGTGGGAGGGAGCTGTGAAGGAGGAAAGGTTTCCACACACTAGGAAGCCCCTTCGCGGGCAGAAACTGCGGGTGGCAGAGGGGGGAAGCTTCTGAGCCATGGAGGAGAGTGCAGCAACAGGGGTGCGGAGGGCAAAGCAGAGAGATTCCTGCACAGAGGAGCGGTGCCGACCAGCACTCACCAGCCCGAGAGGCTTGTCTGCTCACCCGCCGGGGCGGGCGGGGGCTGGGAGCTGAGGCTCGGGCTTCAGAGGTCGGATCGCAGGGAGAGGACTGGGGTTGGCAGCATGAACACAGCCTGAAGGGGCTAGTGCACCACAGATAGCTGGGAGGGAGCCCGGGAAAAAGTCTGCAGCTGCCGAAGAGGCAAGAGACCTTTTCTTGCCTCTTTGTTTCGTGGCGCACAAGGAGAGGGGATTCAGAGCGCCGCCTAAACGAGCTCCAGAGACGGGCGCGAGCCACGGCTATCAGCGCAGACCCCAGAGACGGGCATGAAATGCTAAGGCTGCTGCTGCCGCCACCAAGAAGCCTGTGTGCAAGCACAGGTCACTATCCACACCGCCCCTCCTGGGAGCCTGTGCAGCCAGCCACGGCCAGGCTCCTGTGATCCAGGGACAACTTCCCCGGGAGAACGCACGGCACGCCTCAGGCTGCTGCAATGTCACGCCGGCCTCTGCCGCCGCAGGCTTGCCCCGCATCTGTACTCCTCCATCCCCCCGGCCTGAGTGAGCCAGAGCCCCCTAATCAGCTGCTCCTTTAACCCCGGCCTGTCTGAGCAAAGAACAGATGCCCTCAGGCGACCTACATGCAGAGGCGGGTCCAAATCGAAAGCTGAAACGCAGGAGCTGTGCGAACAAAGAAGAGAAAGGGAAATTTCTCCCAGCAGCCTCAGAAGCAGCGGATTAAAGGTCCACAAACAACCTGATGTACCTGCATCTGTGGGATACCTGAATAGACAACGAATCATCCCAAATTAAGGAGGTGGACTTTGGGAGCAAGATATATTATTTTTTCCCCTTTTCCTCTTTTTGAGAGTGTGTATGTGTATGCTTCTGTGTGAGATTTTGTCTGTATAGCTTTGCTTTCACCATTTGTCCTAGGGTTCTGTCCGTCCGTTTTTTGGGGGGTTTTTTTGTTTGTTTTTTTTTTTTACTTAAAAAATTTTTTTTTCTTTTTTTCTTACTAATTATTTTTTATTTTTTTATTTCAATAACTTTATTTTATTTTATCTTTATTTTATTTTATCCTCTTTCTTTTTTTTCTTTCTATTTTTTCTCCCTTTTATTCTGAGACATGTGGATGAAAGGCTCTTGGTGCTCCAGCCAGGCATCAGGGCTGTGGCTCTGAGGTGGGAGAGCCAACTTCAGGACACGGGTCCACAAGAGACCTCCCAGCTCCACGTAATACCAAATGATGAAAATCTCCCAGAGATCTCCATCTCAACACCAAGACCCAGCTTCACTCAACGACCACGAAGCTATAGTGCTGGACACCCTATGCCAAACAACTAGCAAGACAGGAACACAGCCCCATTCATTAGCAGAGAGGCTGCCTAAAATCATAGTAAGGCCACAGACACCCCAAAACACACCACCAGACGTGGACCTGCCCACCAGAAAGATAAGATCCAGCCTCATCCACCAGAACACAGGCACTAGTCCCCTCCACCAGGAAGCCTACACACCCACTGAACCAACCTTAGCCACTGGGGACAGATACCAAAAACAACAGGAACTACAAATCTGCAGCCTGCAAAAAGGAGACCCCAAACACAGTAAGATAAGCAAAATGAGAAGACAGAAAAACACACAGCACATGAAGGAGCAAGGTAAAAACACACCAGACCTAATAAATGAAGAGGAAATAGGCAGTCTACCTGAAAAAGAATTCAGAATAATGATAGTAAAGATGATCCAAAATCTTGGAAATAGAATAGACAAAATGCAAGAAACATTTAACAAAGACCTAGAAGAACTAAAGAGGAACCAAGCAATGATGAAAAACACAATAAATGAAATTAAAAATACTCTAGAAGGGAAAAATAGCAGAATAACTGAGGCAGAAGAACGGATAAGTGACCTGGAAGATAAAATAGTGGAAATATCTACTGCATAGCAGAATAAAGAAAAAAGAATGAAAAGAACTGACGACAGTCTCAGAGACCTCTGGGACAACATTAAACACACCAACATTTGAATTATAGGGTTCCCAGAAGAAGAAGAGAAAAAGAAAGGGACTGAGAAAATATTTGAAGAGATTATAGTTGAAAACTTCCCTAATATGGGAAAGGAAATAGTTAATCAAGTCCTGGAAGCACAGAGTCCCATACAGGATAAATTCAAGGAGAAACACGCCAAGACACATATTAATCAAACTATCAAAAATTAAATATAAAGAAAACATATTAAAAGCAGCAGGGAAAAACAACAAATAACACACAAGGGAATCCCCATAAGGTTAACAGCTGATATTTCAGCAGCAACTCTGCAAGCCAGAAGGGAGTGGCAGAACATATTTAAAGTGATGAAGGAGAAAAACCTACAACCAAGATTACTCTACCCAGCAAGGATCTCATTCAGATTTGATGGAGGAATTAAAACCTTTACAGACAAGCAAAAGCTAAGAGAGTTCAGCACCACCAAACCAGCTTTACAACAAATGCTAAAGGAACTTCTCTAGGCAGGAAACACAAGAGAAGGAAAACACTTACAACAACAAACCCAAACCATTTAAGAAAATGGGAATAGGAACATACATATCGATAATTACCTTAAAAGTAAATGTATTAAATGCTTCCACCAAAAGACACAGACTGGATGAATGGATACAACAACAAGACCCATATATATGCTGTCTACTAGAGACCCACTTCAGACCTAGGGACACATACAGACTGAAAGTGAGGGGATGGAAAAAGATATTCCATGCAAATGGAAATCAAAAGAACGCTGGAGTAGCAATTCTCATATGAGACAAAATAGACTTTAAAATAAAGACTATTACAAGAGACAAAGAAGGACTCTATATAATGATCAAAGGGATCGATTCAAGAAGAATATATAACAATTGTGAATATTTATGCACCCAACATAGGAGCACCTCAATACATAAGGCAAATACTAACAGCCATAAAAGGGGAAATCAACAGTAACACAATCATAGTGGGGGACTTTAACACCACACTTTCACCAATGGACAGATCATCCAAAATGAAAATAAATAAGGAAACACAAGCTTTAAATGATACATTAAAAAAGATGGACTTAATTGATATTTATAGGACAGTCAACCCAAAAACAACAGAATACACATTTTTGTCAAGTGCTCATGGAACATTCTCTAGGATACATCATATCTTGGGTCACAAATCAAGCCTTGGTAAATTTAAGAAAATTGAAATCGTATCAAGTATCTTTTCTGACCACAACACTATGAGACTATATATCAATTACAGGAAAAGATCTGTAAAAAATACAAAAACATGGAGGCTACACAATACACTACTTAATAACAAAGTGAGCACTGAAGAAATCAAAGGGGAAATCAAAAAATACCTAGAAACAAATGACAATGGAGACACGATGACCCAAAACCTATGGGATGCAGCAAAAGCAGTTCTAAGAGGGAAGTTTATAGCAATACAAGCCTAACTCAAGAAAACAGGAAACATCTCGAATAAACAACCTAACCGTGCACCTAAAGCAATTAGAGAAAGAAGAACAAAAAAACCCCAAAGTTAGCAGAAGGAAAGAAATCATAAAGATCAGATCAGAAATAAATGAAAAAGAAATGAAGGGAACAATAGCAAAGATCAATAAAACTAAAAGGTGGTTCTTTGAGAAGATAAACAAAATTGATAAACCATTAGCCAGACTCATCAAGAAAAAAAGGGAGAAGACTCAAATCAATAGAATTAGAAATGAAAAAGAAGTAACAACTGACACTGCAGAAATACAAACGATCATGAGAGATTACTACTAGCAACTCTATGCCAATAAAATGGACAACCTGGAAGAAATGAACAAATTCTTAGAAATGCACAACCTGCCGAGCCTGAAGCAGGAAGAAACAGAAAATATGAACAGACCAATCACAAGCACTGAAACTGAAACTGTGGTTAAAGATCTTCCAACAAACAAAAGCCCAGGACCAGATGGCTTCACAGGTGAATTCTATCAAACATTTAGAGAATATTTAACACTTATCCTTCTCAAACTCTTCCAAAATATTGCAGAGGGAGTAACACTCACCAACTCATTCTACGAGGCCACCATCACCCTGATACCAAAACCAGACAAAGATGTCACAAAGAAAGAACACTACAGGCCAATATCACTGATGAACATAGATGAAAAAATCCTCAACAAAATACTAGCAAACAGAATCCAACAGCACATTAAAAGGATCATACACCATGATCAACTGGGGTTTATCCCAGGAATGCAAGGATTCTTCAATATACGCAAATCAATCAACGTGATACAACATATTAACAAACTGAAGGAGAAAAACCATATGATCATCTCAATAGATGCAGAGAAAACTTTCAACAAAATTCAACATCCATTTATGATAAAAGCCCTGCAGAAAGTAGGCATAGAGGGAACTTTCCTCAACATAATAAAGGCCATATATGACAAACCCACAGCCAACATTGTCCTCAATGGTGAAAAACTGAAACCATTTCCACTAAGATCAGGAAAAAGACAAGGATGCCCACTCTCACCACTATTATTCAACATAGTTTTAGAAGTGTTAGCCACAGCAATCAGAGAAGAAAAAGAAATAAAAGGAATCCAAATCGGAAAAGAAGAAGTAAAGCTGTCACTGTTTGCAGATGACATGATACTATACATAGAGAATCCTAAAGATGTCACCAGAAAACTACTAGAGCTAATCAATGAATTTGGTAAAGTAGCAGGATACAAAGTTAATGCCCAGAAATCTCTTGCATTCCTATACACTAATGATGAAAAATCTGAAAGTGAAATTAAGAAAACACTCCCATTTACCACTACAACAAAAAGAATAAAATATCTAGGAATAAACCTACCTAAGGAGACAAAAGACCTGTATGCAGAAAATTATAAGACACTGATGAAAGAAATTAAAGATGATACAAATAGATGGAAAGATATACCATGTTCTTGGATTGGAAGAATCAACATTGCGAAAATGATTCTACTGCCCAAAGCAATCTACAGATTCAATGCAATCCCTATCAAACTACCACTGGCATTTTTCACAGAACTAGAACAAAAAATGTCACAATTTGTATGGAAACACAAAAGACCCTGAATAGCCAAAGCAATCTTGAGAACGAAAAATGGAGCTGGAGGAATCAGGCTCCCTGACTTCAGACTATACTACAAGCCACAGTAATCAAGACAGTTTGGTACTGGCACAAAAACAGAAACATAGGTCAATGGAACTGGATAGAAAGCCCAGAGATAAACCCACACACATATGGTCACCTTATCTTTGATAAAGGAGGCAAGCATATACAGTGGAGAAAAGACAACTTCTTCAATAAGTGGTGTTGGGAAAACTGGACAGGTACATGTAAAAGTATTAAATTAGAACACTCCCTAACACCATACACAAAAATAAACTCAAAATGGATTAAAGACGTAAATGTAAGGCCAGACACAATCAAACTCTTAGAGGAAAACATAGGCAGAACACTCTATGACATAAATCACAGCAAAATCCTTTTTGACCCAGCTCCTAGAGAAATGGAAATAAAAACAAAAATAAACAAATGGGACCTAATGAAACTTAAAAGCTTTTGCACAGCAAAGGAAACCATAAACAAGACCAAAAGACAACCCTCAGAATGGGAGAAAATATTTGCAAATGAAGCAACTGACAAAGGATTAATCTCCAAGATTTACAAGTAGCTCATGCAGCTCAATAACAAAAAAACAAACAACCCAATCCAAAAACGGGCAGAAGACCTAAATAGACATTTCTCCATTGAAGACATACTGATTGCCAACAAACACATGAAAGAATGCTCAACATTATTAATCATTAGAGAAATGCAAATCAAAACTACAATGAGATATCATCTCACACCGGTCAGAATGGCCATCATCAGAAAATCTAGAAAAAATAAATGCTGGAGAGGGTGTGGAGAAAAGTTCTGTTCTGTTCTGCTTGCACTGTTGGTGGGAATGTAAATTGATACAGCCACTATGGAGAACACTATGGAGGTTCCTTAAAAAACTAAAAATAGAACTACCATACGACCCAGCAATCCCACTACTGGGCATATACCCTGAGAAAACCATAATTCAAAAAGAGTCATGTACCAAAATGTTCATTGCAGCTCTATTTACAATAGCCAGGACATGGAAGCAACCTAAATGTCCATCATCGGATGAATGGATAAAGAAGATGTGGCACATATATACAATGGAATATTACTCAGACATAAAAAGAAATGAAATGGAGTTATTTGTAGTGAGGTGGATGGAGTTAGAGTCTGTCATACAGAGTGAAGTAAGTCAGAAAGAGAAAAACAAATACTGTATGCTAACACATATGTATGGAATCTAAGGGAAAAAAAAAAAAGGTCATGAAGAACCTAGTGGCAAGACGGGAATAAAGACACAGACCTACTAGAGAATGGACTTGAGGATATGGGGAGGGGGAAGGGTAAGCTGTGACAAAGTGAGAGAGTGGCATGGACATATATACACTACCAAACGTAAAATAGATAGCTAGTGGGAAGCAACCGCATAGCACAGGGAGATCAGCTCTGTGCTTTGTGACCACTTAGTGGTGTGGGATAGGGAGGGTGGGAGGGAGGGAGATGCAAGGGGAAGAGATATGGGAACATATGTATATGTATAACTGATTCACTTTGTTATAAAGCAGAAACTAACACACCATTGTAAAGCAATTATACTCCAATACAGATGTTAAATAACTAACTAACTAACTAACTAACTAACTAACTAAATAAATAAATAAATAAATGTTTGGCTTTGGAGCTATCAATACTACCAAACATTTTTCCCAGGTAGTTATACCAATTCACACCCTAACAGCAATGTAAGAGAATTCCAATAGCTCCACCTCCTTGCCAATACTCGTTATTGTCAGAGATTTTTAACCCCTTCTAGTGGCTAGGCCCTCATTCTATATTGAATTACAACCACAAACAATAACACTTACACAGGGCTTGACAATTTGCAAACTTTCTAAGTGTGTAGTATCTCAAAGCATATTCCCCACAGCCCTATAAAGTAAGCAAGGAGAGTCCCATTATGATCTCTATTTTATAGATGAGGAAACAAAGGCTCAGAAAGGTTAAGCAGATCGCCCAAGGCCATAAGCCACATGCAGTATAGACCATGAACTCTGTATATCCACCATGCTATATGGTTTACAGTTATTGGGGGACATGTTTTATCTCTGTTAGTTTACTAACAGCTCTTCGAGGTTAGGCTTTATTTTAACTTAACGCTATTTAATAAATGAATGAATGAACTTAAATATAAAATTGAAATTTCTCCATCTATAGAGAAAAACTTTACAATAGTTGGTTACAATAACATAATGAGGGACTTCCCTGGTGGCGCAGTGGTGGAGAACCTGCCTGCCAATGCAGGGGACACAGGTTCAAGCCCTGGTCCAGGAAGATCCCACATGCCGTGGAGCAACTAAGCCCGTGTACCACAACTACTGAACCTGTGCTCTAGAGCCCGTGAGCCACAACTACTGAGCCCGTGTGCCACAACTACTGAAGCACGCCTGCCACAACTACTGAAGCACGCCTGCCACAACTACTGAAGCCTGTGTGCCTAGAGCCTGTGCTCCACAATGAGAAGCCACTGCAATGAGAAGCCCCCGCACTGCAATGAAGAGGAGCCCCCGATCGCCGCAAACTAGAGAAAGACTGCAGGCAGCAAGGAAGACCCAATGCAGCCAAAAATAAATAAATAAGTTTATTTTAAAAATAATAATAATAACATAATGAAAGAAGCATCATCATTTGTTATCTGAATCACAAAGGGTGGTATTTCAGATCCACAGATCCACAAATACCGAAACATTTAGCCCTATTTAATGACTTTCTTAGAATGGTGAAGGATTCAAAACAAATTTAAATCCTCTCTTTGAAGGATTTTTTTAAACACTTTTTTCTTTTTTTTAAATTAATTTATTTTTTGGCTGTGTTAGGCCTTTGTTGCTGCACGTGGGCTTTCTCTAGTTGCGGCGAGCGGGGGCTACTCTTCATTGTGGTGCGCGGGCTTCTCATTGTGGTGGCTTCTTTTGTTGTAGAGCATGGGCTCTAGGCACAAGGGCTTCAGTAGTTGCAGCACGTGGGCTCAGCTGTTCTGCAGCATGTGGGATCTTCCCAGACCAGTGCTCAAACCCATTTCCCCTGCATTGGCAGGTGGGTTCTTAACCAGTGTGCCACCAGGGAAGTCCCTTGAAGGATTATTTTTAACTCATTTATTTTAACTATTACTAAGCAGACCCAAAATGTATCAAAAAATGTTT